>NC_000073.6:16446554-16801554 GCF_000001635.26 Mus musculus | reverse complement strand
CACACACACACACACACACACACTCACACACTCACAGCATGCATCCACACAGACAGATACACATAAATAAAAATGAATCTTAGGCTGGACATGGAAGCAGAGGCAGGTGGGTCTCTGTTAATTCAAGGCAGCCAGAACTATGTAGAGACCCTGTCTCAAAATTCTAAAACTAATAAGAAAATAAAAATAAATAAATAAAAATCCAAAACGTTAGAGATGGCCCAGCACTTAAGAGCACTGACTTCTTTCTACCAAAGGACCTGGATTCAATTCCCAGCATCCACATGGCAGCTTACAACTGTCTGCGATTCCATTTCTACAGGATCGGTTGCCTTCTTTTGGCCTCTGCAGATATCAAACATGCACATGGTACAGGCATACATTCAGGTAAAACCTGATTTAAAAAGGGATTGTAGGAGCCGGAGGGATCAAGGACACCACGATAAAACCTACAGAACCAACTAACCTGGGCTCATAGGGTCTCACAGGGACTGACCTGCCAACCAGGTAACCTACAGAGGACTGACCTAGGCCCTCTGCACATTAGCTATGCAGCTTGGTCTTCTCGTCAGACTCCTAACAGTGGAAGAAAGGGCTGTCTGACTCTGGTGCCTGCTTTTGGGACCCTTTCCCCATGCTGGATTGCCTCATCTGGCCTTAATAGGAGAGGAAGTACCTAGTCTTACTGCAATATGATAATGCCATGGCTGGTTAATATCCACGGGGAGGCCTGCCCCTTTCTGAAGAGGCAGAAAGAGTGGGAGGAGGGAGGAGAGGGGCAGTGGAGGGGAGGAACTGGGAAGAGGGGAAGGCAGAGAAGCTGTGGTCAAGATGTAAAAATTAATTAACTGGGCCTGGTGAGATGGCTCAGCGGATAAGAGTACTGTCTGCTCTTCCAAGGTCCTGAGTTCAAATCCCAGCAACCACATGGTGGCTCACAACCACCCGTGATGAGATCTGACACCCTTTTCTGGTGGGTCTGAAGACAGCTACAGTGTACTTATTTATAATAATAAATAAATCTTTTTTTAAAATTAACTGACAAATTAATTAATTAATTAATTAATTAATTAATTAAAACATGCTAAAGCAGACTTAGTGTCATATATCTTTAATCCTATCACCCAGAAAGCAGAAGCAGGAGGATCTCTGCTAGTTCAGGACCAGCTGGAGCTACACAGAAAGAATTTATCTTTAAGAAAAAAAAAAAAAAAAACAAACCTAAAAGAGCAAAGTTATTGTATGGGAAATATTTGGATAGTGAGGGTTCAAGCAGTTAGTCATAGTGGTATAGTGGTAAATGAACTTTCTAGAAGTTGTACAAGACACTTCACGCCATCCTGGGTGAAGCCAACAACTTCATATTAGAAAGGCTCCGGGCGCGGTGACACACGCCTTTAATCCCAACACTCAGGAGGCAGAGGCAGGCGGATTTCTGAGTTTGAGGCCAGCCTGGTCTACAAAGTGAGTTCCAGGACAGCCAGGGATACACAGAGAAACCCTGTCTTGAGAAACCAAAAAAAAAAAAAAAAAAAAAAGGCTCTACCACTAAGCCACATCTTTTGCCCCTCACAGGGGGATTCTAGGCAGGGGCTCTACCACTGAGTCACGCCCCCAGCCCCTCACTGGGGGACTCTAGGCAGGGGCTCTACCACTGAGCCACGCCCCCAGCCCCTCACTGGGGGATTCTAGGCAGGGGCTCTACCACTGAGCCACGCCCCCAGCCCCTCACTGGGGGATTCTAGGCAGGGGCTCTACCACTGAGCCACACCCCCATCCCCCTCACTGGGGGATTCTAGGCAGGGGCTCTGAACCTGAGTCACCCTCACCTCTGTACAAGATTTATAAATAGAACACAGAACAAAATGCACCAGTTTTTACAAGCACAGGTTCATGAATTTTTCCAACGGAAATGCATTATTCATCTTATCTAAAAGGCTCTAGTACTGATGACACTAAGCCAGGATCAATGATGACTTTTAGCAATAAAAATTTAAGTATAAAATAAGAATTTAAGTATAATCTGAGTGTAGTGGCAGATGTCTCTAATTCCATCATTCAGGAGACAAGTGGATTTCTGTAAAGTCAGTCAGAGGTACATAGTGAGATGTTATCTTTTAAAAAAAAATGCTGTGGGTATGTGGAGTTCAGAAGACAACTTGGCAGGTCTCTCCCACCTTCCTTGGGATCCAGGGACCAAGCTTACATTGTCTGGAACTGGAGTTAGAGATGCTTGTGAACTGAGAGTGGAACCCAGGCCCTCTAGAACACCCAGGGCTCCTAACTGCTGAGACTTATCTCCAGCCCTGTTTATTTAAATCGACTACTGTATGTGTAAAAACGCTTTGCCTGCATGTACATGTGTGTCACAGGATCACACGCATGCTTGGAACCCAGAGGTCAGAAGAGAGCTACTGTCTCCACAGAGTGCTATGGGTGGTTGCGAGCCACCGATGTGAATGCTGGGACTTAAACCCCAGTCCTCCGCACTGCTGAGCCAGCTTTCCATCCCCTTATTTATCTGTGTGAGTGTGCACCACATGTGTGCAAGTGACCAGAGGTCAGGTGTTGCATCCCTGGGAGCTGGGTGCTGCTGGGTGCGGGGGATGGAGCCTGCCTTCTGAAGAGCACAGTGCGCTCAAGTACTGAGCCACATTTCTAGCCCCTCTCTCCCAACCATGTGGATCCCAGGGATAGAACCCAAGTCCATTCTTTGCCACAGGTACCTGTACCCCATGAGCTGTCTTACCAGCTCACAACTTCTTTTCTGTTGTTATTTTTGAGGCAGGGTTGTGGGGAGGGGTGTTGGCTGTTCTAGAACTTGGTCTATAGATCAGGCTGGCCTCAAACTCAGAGATTTGCCTGCCTCTGTCTCCCAAGTGCTGGCATTAAAGGCGTGCGCCACCACTGCCCGGCCACAATGATTTCTGATTTGTAAAGTTCAGTGACATCTAAAACTTGACTTCACTGTTGATTTTCATATTTAGTCAAAAAATTAAAGATACATTTTTGGAGATATGGTCGATGTAGCACTGGCTGGCCTGAATCTCACTGTGTAGATAGATCAGGCCAGGGTCGAACTCAGGTATCTGCCTTCCTCTGCCCCGCAGTACTAGGATTGAAGGTGTGTGACACTGTGTCCAGCATAAAAGGTTTGGGACAGTGTCACAGCCCAGGATGCCCTTTAGCTTCTGAATCTCCTGCCCGTGTCCTTCCCCAGGCACGAACCTCGGAAGCTGCTTCCCCAGTGCAGAAAGGAAAGACATGTGACAACACACCTGGTATTACTCAGACTCTAGGGCCATGGTCAATACATTTGACACCATTTTATTGCTAAAAAAAAATGTGTTCTGGAGTGACATTTATTCTTGGCTTTCCCTCGAGACTCATGGGAGTGTTTTCTGTCATGGAGGGACTACTGGGAAGGTCACAGCAAGTGCACACACACCACAGATAGGGACATTAAGATAGTATTGCATCCCAATACTTTTGCCTTTAAAAGGGTAGAGAACTCTACAGGACAACCCATTTCCTGAGAGGGTAGGCCAGATGGCTCTGGGTGACTGAGAATGTCATTCCTTGAATGGGGGACAGAACGGAGAGGGGGTGGGATTTGTGGACACATTCACATATAAGCATATGCACCCCAGCAACAAGGCTCCTAATAGCCTCTCCAGGAAGGAGACACCGACCCCTAGATTCCTGGAGTGTGTAAACAGCCCACCCCTAGAGCCCTCATCCAGTCCATTTCTCCAGCTCGCAAGACCCGGCTTCCAACGTGAAGTCACCAGGGCGTAGAAAGTCCCTCCTGATATTCACATGACAGATTCCTTTTCGAACGTGGCACTGGAGTCCCCGGTGGGTCCCTGGTACTGTTTCAGGAGGGGATTCCCCTCCTCTGTGGCGAGGGGCAGTGGATTCAGAGACACCTCGTTCTTCACCTGGATCAATTCGGGCTCTGAGCTCGGCATCTTGGTTCGATCCACGTAACTCTGAAGCAGTCCAGCCCCAAAAGCATCACCTTCCACGTTGAGGACAGTACAGGACCTGTCCCTAAAAGGGGGACACAACAATAATGTGAGACGGAAGGAAGGGGAGGCAGGAGGCCAGGGCCCAGGTGGCCTGCCTTCACCCACTAGAAGAGTTGATTTAGGAGTCAGAGTCTACATAGCTGTCCTGGAACTCAGTATGTAAACCAGGCTGCCTTCAAACTCAAGAGATTCTCCTGCCTTGGCCTCCCAAGTACTGGAATTAAAGATGTGTGCACTACACCTCACATCCTTATTTTCTGTGACAGCAGCTCTCACTGAACTGGCCATGAATGAGCTCAATCAGCTAGACTGACAGGCCCACAAGCTCAGAGATCCATCCGTCTGCCGAGTCTAGGGGTCATATGGGGTTAGAGATCCAAATCCAGGGCCTCATCCTTGTGTAGCAGGCACTTTGCTACCTCCCCATTGTACAGATGAGGAAACTGAGACACAGGAGGATTAAGGTAGCTACGACAGAACTGAGCGTAAGCTGCCAGGCCTAGGAGTCACGACTGCAAGCTACAATGGCTCACTGCTCTTCCAGGGTTCCTTATAAGACTCCAAAGATTGGCCAGGCACAGCTCATGGCTCATACATGTGTTTCTAGTACCATGGAGTCTGGGGTAGGAGAGTTTGGGGCTTGCCTGGACTACAGGGCAAATGCCAGGACGGCCAGGGGTTACATCATGAGGTCCAGCGTCAAACAAAACAAAACAAAAGACACATCCCAAAACAAACAAAACAATGGTACGATGGTCCAACAGGCGCTTACTGTACAGGACAGGAGGCCTGCAATTGATCTCCAGAGCCCACGGAGATGGAAAAAAGGAACCAACCACATCATGGAACATGCCTCATCCCCTGTCACCCACACACTCACCCACACACAAGTAACAATACATAAGTTAAAAATAAACAACCAGAGGCAGAGGCCGGCCTGGTCTACAGAGTGAGTTCCAGGACCAGCCAGGACTATACAGAGAAACCCTGCCTCGAAAAACCAATAAATAAATAAATAAATAAATAAATAAATAAATAAATAAATAAAACAACCAAGCCTGGTGATATAGGCGTTTAATACCAGCACTGGGACGGCAGAGACGAGAGAATCTCTGAGTTTGAGGCCAGCCTGGTCGATAGTCAATTCTGGGCTAATCAGGGCTTCAGGAAGAGACCCTGTTTTTTAAAAAAGAAAAAAGAAATAGAACCCCCTAAGTCGCTAACTCTTCCTCCCTACGGGAGGATTAAAGTCTCACATGCTCCCTCTAGATTTGTCATGTCTGTCTTACTTACTGTGTGCAGGAGTCCTCATGCCCTTTCCTAGGAGACTCCTTAGCCCCGGCAAACACCCAAGGCCCCACTTACACTAGCCAGTCCACGGCCAAGATCAAGGAGATGTCCTTCACAGGCAGGCTGACTGCTTCCAGGATGATGGCGAGGGTGAGGACGCCCCCTGCAGGGATCCCTGCCGCACCGACACTGGATGCTGTGGCTGTGACCCTGGGGAAGAGAAGAGCGGAGATGGCAGAATCATGGGGGCGGGGCCTCCTGCCACAGCCCCTGGCACTCACAGGATGGTGATGATCTTCACGAAGTCCAGGGACACCCCGTTTAGTTGTGCGATGAACACTGCCGCCACACACTGGAACAGCGCCGCCCCGTCCATGTTGACCGTGGCGCCGATGGGTAGGATGAACCGGCTGATGTGTTTGGCCACACCATTCTTCTCCTCTACACACTTCATCATCAGAGGCAAGGTGGCAGAGCTGATCAAGGTGGCAGAGAACATCACACTGAGTGAGCCTGGGCGAGCACTCCCGGACCAGCCCTCCTGGACCTCAAAGGCTAGGCCCGCCCACCCGACAGCTGCACGGAGCCCACCCCTAGCTGAGGTAGTTACTGACTGCTCACGGATCCACATCCAGGGTCCCTGCCCACCTGCCCAGACCTCCTTTCCTCACACCACCCTGAGCTTCTAGCTCTCCACTGTCTTTCCCTTCTCAAAGCAGCAGGCTCCCCGGATCCTGCTGAAACAGAGGGAGCCTCATCAATACTGGGAATGTAGTATGCTCCCTCTGCAGACACGCACAGAAAGCTGCATGTACTGACAGGAGCTTGTAAATATCCGGGAGACTGAGAACCAAGTTTTTTTGTGTGCATATGGGGTTTTGTTAGGTTAGTTTTGTTTTTCTTTAAGAGGGTCTCACTATGTATGCAGCTAGGGCTGGCCTATAACTTTTTAGGTAGACCAGTCTGGCTTAAATAGAGACCACACCCACCTAGCACTGACTCTCAAGAGTTGGGTTTAAAGCACTACCGACCCTGGCAAGGATTCCAAGTTTGAGAGCAGCCTAGGCCAACCCAGTGAGACCCTGTCTCAAAATAAAGAGGGCTGGAATGTAGGTCAGTGGTTAAGCCTGTGGCTAGAACCCACCAATGAGGGCTGATGGGTGTGGCTGTGGTGGGGCTCATTCTTAGCATGCACAAGGTCATGGTTTCAATCCAGAGCACCACAAAACAGAAAAGAGTGGTCTTAGGTGTTCGCTGCAAGCCTGAGTTCAACGCCGAGTGTAGAAAAAGATCCATTTCCCCAAGTTGTCGTCAGAAGGCTCTCCATGATGTACAAATACATACAAGAGGAAGGCTCTCCATGATGTACAAATACATACAAGAATAAAAGGGTTTTTCCCACTCTGGTTGGTTTTGGTTTGGTTTTTCTAGACAGGATTTCTGTGTGTAGCCCTGGCTGTTCTGGCACTCAGTCTCTAGCCTACCTAGACTGGTCTAGAACTCAGAGATCTGATTGCCTCCATGTCAACACTGCCTAGCTAAAAATAAATTTTAAAAACCAAAACAGCTGGGCAGCAGTGGTGCATGCCTGTAATCCCAGCACTCTGGAAGCAGAGGCAGGCGGATCTCTCAGTTCAAGGCCAGCCGGCTCTACAGAGCGAGTTCTAAGACAGGCAGAGCAGTATAGAAAAACCCTGTCTTGGAAAACAAAAACAAAACGGCCGGGGGAGAAGGCTGTAGTTGTACAAACATGAGGACCAGCGTTCAATTCCCCATAGCTCTGTAAAAATCAGACACATAGTATACAATGTCTGTAATCCTTAGCACCATTACTGAGAGACGGGAGGGAAAAACAGACAATCTCAAATAGGTAGGAGGTGAGGAGGGACACCTGCAGGTGTCCTCCGACTTACACACACATTGCACTGTCACCTCACACACAAAGAAAAGAAAAAATGACAGAAAAAAAAAAAAAAAGACTGAGTGAAGGAGGCTGGAGAGATGGCTCAGTGATTAAGAACGGTGGCTGCTCTTCCAGAGACCCTGGGTTCAACCTCCAGCACCCACATGGTGGCTCAGAGCTAACGCTATAGACCCAGGGGAAACCAAACACCTGGCCTCTGTGGGCACCCGGGAGCACTGCAGACATGCGTTCAGGTAAAACACTGATACACAGAAAAAATTTTTTTTAAAATAAATTAATTAAAGATTAAGAAAGAAAAGAAAAACTGACAAAAAAGTAAAATTAAAAAAAAAAATGTGTCCACATCAAATGACCCCAATCATAATACAGGTCTTCAAACACCAATACCCACTCCCAGTTCCCTTTGTTATATTTGGTAACAGGGCTCACCTAGAAGAGGTCCCGAAAGCAGTGGCCAGGGGTGTCATGATGCCCCACAGGAATCGATAGGGATTTTTGCGGGTGAAGAGGAAGTAGATGAGAGGCAGAACCAGGAGCCCGTGGATGGCGTGGCCCAGCAGGCAGCACAGAATGTATTTGCCGAGGCTGATGAAGAGCTGGCGGACGTCTTTCATCTCCACAATCTTGCTGGCCACCAGGAACAGGATTCCAACGGGTGCGTACCTGATCATCATCACAGAGACTTATTGCCGCCGCCGATCATGGGACTGTCACAGCCATGCCCCGTGCGCAGCACTTCAGCTGACCACACTTCCCAACCTTTCCTAGAAGTCTGGAGTTACTCAGAGCACCACTCCAAGACTGGTGAGAGCCTCAGATAAAATTGTAGACACAAAGATAGCACAGGTATGAAATAAAAGCCCACGCATGCGCACACGTTCCCATCCCTACCAGAACGGCGACCTCAGATGTAGACTTGACAGTAAAGTAGGGAAAGAAGCACCCACCACTCTGAGTTGTTTGCTGCCTGGTTTGCTTGTTAAAGCAGCTGCTGTCACTCTCAGTTAAAAAAAAAGTCTCTGGGTCACTCTAACTCACAGGTCTGTGGCACTTGCAACATACCCCCCACTTAAGCCTTTGATCTCGGATGACTGGCGGCCCACCAGACACTTTGTAACTTAAGCTATGAGGATCAAAAGTCCAAGGCCAAGAGCTGGAGAGATGGATGGATGGCTCAGCCGATAAGAGCACTGGCTACTTTTATACAGGATCCAGGTTCCGTTTCTAGTACCTACCCGGTGGCTCACAACAGCCTAGAACTCCAGCTTTAGGGGATCTGTTGCTCTCTTATGTCCACAGGCCCTGAGTACACATGGTGCACAGACATACATGTAGGCCAAACACTTATCCACATAAAATTTAAATACACACACACACACACACACACACACACACAATTCAAGGCAATAAAACCCTGTCTCAGAAAGTAAAAAGAGGGCTGACAGGTGTGGCTCAGTGGTAGAGCCCCTGCCTAGAATCTCCCAGTGAGGGGCTGGGCAGTATGGTTCAATGGTAGCTCAAAGACCTGCTTTTAATCTTCACCACAGAATAAAGAAAATACCAACCAGGCAAGGTAATGCTACTAACCTCCAGGAACTACAACAGGATGAAGGGAGACACTAGCTGGGAGGCATTTGTACACAGTCCCACTGCTGGTGCGACAACCCTCCCTGTGTCTATCCTACAGCCAAGACTCCCAGGGTGCACTTGCTGTTAGCCTGGTTTCCCAATACCTTGCAACCATGGCTGGTTGTCTCCTCAGTTCCTTGTCCTTTACACAAAAGAAAGGCACCTGTGCAATAAGGGAGGGGAGGGCCAGCTGGCCAAGTCCCAGCCACTCAGACGCGCCCAGGAATTTTATAAGCACAAATGCTTAAATAAATATTTGCCATTGTTTACTCTGAGCATGGGACAGAGCAGGCACTGGCATGAGAACATGTGTTAACCCTGCTGTGACCTCTGAAGCCGCTGTCACGGCACCATCTTCTGCAGAGAAAAACTGATGCACAGGAAGTTAAGTCTAACTTAGAGTAGTGCTCAGAGCTGGGGAAGAGCAGTAGCAGGGAGGGAAACCAAGCTGTCTTGGAAGCCTTGCCTCTGCAGCACCGACCATCTTCTTACTGATCAAGACACACTAAGGGGCAGGGACGTGGCTCAATGGTAGAGCCTAGAAACACCCCATCCCCTGAGCCCCCACTGAGGGGCGGGGTGTGTGTGTGTGTGTTGTGTGTGTGTGACTCAGCCAAAGAGTACCTAGCAATTACTTGGCTCTGGGCTAGATCCCTAGTTCCACACACACAAACAGCGCTGAATGTGGTGGTGGGTGCCTGTGTTCCCATCACTTAGGTCCAAGAGTAGGAGAATTCTGAGTTCTAGGCAAGTCTAGGCTACATAGTGAACCCTAGTTCCAAAAATCTACAACAAAAAGGCATACCCAATGAGCATAGCTGTTTTTTGATTTGGCTTTTTTTTTTCCCAAAGATTTATTATTATAAAAAGTACACTGTACACTACAGCTGTCTTCAGACACACCAGAAGAGGGCGTCAGATCTCATTACAGGTGATTGTGAGCCACCATGTGGTTGCTGGGATTTGAACTCAGGACCTTCAGAAGAGCAGTCAGTGCTCTTCCCCACTAAGCCATCTCGCCAGCCCCTTGTTTTGGCTTTTTTATGCAGAGTTTCTTTGTGTAGCCCTGAACTCACAAAGATCTGCCAGCCTCTGCCTTTCAAATGCTGGCATTTAAAGGCATAGACAAAAACTTAGCATTTTGTTTTGTTTTTCTTGAGACAGGTTTCTCTGTGTAGCCCAGGCTGGCCTCAAACTCAGAGATTCGCCTGCTTCTGCCTCCCAAGTGCTGGGATTAGAGGTGTGCGCCACCACAGATCTGCGCATTTTGCTTTGTTTTTTAATATAGTGTCTTACAGTTTGCCTCACTACTTTGGTAGTGGTTCTGTAGAACAAACTAACCTTAAACCCACAAAGATTCATCCACTTGCCCCTGTTTCCTAATATTACAGGCATGTGCCACCATGTCTGGCTAAGATTTTTCCACTTCATTCTATGTGTATAAGTGTTTTGGCTACATGAATGTCTACTCATCATGTGCATATTTGGTGCCCTACAATGCCAGTACAGGGGGTCTGCCCCTGGAACTGGAATAACAAACAACTGTGAGGCCACCATGTGGATGTTTGAAATCAAACCTAGGTCCTCTGGAAGAGCACTGAGTGCTGCTAACCCCCAAGCCATCTCTCCAGCCATTGGAAAGTTACTTTTCTTAAAGTTTTTTTTTTTTAAGATTTATTTATTATTATATTTAGGTATTGTACACTGTAGCTGTCTTCAGACACACCAGAAGAGGGCATCAGATCTCATTACAGATGGTTGTGGGCAACCATGTGGTTGCTGGGATTTGAACTCACGACCTTTGGAAGAGCAGGCAGTGCTCTTAACCACTGATGCATCTCTCCAGCCCCAGGAAATTCTATATGTTGGAAATCGGGGGAGTTGTTGTTGTTATTACTTTTCTTTTTTTAAAAAATATTTATTTATTTATTTAATGTAAGTACACTTCATATACACTTCAGACACACCAGAAGAGGAGTCAGATCTCATTATGGATGGTTGTGAGCCACCATGTGGTTGCTGGGATTTGAACTCAGGACTTTAGGAAGAGCAGTCGGCGCTCTTAACCACTGAGCCATTTCACCTACTTTTCTTTTTCTGTTTGATTTGGTTTTGTGTTAGTAGCCATCTTGTCTTTTCTCTCAATTTCTGATCTTTAGATCCAGGCCAGGTGGGTGGAGCCTACCTGTGTGAGACCAGATAGACAGGAGGAGAGCTCCTGCATGTGGTTCTCGTTTTCATTTCCTCAAGTCATTTATGAAAAACCAAAGGACAGTACTCACATCAGGGGCTGCTCAACAGTTAGAACCAGGCACGGGGATTAGAATGCAGGGTGCTCGAGGCACCTGTGAGGCAAGTACTCCCTGGCTGAGTGACACCCTGGCTCCAAATAAACCTCTATGGCAACCTGGTAAAGCAGGCGTTATCTCAGATCCTCAATTCAAGAGGAGCCGTGCTATTACATTAAAAGCCATGGTACATCTGTTTGGCTGTCTTCCATCATCTAGTATGATCAAGAAGGCAAAGGTATCAGTCCTAGCACCCATGGACTACAGGATGGTCACCTCTTGACATGGGGGAAACTCAGGCACAGAGATGACAAGTCACTAGCACAATGTCACAGCCAGTGAATGGTGAACACAGATCTGAACGCAGAACCAACCCCTCAGGCTCTAGGAAGCGCATTGGAAGGCTCCCCCACATCACACAACAGACATGCCCACCCCTTGTCCCCAACACCTACCACATAATCCAGGAGACCAGGACCATGGTGGCATCATTGAAGGAGTTGAAGAAACGAATGAGCAGCTCACCCTCGGGCCCCAGCTTCCGCAGAGCCACACCAAAGACGATAGCGAAGACCACCAGGCCCAGGATGTTCATTCCCTCCACCTCACAGAGAAGCTTCAGAAAAGAACAGAGGTGTGGGGAGAGAGCGAGCGCCAACCCATCTTCGCAGCCACTGAGTACCCAGCGCAGCCAAGCAGGGCTGGAACTAGCCAGTCCTGGTTATTTTTGTTTTGTTTTGTCAGCTTTACCTTACAAGCTTGGAAGGAGGAACAACCTCCACTGGGAAAAAAGCCTCTACCTGATTGGCCTGTAGATAACTGTGGTTGTGGTGGTGGGGGGATTACAGGCCCTGAAGGGGGACAGGAACCCCTTCAGGAAGACCAGAGTCAACCAACCTGGACCTTTGGGCTCTCAGAAACTGAACCACCATCCAAAGAGCATACGCAGGCTAGACCTAGGCCTCCCCGAGACCAGGCTGGCCTTGAAATCAGAGATCTGCGTGCCCTCTGCCTCCCGAGTGATGGGTTAAATGTGTTAACCACCACAATCATTTTTTCTTCATTATCATTTACTTTTTATTTATTCACTTTATATCCCAATTGCTGATCCCCTCCCAGTAACCATCTCCTACAATCCTTCTGAGTTCCAGGATGGTCAGAGCTACAAAGAGATACTGTGACTTAAAAAAACAAAAAAATATGTAGCAGATGTGCAGCTCAGTCTTCAAGTGGGTCCCAAGCAACTAGAGCAGGGGCTGTCCTGTCCCTAAAGCTGCTGCCTGTCTGTGGGACGGGTTCTCCTAGCTGGGCTGCCTTGTCTGGCTTCAGTGGAAGGGGAAGTACCTAGCCTCACAGAGATTTGATGCACTAGGGTTGGGGGATGCCTACACCCTCTCAGAGAAGGGAAGGGGGGTAGGATTAGGAGAGGGGGGATTGTGGGAGGGGGTGACTAGGGAGTGGGGCAGCAATCAGGATGTAAAGTGAATGAATCAGAAATAAATAAAAATAAAAGAATGAAAACAAAATTGATGTGGGAGCTGGGTGTGGTGAGGCACATAGTTAACCCCATCACTCGGGAGGCAGAGGCAGGCAGATCTCGGAATTTGTGCCCAGCCTGGTCTACAGAGCAAGTTCCAGGACAGTCAGGATTATACAGAGAAATCATGTCTTTAAAAAAACAAAACAAGAGCCGGGCGGTGGTGGCGCACCCCTTTAATCCCAGCACTTGGGAGGCAGAGGCAGGCGGATTTCTGAGTTTGAGACCAGCCTGGTCTACAGAGTGAGTTCCAGGACAGCCAGGGCTACACAGAGAAACCCTGTCTCGAAAACAAACAAAGACAAAAAAATGTAAGCGGGTTCAGCCCACTTCAGTCAGAGCGCCACCTTGGGCAGATGGTTCTGAAAGCACGCTGAGCAAGCAAATTAGTAGCAGCCCTCCTTGGCCACTGCTTCAGTTTCTGCCTCCGGGTCCCCGCCCCAGTCCCCTCATGATGGCCTGTACACACACATCACTAAGGTGAAATAAACCTTTCCTTCCCAAGTTGCTTTGGCCATATTTCTCACAGCAATAAAAAGCAAAACTAGGAGGGACCCAAGCAAGGCAGGCCCTGAGAGGAGGCATCAGCTCGGAGTAGATGGGCCTGGATGGAAGCTGGACCCCAGCATTCACATCACGAGCCAAGCGTCCTACAGACACCTCTGACTCCAGTTCCCAGGAATCAACCTCTTCTTCTGGCCTCTGTGCACAAAAGCAACACGCATCTCTCATAGCACTGGGGACTCTGGGCAACGGACAGATCAGATCGGCACTGTAGACAGACCCTCTGGGCATAAGGTTATGGGTGGGTGGGAGAGGGTGGGATCCGGTAGGGGAAGCCAGTGAGGGGCTGGAGGTGTGGCTTGGGACTGGGGGCTTGCCTCGTAACCATTAGGGCAACAGCTGATCCTAGAACCTCAGGACATACTGACGACTATGGAATCCCATAGGGTCTCTCAAAGCCCAGGCTGGCCTCTTAACTCCAATGTATCCAGAGATAACCTTGAACTTTGATCCTTCTGCACCCCCACACCCTCAATGTGGGATTACAGGCACACACCACCACCTGACTTGCTTACATGCTGTCAGGGACTAAACCCTGGGCTTCACTCACACTAAACAAAGACGCCAGACTGAGCTATAGCTTCAGCTCCAAAGGCCGCAGACTTTTGTGTTTCGCTTTTTTTTTTTTTTCCTCTTTTGATTTTTCAAGATAGGGTTTCCCTGTGTAGCCCTGGCTGTCCTGGAACTCACTTTGTAGACCAGGCTAGCCTTGAACTCAGAAATCCACCTGCCTCTGCCTCCCAAGTGCTGGGCTGATTTTTTTTCTGACTCAGGGTTTCTCTGTGTAGCCCTGGTTGTCCTGGAACTCACACTATAGACCAGGCTGGCCTTGTACTCAGATATCCACCTGCCTTGGCTTCCTTCCCGTGAGCTTTAAAGTCTGCCAGCTTGGACTGCAGACTTTAAATCAAATTTCACACTTTACTTTTTTTGTTTTTGTTTTTGTTTTTTTGAGACAGGGTTTCTCTGTATAGCCCTGGCTGTCCTGGACCTCACTTTGTAGACCAGGCTGGCCTCGAACTCAGAAATCCACCTGCCTCTGCCTCCCAAGTGCTGGGATTAAAGGCGTGCGCCACCACGCCCTGCTTACTTTTTTTTTTTTTTTTTTTTTTTTAAATGTGCTTGCCTGCATGGCTATCTGTATGAGGGCATCAGATCTCCTGAAACTGTAATTAAAGACAGTTGCCAACTGCCACATGGGTGCTGAGAATTGAATTCTAGGACCTCTGGAAGAGCAGCCAGTGCTTAACTGCTGAGCCATCTCTCCAGCCCTCACACTATGTTTTTGGGGAAGACTCAAACAACAGAGGGTGGGGGGCAAACTGAAAAGCCACAACGGGCTGGTGGTGTGGAGCTTCCTCAGCCCTGGCCTTGCTTACCTGGACCATGGTTGAATTGATCTCCCGCTGGATACAGGATTGCTGCAGACAAGGTTGGAAGGATTAGTGTCAACTGTCATCATGGCTCCCACTACTATGCTAGAAACAGCAATGCCCCAAACCTGCTCCAATCCAGCCCCAGCAACCAACCCCTCTATCCCCAACTTTTAAGGTAGTCTCTTGTAGCCCAGGCTAGCCTAGAACTCCCTATGTAGCCAAGGGTGACCCTGGGCTCCTGAAATATTTGTAGTCATTCTATTTATTACTGGAGTCACAGGTGTGAGCCAGCATGTCTGGTTTATGCAGTACTGAGGATGGAGCCCAAGGCTTTGAGCATGCTAAGGCAAACTCTCTACCCAATGAACCACAACTGCAGTCTCAAGGATTGCACACTAATCCCAAGTTTAAATCTAAATTCACACTAACCTTTTGGAAGATTCAAAAGACAAAGAGGGGAAGGGGAGGAGGGACTACACTGGCCCAGGGGCAAGGCTGTTGGGCCTCCACACATCAGCTCACCGGTATTTTACATGAGTTGTCTTTGGGTTCATATGAGGTAGCAAACTGCAGATGGGGTGGGGGGAAAAAAATCAGTGTCCATTGTTACCAAAGCTACACAAAGCCCCAAACCAGCCCCAAGCATCCCTCATTCCTCCCGTCCTTTCCCTTTTTAAAGACAAGGTCTCTTGTAGCCCAGGCTGACTTCTAACTCCCTATGCAGTCAATGATAACCTTGAACTCCTGGTCCTTCCCCATCCACTTCCCAAGCACTGGGATTACAGGTACGAGCCGTTCATGCCAGTTTCACTTATTGAGATGCTATCCCCTTGTGTAGCCTGAACTTTCTGCTGAACCTCAGCCTTTCTGAGCTAGTAGTACAGGCTCCACCAAGCCCATAATCTCATTTCTTTTTAAAACTTAACTTTGTGTGTATGTGTGTGTGGCCCATGTGGCCCCCCGAATGTGTCTGGAGGTCAGAGGACAACTGCGTGTTCTGAGAATCAAACTTGAGGCTGTCAGCTCACACAGCACCTGTTGTCTGGTTGTCTGGCCAGCTCCCCAGAATCTCATTTCTTAGTGAGAAAGGCAGGGATGAGTCTCAGTGGCAAACTCAGAATGCTCTTGGCAAACTCATACACGCATTTCCCTTTTCTTATCGGTCACCATCCCACCCCTAAGCCCCAGAGGACTCACAGAGCGGAAGGCAGCAGACACCAGATTGGAGGGGAAAATATTCCTGCAGAAACAGACACCGATGTTAGATGCTGTCATGGGAGGGTGGGGAGGAGGCAGCGCAGGCAGAGAGGGACGGGGCTGGCTTCCTGGAGAGTGGCAATGGGATTCTCTCTTGGTGGCTTAAGAAGGGGATCATAAAGTACTTAGACTGCAGTCACATCCTCCACACATACAACTCCACCCTACTTTTTTTTTTTTTTTTGATAGTGTCTCACTGTATAGCCCTAGTTGGCCTTGAACTCACTGAGGAGATCCACCTGCCTATGCCATTGTGCTGTGATTAAAGGCCTGCGCCACGGTGCCTGGCCATAAACATTTAATTACTGGGGGGGGGGGGGGGGGGGGAGGAGGAGCATGTGTGCCCCTACTTGTGTGCAGGAGTCTGTTTTCTTCATCTCTTGTGACCAGAGAGCAACCTCAAGTCATCAGGCTTGGCAAAAAAAAACAAAAACAAAAACAAAACCTTAAGCCCTGAGCCTAACCCCCACCAATCTCCCACCCCCCCCCCGCCCCCCATGATAGAACACAAGGACCTTGCCCACTCTACTACTGATCTACATCCTCAGAGCTACTTTTATTTTTTGAGACAGGGTCTTGCTAGGTTACCCAGGCTAGCCTTAAACTGTGTGAGCCCAGGCTTGCCTCAGACCTGTGGTCCTTCAGTCCCTTGGGTAGCTGGAGGTACAGACAGTCTAACACAGGCCGGCCAGCACACCTTTTCCAGGATGTGGGAGTTTCAATTGGCCTCTTCTGGCCCCAGGAAGTTGAGGTTTCAGAACCAAGGGGAGGTAGGGGTGGGAACTAGGCTTTTGAGAGGCAGGCAAGGGCAGGGTCACACCAGACCTCAGCTCCACCCCCAGCAACCATTTAATACCCTGGGCGTCTTGCATCAGCTCCTTCCTGGAGGGCTAAGGACAGGGTGATCCCTAAGGAGCAGGCTGGTGGGTCTGGTGGGTCGGAAGGCATGGGGAGGACCTGGGCATAATGGATGGTGGCCTGGAAGGCTAAGCCACACGGGGTGGGACCGCTGTTCCGGTTATGAATATGCACGTGTCCTTGTATGGCTGCTCATGCGTGGCGGGTGTCTGCCCAATGCCAGGTGGCACAGCTACTGCTTTACATCGTCCAACTCCTTCTTAACTGAAGTGGACTCCAGGTGTGTGGTGCAGGCATGGGGACAGCTGAAAGGACAAGGTTACACAGTATGACCCCGTCTAAAACCCCATGGATAAGTAAAGGAAAACTAAGGCACAGAAAGGCAAGAAACTTTCTCAAGAGAGATTGTCCTTGTTCTTGGGAGTTGAGAGGCCCTCATGTGGTCCGGGATGGCCTAGAACTCCTGATCCTCTTGCCCCCGCCTCACCGTGCCGGGGTCTGGCAGTGTGGGGCAGCCATGTCTGACTTGTACTACCTACCCTCTTGAACACGGGCTTAAGCATTCACATGGCCAGGGGCGGGATTGAAGGTGGCACCATGCCAGTGGTGATGCATGCCTTTCCAGCACTCAGGGGACAAGAGGCAGGTCAGGGATTTCTGAGTCCCAGGAACAGAGAAACCCTAGCTCAGCAATCCCTCCCCCTGCCCGGGAAAAAAACAAAACAAAACACCTTAAAAGAAAGTGGTCCTGTGCGGGAGACTGGGGGGTCAGGGGAGCTAGATGAAGATTCCCAGCATGCATATGGCAGCTTACAACGACCTCTAACTTCAGTCCCAGGGAATCCAATAACCTCTTTCGGCATCTGCAGGCACCAGGCACACATGTAACGCACACACATACACGCAGGCAAGACACTCACACACATAAAATAAAAGCGTAAAGAGTATCCAGTCCCTCGTGGGTTGTATGTGTGCCTCCCAGCTGGTTTAAGGCCACGCGGGCTTCTCAGTGCCTAGGTTTACATGCTTGAAAGCTGGGCGTGAAGTATCCTGGCCTAGAGAGTGTGAGTTCCAGCTGTTTTGAGCTTGCCTGGGAGGAAAAGCCTCAGCTCACAAACAGCCTGAAGGTGGGTGTGCCGCCTCGCCACCCAGGGCAGGGCCCAGGATCCAGCTAATCTCCATCAGCCAGAAGGCATCCTCAATACGGACACCAAGGGCACAACCCTTCATGTCATCCCATACGATGGCCCAGAAGCAGAGGATGCCCGGTTTTCTGACTCACGGTTTCCACATCCCCACCACCCCACCCACCTCACTTCTCTCTTCCTTCCAGGAAGTCCCCAATCTGAAGATACTGAATCAGAGGCCCTCATGGCAGGACCACGTGGACCGGGAGTCTAGAGTCCTCCAAAGTGGGAAGGGTACAAGGATAAAATGTCACTCTCTGCTTTGGGGAAGGCACTGAAGGGGACATACAAGAGGAAATGAGATGGTAGGGCAGGGAGGGCGAAGGCACCGGAAGTCTGACTGCCTGGCCCAGGTGAACCAAGTAGGGTTAGAGGGAACAAGAAGCTGTGTTCCGGGGACATTCGAGCACACTCCTATCGCTGGGAATCAGGCAGCCTCTCACATCACCATTGGGCCTCCACCGGCTCATAGGAGTGAAAAGGTCACAGACCCTGGGTCCAAATCCTTATCCAGGAGCCTCATCTCTGCCCCTCTGCCACAAAAGAATCCCTCCAGAAGTTTGCACAACGTTCTTGTTTGTTTGTTTTTGTGGTTCTTCATAACTTTCATGGGGGGGGGGTGGCTCTTCTTAGGGCAGTCCTTGTATCTTTTATAACACTTCCCTTGCAAGCCAAGGAAGGAGGCCGAGGCAAGAGAGCAGCCTGAGATACTTGTAGCAGACTTGTTTTCAGTAAGCTAAATGATGCTCCTTCATCCCAGCCACTAGGGTGATGGAGGTAGGGCGCTAAGGAGAGTTCAAGGACAGGCTTGGCTGTACGAGACCCTGTACTGTCTCCAAAAAGCGTAACAAGACTAAGAAGGCTTATTATTTTTCCTTCCTCTAAAAGCCCTCCATGTTTAGGCCCGCCCCCAAATTTGGAGAACTTCCGTAAAAGTTCACCCTTCCAAGATGTTAGCGGTCCTGTCACCGTTACCTTATTTTCCTAGATTCTAGAAGGCATGACTCAATCTGGAGGACTCAACCTTGGTGACTAGTGGCGGCACACACGGGTAATCCCTGTACTCAGAGGGGGTAAAGCAGAAAGATTGCACGCTTGCACTGGCCCCTAACCACCCCACTGCCTGGCGGGAACGTACCTCACGAGATCTAGAAAGGAATCCAGCACCTCTTTGGTTGGTGCACTGCGGGCACAGGGGTCTACAACAGAGTCGTTGATGGAGGTGATGGCGGTAACGGCGGCGCCCGGCTTCAGCGCCAGGGCCAAACCCACGCCGAGCGCCGACGCGAGCAGTGTGGTGACCAGGAAAAAGAGCAGCGCCCAGGCGCCCACACGACCGAGCGCGCTAGGGTCCAAGCTGGCTGCACCTCCGATCAGGCTGCACACCACGAGCGGCAGGATGATCATCTTCAGCAGACGCAGCAGCAGCTCTCCCGGGAAGGCGAAAGCGGTCAAGCGCGCGGGACCCAGCGCGTCAGCACCGCCCGCCGCCGAGACCCCCAGCCCCAGCCCCACGCCAGCCACCACCGCAGCCACCGTGAGCAGCACCAGCAGGTTGGCGCGAATGCAGCGGCGCACCCGGTCACGGGAACCGCAGCAACCACCTGCTTTCGCACTCTGGTCCTCTCTGGATCCCAGCGCGGGGCCACCGTTCGCGGTGGAATCCACCGCTACTACCCCTTTGGGGTCAGCCTTAGGGGGATCCACTGCCATGCTGAGCCGTAACAGGGAGGTTCCTTGTGAGCCTGGAGACTAGGTGTGACGTCCTTAGGACCGAGAATGGAGGCTGAAACTTTGCAGCGGTCCTTGAAGTTATGCGTCCACCGGATCTCGGAAACTGGAGGGTCCTAGGCTCCCTGAGCTGTATGCGGAGATCCCTTTATTTTTCCTGGTGATGTCGAATCCCCGAAAACTGGGAGTTGAGAGCGCCTTGTTGGAGTAGGGAACAGCTCTTCAGAGGGTTCTTTGACTCCCTGAAGGAGTAAGGAAACTCAGGTAGCTGAGGTCTTCAGGAAGCTCAACCCAAGTGGCATAGATCCGGGATGCCTTGCTCCGGGAGACCGAGATCCCAGGATTAGGACGCCTGGCTCTCGGACTCTTGGGTACTGGAGCCCTAGAAGGAGTGGACCGAGCGTTTCGGGCTCTGGAGAGAAAAATCAAATTTCCAGATGCAAATAGGAAGCAGCCCGGGGGATATGGAAAGTGGCGCCAAGGAGAAACCTCCCAGGCCGCGCCGCGTGTCTCTGAGGCTGCTAGACGGAAGCGACCAGGATTAAAGGCGGAGGGGCGTGACTTGAAAAAGCGGAGGGCGGGACTTGAAAAGGCGGAGGCCGTCCCGCAAGCGCTGATTGGTTATGGAACATTCGGCGCCAGGTGGCGAGCGAGGGGCGGAGCCAAGATCACAGTGGGCAACCTAGGGTGAATAACAATGCATAGCCAGGGGCGGGGCCGGGGCAAGGGCATCGAGCCAGAAAGGGTGCAAAGCCTCCAAAAGGGGCGGGGCGTTGGGAAACTATCCAACCCACACCCACCCACACGCACCTCACCACTGGTCAAAAGAATCTAATTGTGGATCATATCTGATATTCCACAGAAGGACCCCTAGAAAGGGCAGACAGATGAGTGGCACACACCTTTAATCCCTGCTCTCAGGAGGCAGAGGCAGGCAGATAGATCTCTGTGAGTTCAAGATCAGCCTTGGTTGGTCTACAGAGCGAGTTCTAGGGCTGCCAGGGCTACATAAAGAAAAAGAAACCCAGTCTGTAGAAACAAATTGGGGAAAGGGAGGGAGGAGGGGCCAGTAGGCCCCAACATTGAATGTGGGGGATTTGAACTCAGGCCCTCATGCTTGAGCTGCAACCCAGTCTCTTTCCTCAGATAGTCACAGATTGGGTCCTCCCCACAGGAGCATGGCACATGCAACACACACAAATAAACAAATATATAAATAAATGTAGCAAAAAATATTTAAATGGCCAGTTCACCACAAACATTCTTAGTTTAGACACTGTTACCCATCAACTGTAAGAATAACAGACTTAGAGAGGAGGAGGAGGAGGAGGAGGAAGAGGAGGAGGAAAGAGGTCTGCTGAATCCAGAATCTTTGGGACATGTAGGGTGGGGAAAATGAGGCTGAAGTTTGTGGATCAGGATTGGCTAGGAGCGTTCTGCCCCACTGCCTGCCCCTAGTAAGAGAAATACTCAAACTGGTTCCAGCCAGCTCTTTGGCCCAACCTCCTACCCGGATTCCTTGTGATTTCATCAGTGGGAGAAAGGTCTGGGGCTTCCCAAAGGGTGAAGCAGGGTAGTGAGAGGCTGGGCTGAAGGAGGAGGACAGCCAAGAGTCCCTTCCTGAACTCTGTTGACCACTTGAGAAACGCCCTGAAGAATGGCTCTTTTGGAAAGTCTGGAGCTTGCCTGGAGGTGGAGCAAAGGAGGCTACAGGGCTCAGTCTGTTCTACCAGGCGCTCACCCGCAGCTCTCAGGACTGCAATCCCAACTATGGAAGGATTCCAAGGTCATGACCAGCCTGGGCCACAGACATCAGAGTAAAGATGGGAATGAGGGGCTGCTGGGAAAGGCTAGCCTGAGAGAGGGCAGGGAGGGCTTGTTGGAGAAGGAAGCAGGGTTTCTTCGTGTGACTCTGACTATCCTAGAACTTGCTCTGTAGACCAGACTGGCCTTGAACTCCAAAATCCACCTGCCTCTGCCTCCCTGCTGGTATTAAAGGCATGTGCCGCCACCACCACCACCACCACCACCACCACCCGGCTCCATCATAGCTTTTGAAGGATAGTGTTGTTAATTTTTGAATTTACTGGAAAAGAATGTATTATTATCTTTTCTCAAAGAAGGGAGAGAGTGGGGAGAAGGAAGGAAGGGAAGGAAGAAGCAAGGGAGGAGAGAGGCAGGGCAGATCTATTAGAATCCGACATAACACGAATGGCTGAGCAATAAACCTTTGCTTCTGTGTTTTATTTCATTTTATTTTATTTTCATCTTATTATTTTACATGTATGGGTGTTTCACAGGCATCTGTGTCTGTGTGCCATATGTGTCTGATATCCCTAGAGGCTGAAAGAGGGCATTGAATTGGTTAGATCTGTAGTCACAGATGGTTGTGAGCCGCCATGTGGGTGCTGTGAAGTGAAACAGGGTCCTTTGGAAGAGCAGCCAGCTCTCCAGCATCTAAACCCTCCTCTTTGTAACCCAGCAGGCAGTGGGGACCCTTTGTGATTGCTGTGGAACCTAGTCCATACCCACTGAAGCAGCCTGGCTAGCGCGTGGAGGGATGTGACTGCAGGCTCCCCCCACCCCCAGATCACAAACGACGACTCTGAAACTGAATTCTTATGAATAGTTGCCCGGGCCAGAGGCTTTGGCTTATTTGTTCCCACTAGCCCCTAACTCAATTATACTGTTTATCTTCTTCTAAGTGCTACCATGTGGCTACTTTTCTCTCCTCAGGTTCATGTGACCATCTTCCTCAGAGTTTAGGGTGATCTCCAGTGTCTGACTCTATCCCAGAAATCCTCTCTATACAGAACTTCCACCTCCCCATTTCCTGCCTAGGCATTTTGTTGTTGTTGTTTTTTGTTTTGTTTTTGTTTTTGTTTTTGTTTTTTGAGACACGGTTTCTCTGTATAGCCTTGGCTGTCCTGGAACTCACTTTGTAGCCCAGGCTGGCCTCGAACTCAGAAATCTGCCTGCCTCTGCTTCCCAAGTGCTGGAATTAAAGGCGTGGGCCACCATGCCCGGCTTGGTCAACTGCATTTTATTGACAAGTGATGGATGCTTCCATACATTGCATAAGAGATTCTGACAGAGTCTAGCCTGGGCTATACAGTGAGTGTTTAAAATTAAAAAAAAAAAAAAAATAGGGCCTATAAATACAGCTCAGTGCCAGAACAGATGCTTAGCATGTGCAAGGCCCTGATATCCATATCATCCTTGGTACCAGCTAAATAAACAGCTAACAAGGAACCAAAATAAAGAGAGAAAGAGGCTATTGTTTCAGACAAGGCTGCTGCCCTGGGCTCCAAAGACCTACGAATGGAAATGCAGTAAGAAGGCTAAGGAGATGGCACAGTGGGTAAAATGCTTGGTGTTCATTTGCATGAGGCCTGAGTTCAATTCCTAGCACCCAGATGGAAGTATCTGTAACTCCAGTTCCAGGGGATCCATTACCATCACACAAGTAAGACATACATGCGCACAAATTAAAATAAATAAATTATTAAAAAAGAAAAGGAAAGAAAATTTATGGGACTGGTAATGTCCACTTGTAATCCCGCTACGGGGAAGAAAGAAAACTCATCTGGGGCCAGATCAGTGGCTTTCAGGCCAATGACAGACCCTATCCCAAAAACCAAGATAGATGGCTCCCATAGAACAACACACGAGCTGGACCTCTGGCCTCCATATTTGCACAGTCGCACAAACACACACACACACACACACACACACACACACACACACACACACACACATGCACAGATGTGGGAAGCCACATGTGCCGTTGCAGGGTGGCGCCGGCTACCACGCATACATAGGCAGTAAAGTATTTTTGCCAAGATGAGGTTTTGAGAATTAACCAAAATTAACCAATCAGATGAGAGACAAGTTAACCAATCAGATGTAGGCATGCAAATGAGGTGGTAAGCATAACCCAAGCACAACCAATCCGGGTGTGAGACACGCCTCTCCTAGGCCTATATAAGCAGCACCAGTTCTGGGCTTGGGGTCTCTTCGCCTCTGTAATCAAGCTCTCCCAATAAACGTGTGCAGAAGGATCCTGTTGCAGTGTTGTTCTTGCTGGCGAGTCGGGCACACGCAAGACACAGAGCCGCATCTGGCATGCCAATTCTACACAGACCACCCCTGGCCACCCCTTACCCGGTCACACCACTCTCTGTTACTCCAGCATCTTCAGAATCTACTCAGGGATCCTGAGTCTCCCAGAGCCTAACCTACAGCCCCTCCTCCCCCAGTAACCTGGACTCCCCCACTCCTGCATTACACACCCTGGTTGCCCCTCTCAGAGGCTGCACCCACCCCTTCTGCAGGTCTGACGGTAGAGGCTCTTTCTGCCTCCTCTGTGTCCCTGAGATGGGCCAGCAGTGGGCTAGCTACACAGCAGGGACTCCTGGGATGTGTGACTTGGCAGTGTGGAAGGCCAGGTGTGGTGGTTCAGAATTGTAATCCTAGGACGCTGGAGGCTGAGGCAGGAGGATGACTATAAATTCAAATTCAGGCTAGGTTGCACAATAAGACCATTTCTTGAGCCGGGCGTGGTGGCGCACGCCTTTAATCCCAGCACTTGGGAGGCAGAGGCAGGTGGATTTCTGAGTTCGAGGCCAGCCTGGTCTACAGAGTGAGTTCCAGGACAGCCAGGGCTACACAGAGAAACCCTGTCTCAAAAAACCAATCTCAGCACTTGGGAGGTGACAGCAGGAGGATCAGGAATCCAGGGCCAGCCTCAGTGAGCTGCATTGCAGTCTATGACCTGTGACTCCGTGGTACCTGAGATTCCATCCCAAAACCTAAAACCAGGAGTGGGGATGTACCTCAGTTAGAGGTAGAGGGTTTGCACACACAGAGCCTCAGGTTCTGCATACAGCACCCCCAGTACTATATAAAACTTGCATGGTGGTGCACCGCCTTTTTGTTTGGTTTTGTTTTGGTTTCATTTTGTTTTATTTTGTTTTTGTTTTTTAAATATTTATTTATTTATTATATGTAAGTACACTGTAGCTGTCCTCAGACACTCCAGAAGAGGGAGTCAGATCTCGTTATGGATGGTTGTGAGCCACCATGTGGTTGCTGGGATTTGAACTCCTGACCTTCGGAAGAGCAGTCGGGTGCTCTTACCCACTGAGCCATCTCACCAGCCCGTTTTGTTGTTTTTTGAGACAGGGTTTCTCTGTGTAGCCCTGGCTGTCCTGGAACTCACTCTGTAGACCAGGCTGGCCTCGAACTCAGAAATCTGCCTGCCTCTGCCTCCCGAGTGCTGGGATTAAAGGCGTGTGCCATCACCACCTGGGGGTGCACCGCCTTTAACCCAGCACTTGGAAGATAGAGGCAGCGGGATCCAGAGTTTACCGTCATCCTTGGCCACATAACAAATTGGAGGTCATGAGAAAGGGAGGAGGGGAGAAAGAAAGAAGGAAGAGAGAGAGAGAGAGAGAGGGAGAGAGAGAGAGGGAGGGAGAGAGAGAGAGGGTGGGGGGGAGGGAGAGGGAAAGAGAGAGAGAAAGAGGGGGGGGGAACAGGACAGGACAGGAGTAACAGAGGCAGTAGGGAGGACCCTTGGTACTTGAGGTGAATGCAGGGAGCTTCCTGCCCCTGGTCTGGCTGTCCTCTACACCTGGGAACTGGAGAAGGTCCCAGCCTGCCCTTCCTACCTTCCTACTTACTTATTTACAAGCTGGCTTGTAAAGTGCCCTGCAGGCCTCTCCCAGCCGTAGCCTGTCAGACCCGGTGGTTTGTGGTACAAGTTGTCTGTCACTCCTTTCTAGACCTAGAGGCCCAGCACTGGGTGTCAGGTATCGCCCTCCCTCTCACCCCCACATCCAGCACGGGCTGCAGGAGGAGAGTTTCCTAGGGCACATGCCCTTGCCACCGCTCCAGAGCCAGGATTGGACCCTGTAGGTGTCCCTAGGCTCAGATGACCTGAATAGAGAGACATTTGATGCTTCTGAGACAGGACAGTAGAATGGTAGATGAGTGGGGTCAGGCAGAGGGACTGGCCCTCAGACTCAGCAGGGACTTAGGCTAACAGGGATTCTCCTTAGCCTCTGGTTCTTATCCACTCAGGAGGATTCAGTACCTGCCCCATTCAGGAGGCTGAGGCAGGAGGATTCCTGGGAGGGTTAGAGCAGCCTAGGCTATATTGACAGGCTTTTGTTTTCAAAAAGAAAACCAAAACAAACAAACAAACAAACAAACAAAAACCTGGGGGCTGGAGAGATGACTCAGTGGTTAAGAGCGCTGGCTGCTCTTCTAGAGGACCAGAGTTCTGGTTCCCAGCTCCCGCATGTCTCACAATTGCCTGTAATGCCCGATCTGATACTCTCTCTCGCCTTCAGGGGCAATATGACAGACAAACATGCAGGCACATCTGCATACCTAGAATATCAAATCAAAATTCAAATAAAATTAACAACAAAACAACAGAAAACCCAGGACTCTAGAGAGCTGACTTGGTGGTTGAAAGCTTGTAATGCATTTCAGAGGACCTGAGTTCAGTTTCCAGCACCCAGGTCAGGCAGCTCACAAACACCTGTAACTCCAGCTCCAGGGGATCTGATGCCTCTAACTGCTATGGGTACCCACACTTGTGTGTATATGACTCTATCAACACACACACACACAGAAAATTGAAAATCTTTACAATACAAAACAAGCAAAAACCATTACAGATCTCCCAGCCATCAGGTCTGAAGACATGGTTCAGTAGATAAAGGGGCTTGACGCCAAGCCTGAGGGCCAGAGTTCGAGTCTCAGGACCCATATGGTGGAAATAGAGAACCGACTCCAGCAAGCTGTCATCTGATCTGACATTTTATGCTGTGATGCACTTGTACTGACAGACACACACAAACTAAAGAAACAAAAGCTGACCGACAGACAGACAGACAGACAGACACTAAATGAACAGTTCAAGACAGCTGAGTACTCGCTCTGAGCACCTCACTTCAGTACTGGTGAAACTGCCACCGTGCCTTTGGCTAGAGATGTACTCCACCTATCTGTCACTGGAAGAGGAAAAGGAAAACCATGAGAAGGAACAGCTGGTTCAAGGTCCAAATGCTTACTTTGTGGATGTAAAATGGCCCTGGCTGCCACACATGGGCCAGGGTTTGCGTAGACAGTGGTTCTTTGAGTAGGCTGTGCCAGCCCAGAAGGAGGAAAAGTCAGGCTCCCGGAAGGCTGTTCAGGCAGCTCAACAAAACACCTACAGCTCCTGCTCCAGTGAATCCGATGCCTCTGGCCTCTGTGGGCACCTGCACTCACGAGTGTATACCCGCCACAGAGATACAATTAAAAGTGAAAACCTTGCTGGGCATGGTGGCGCATGCCTTTAATCCCAGCACTCGGGAGGCAGAGGCAGGTGGATTTCTGAGTTCGAGGCCAGCCTGGTCTACAAAGTGAGTTCCAGGACAGCCAGGGCTATACAGAGAAACCCTGTCTCGAACTCATCCCCCCCCCAAAAAAAAAACCAAAAACATAAATAAACAAACAAAAAAAATACCAATGAATTTATGAAATTCTTAGACAAATGGATGGATCTGGAGGATATAATCCTAAGTGAGGTAACCCAATCACAAAAGAACATGATATATACTCACTGATAAGTGGATATTAGCCCAGAAGCTCAGAATACCCAAGATATAATTTGCAAAACAAATGAAACGCAGATAATTCGATCCTTCTTAGAAGGCGGAACAAAATGCCAATGGAAGGAGTTACAGAGTCAAAGTTCAGAGCAGAGACTGAAGGAATGACCATCCAGAAACAGCCCCACCTGGGGATCCATCCCATAAACAGCCACCAAACCCAGGCACTACTATTGCAGATGCCAACAAGATTTTGCTGACAGGACCCTGATATAACTGTCTCCTGAGAGGCTCTGCCAGTGCCTGACTAATACAGAAGTGGATCACACAGTCATCCATTAGACGGAGCACAGGGTCCCCAATGAAGGAGCTAGAGAAAGTACCCAAGGAGCTGAAAGGATTTGCAGTCCCATAGGAGGAACAACAATATGAACTAACCAGTACCTCCAGAGCTCCCTGGGACTAAACCACCAATCAAAGAAAACACATGGTGGGACTCATGGCTCTAGCTGCATATGTATCAGAGGATGGCCTAGTCGGTCATCAATGAGAGGAGAGGCCCTTGGTCCTGTGAAGGTTCTATGCCCCAGTATAGGGGAATGCCAGGACCGGGAAGCGGGCGTGGGTGGGTTGAAGAGCAGGGGGAGGGGGAAAGGGATAGGGGGTTTTTGGAGGGGAAACTAGGAAAGGGGATAACATTTGAAATGTAAATAAGGAAAACATCTAATTTAAAAAATCCAACTCCAGTTAAAGGAAAAAGGAAGATAAAGATGTAAAAGAAAAGAAAACCTTTAAAACAAAACCATTGCATGATCTACACAACCTCCTGACTTCGTGTTTTCTCATGAAAAGCCTCACCATCAAGTTCAGCTACTCCATTGTTATAGTATGATTATTATGTTTGTTTTTATAACACACACACACACACACACACACACGAATACAAATAAATAGTTGTAATAGAAAATAACTTTTTTAAAAACAAGGTTCAGTAGTTTCTCAGTGATGAGGACGTCACTTCAGCCTCACTCACTCACGTCTGCAGCTCCGCCCATTGGACGCTGTTCAGAGAACAGACTGGAAAGCTGTGGAGAAGAGACTGAAATCACAGTCTAACTTTCCTTCTAGAGAGCAGGGCATGGTGGCACATGCCTGTGATCCCAGCACACGGGAGGTGGAGTAAACCTGGGTTTTGTGTGAGTTTGAAACCAGCCTGATTCAACAATGCCCAAACCAACCAACCAAGAAACGGAGAGCCATTTTCCTCTAGGAAGCCTTGTTCAGGGGACTCTGAGGGCCCAGTGGCAGGTGCAGTGAAGGAAGACCTGGCTTTGTTCTGGAGATTCTGAGGGAACACAGGTACCTGCCCTGAGGGAACTCGGGGTCTATAACCTTGTTAGTTGATTCAGAGAGTAGACAACAAACCAATTCAAAGTAACTCTGTGGGTGTTCTCCCTGAGGGTGTCAGGCCTAAATGAATAACCAGGACAACATTTTCTATCTGGGAAACACTTGCCTTAAACTGCCACAAGACACCAGCATAAGATACAACTGCCACTGCGCTCTCGCTCTCTCTCTCTCTCTCTCTCTCTCTCTCTCTCTCTCTCTCTCCTTCCTTCTTCCCCTCTGTCTTTCTTGTGTGTGTGTGTGTGTGTGTGTGTGTGTGTGTGTGTGTGTGTGAAAGTCCTTTTACTCCAAAGTTTATCTTTGAGGCAGGATCTCTCTCCCTGAACCTGGAGTTCACCTTTTTTTTTAAATGTTATTTTTATGGCTAGATTGGCCCCCAGCAAGTCCCAGCAACCTAGCTTTCTCCCTGCACTGACCCACACAACCTGGGCTGATAGAGGTGAGCTAGACCACGTCCAGCTTGCTATGTGGGTACTGAGCACGAAACTCAAGTCTTACATTTACTCAGTAAGCATTTTTGTTTGTTTGTTTTTATTTTTATTTTTCGAGACAGGGTTTCTGTGTGTAGCCCTGGCTGTCCTGGAACTCAGTCTGCCTCTGCCTCCCAAGTGCTGGGGTTAAGAGAGGACAACTTTTTTTTTTTTCCTACCGCCCTTCCTTCTCTCCTCGAGCCCTTTCACGGGCTTCTCGAACAGGACAGACACAAACGGAAATGAAACACGCAGAACCTGGAACGCTCCAGGAGCACCTCGAAGCTTGCAAAAAGCAGAGCGCGTGCACACACCAGACGGTATGCAACCGCAACACCACCAGCCACATTCACCGCCTGGGGGAAGAGGGTCAAGCGAGACATGACCGAAGTGAACCACGTAAGGACAACCGGGCGCCTGGCGCATCCACGAGAACCACGCGAACCACTGCGAGAAGTGTGCGCAGGTCAGCACTCGGGCCGGACAGCTGCTGAAAGACCCCCGAAGCTGGACCTCTGCTCAAGTCCCGGGATGAGCTGGCAGCACCCCAATGACCCGAGAGAAAACCACACCTGATGCAAACTGCAAGAGGTTTTATTATCAGCTAGCTGAGGACGAAGTCCCTCCGCTGTGCAGGGCAGGGGAGTCTGACCCCAGCGGTGACAGTAGGGGGCTTTTAACAGCTAGCTGAGGAATTGGGAGGAGTTGGGAAGAGTTGGGAGGAGTTGGGAAGAGTTGGGAGGAGTTGGGAAGAGAGTTCTTCTCTTCCAGGTGTCCTTGGTGAAATTTACAAGTCAAGAGTGGGGAATGAGTTCTTTCTGAATTTTTATCTCTGTGTCCTCAGCACAGGAAGGCAGGCATCTCTGGTTGTAAAATATAGAAACAAAAAGGCTTTTTGCTGGCTATAGAGAACAAAGAACTTCTTTCTGGCTGTATTTTTAGAAATCAGGGAAAACAAGCTTGGGGAACGTCCAGGGGCTTTACCTTCCAGGGAGAAATGCTCTAAGTCAGGGTCCCACACCGCACCCCTGCCCTCCACACACCACGGGCATACAGATGGGGAGGAGAGATGAGGGGCCCGCTGGCAGAACGAGAAGAGCGGTGGCCATTCGCAATGAATGACTATTCGCCATAAATGTCCGTCCCTCGCCTGGCGCGGCTTAGGCCCCGGCTTGGCTCGGAGAGAACTCAGGAGCACCACATAGAGAGGACAACGTTTAAGAAATCAGTTCTAGATTTTCACTCTTTGGGTCCCACGGATTGAGCATGGGTTGTCAGGCTTGGTTGGCAGCACATTTAACCTGCTGAACCACATCCCTCCCTCCCTCCCTCTTCTTTCTTCCCTCTGCCCCTTCCTTCCTTCTTTCTTTCCTCTCTTTCCTCTTCCTCCTCTTTTGGAAATTGGATCTCATTATATCACCTGGCTGGCCCAGAACTCTCAGAGATTAGCTGGTGTCTGCCTCCTAAATGCTGAGATTAAAGGCATGGGCCACCATACACTTCTTTTGAGATTTTTAAAAAATTTGTACATTTATTTATTTATTTTTGAGACAGGGTTTCTCTGTGTAGCTTTGGCTGTCCTGGAACTCACTCTGTAGACCAGGCTGGCCTCGAACTTAGAAATTCGCCTGCCTCTGCCTCTCAAGTGCAGATTAAAGGCATGTGCCACCACGCCCGGCTCTTAAATTGTATTTTTATGTTGTGGTTTGAATAAGGAAGACCTCCATAGGCTCATATATTTGAATGTTTGCTCATTAGGGAGTGGCAATGCTTGAGAAGGATTTGGAGGCATGGCCTTGTTAGAAGAGGTGTGGCTTTGTTGGAGAAACTGACACTGGGGGTGGGCTTTGGGGTTTTAGAAGCCTAAGCCAGACCCAGTCTGTCTGTCTGTCTGTCTGTCTGTCTGTCTCTCTCTCTCTCTCTCTCTCTCAGAACTCTCAGCTTTCTCCAGCACCCTGTCTGCCTGCATGCCGCCATGTTTCCCACCATTACAACAATGGACTAAACCCCTGAAACTGTTAGAAAGCCCCACGTAAATGATTTCCTTATAAGAGTCACCATGGAGAGTGCTTGTGAGCCATGTGGGAGGAGGCCAAATCCCCTGGAACTGGAGTTACAGTGGTTGTGAGCTGTCATGTGGATGCTGGACATTGAACCTTGGTCCTCTGCATAGGCAGCCAGTGATCTTAACTATGGAGCCGTCTCTCCTGCCTCCTCTTTTTCTTTGAGCAAAGTTTCATGTAACTCAGATTGCCCTGGAACTGAAGTTCTCGATGTAGCTAAGATGACCTTGAACTCCTGACCCTGCTGCATTGCTCATTATGGTATCAAACCCTGGACAAGCGCGCATCACCAAAGCTGGTTGGTGTGATGGCTATGCTTGGTTGTCAACCTGACTATATATGGAATTAACTAAAACCCCCAAATGGAGGGCACCTTGAGGGACTTTTGTTTAAGTTGAAGTAAGATCCACTTCTAATCCATATCTTCGAAGTAGGAAGACAAGCTCTAACCAAGATCACTTGGACTGGGAAAACCCACCTCTAATCTGGGCCATACCTTCAGTTGGAAGATGTTTAAGGACATGGAAGAAGAAAGCTTTTCCTCTTTGCCTGCTTGCTCTCGCCTTACTAGTGAGTCCATCCCTTCACTGGCATTACAGCCTACATCTTTGCTATTCCAGCACATACTGAGGACCAGCTGATGCGTCCGGCCTTGTAGTCTGAGCGACTACAGGAATCTCAGGTAGCTATTGTTGGAATAACCACAGCCTATAAATCATTCTAATAAATTGCCTTTCTACATAGAGAGAGAGATTCCTTTTGTAAGTTCTTTTACTCTAGAGAACCTTGACTAATACACCTGATGTGTGCAGTGCTGGGAATGGAACTCAGAACTTAATACATGCTAGACAAGCTCTCTACCGACCGAGCTACAGTATCAGCATAGTGTGTATGTCTGTCTGTCTGTCCATCTCTTGCCTCATTCTCTCTGTCCCTCTGTCTGTCTCTGTCAATCTATTTGTCTCTGTCTCTGTCTTTGTCTCTATCTTTCTGTCTCTGTCTCTCTGTCTCTCTCTGTCTCTGTGAATATATGAATATTATGTATCCCAGACTGGTCTCCAGTTTTTTTTTTTCTTTTCTGAGTTAGGGTCTCACCCTGTAGGCCTGGCTGACAGGGAACTCACTATATAAACCAGACTGACCTTGAAGTTTTGACAGTCTTCCTGCCTTAGCCTCCCAGGTGCTGGCCTGGGACAGTAAACCGGGCTCCCATCTTGCTTTCTATGAGGGAGGAAGGCTAGGAGAAGATAGGGGGTGGACTTGAAGTGTTACCATTTTCACCTCCGCCAGAGGAGGGTATAGCCCAGTGCAAACTGAGAGGTCTGAGCAAGGTTCTCCAAGCCACAGAGGAAGAGTGTCAGAATTTTGGCAGAGAGAGGGGACAGTAAAGAGGGGAAGACTAAGACCTGTCACCTGGGAGGACATACAAACCAGTGGGCCAACAGTCTGTTTTCATACAAATGGGAAAACTGAGTCCCAAATTCCACAGCAAATTCAGAAAGAGGCCCAGGAGAAGCCATGAGTCGCGAAGCCTTTCTTCTTCAGCCTGCACAAGCCCTGGACAGGGATGGACAGCAGAAGGGGCTTGAGCTCCTGAGAACAACAGAGAGGTCACACAGCCTGAGCGGGACAGCCGTACATTCCACATCGTTGGTATCGTCATAGATTTACTTTATTTTCTGTGTAAATGTACGTTGCACCATAGGCACAGCCAGCACCTGCTGAGGTCAGAAGAGGGCGACAGATCACCTGGGGCTGGAGTCACAGAGGATTATGAATGGACATGTGGGTGCTGGAAAGAGCAGCAGTGGTCACCACCACTGGGCCGTAGCATCCTCCTCGTCGTCACCAGCACCATCATCACCCTCATCACTCACCTTTTTGTTGTTTTTCTTTTTTTCTTTTATTTATTAATTTTTTTTCAACTCTTCCCTCCAACCCTCTTACTTCTCCCTCTCACTCCAGCCCCACTCATTCCGGTGCATGGTTTTTGTTTGGTTTGGTTTGGTTTGGTTTGTATTTTTGTTGTTTCTTATTACAGATAGTTGTGAGCCACCATGTGGTTGCTGCGATTTGACCTCCAGGAAGAGCAGTCAGTGCTCTTAACCGCTGAGCCATCTCTCCAACCTTTGTTGTTTTTCAAGACAGGATCTCACTGTGTAGCCCTGGCTGTCTGGACTCCCTTTGTAGACCAGGCTTGAACTCACAGAAATCCACCTTCCTCCCCGTCCTGAGTTCTGGGATTAGAGGTGTGCACCACCATGCCTGGCTCATCATTATTAATTTGAAATGACCTCTGGTCAAGTTGCTCACCTTGGCCTTGAACTCCTGGGTACTAAAGTGATTCTCCCATGTCAGCCTACCCAGTACCTGGAACCATAGGCCTCTGACAACTATATTGTATTGTGATTTTTTCTCTCTCCTCTCTTTAATTGTTTTTATTTTGTTATTATTATTGTGTGTGAATATTGGCAAACACAAAGTCAGAGGGCAACTTTTAGGACTTGGTGTTTTTGTTTTCTACCAAGTGGGTTCCAGAGACTGAATTTAGGTTATCTGGCCTTCTTCCTCTTTGAGTGTGTGTATGAGTGTGTGTGTGTGTGTGTGTGTGTGTGTATGTGTGTATGTATGTGTATATGTGTGTGTAAAGTGTGTGTAAATGTGTCTGATTGTGTGTGAGTGTATGAGTGTGTATGAGTGTGTGTGTGTGTGTGTGTGTGTGTGTGTAGTATATGCAGGTGTTCTAGTGCACTCATGGGTGTAGGTACCCGTGAAGGCAAGAGCTCGGCATTGTCTTCCACAATCATGCTCCACTGTTATTTTTTGAGGCAGAGCTGCTGCTCATTGAACCTGGATCTTACTGATTGCCAGGCTAGTCAAGCAAAGAGCTTTGGGGAGCAGCTCTGGGCACAGATGCACCCCAAGAATGCACAGATCCCATCTTCTGTGTAGGTTCTGGGGATCTAGACTCAGGTCCTCCTGCTTAAGTGGCAGCCACTTTACTGACTGAGTCATCTCCCCGGCTCTATTTTATATTATCTTCAAGATATTTTATTCCCTGTGTGTCTGGCTGGCTGGCTTTGACCTTGCTATGTAGTCAACTTCATCCTGAACTTCTGATCCTCCTGCCTTCAACTTTCCAGTGCTGCGATTACAGGAACATGGCCCCATGCATGGCACCCCACGAGGGTCCACCTCAGGCCTTGTGCTTGCTAGCAAGGTCCTCTGCCAGCTGAGCCACCTCCCCAGCCTTGAACTACTTTTTGATTGAGGCAAAGGAATCAATTCCAGAGCTGGTTGGGCATAGTTACAACAGGGTTTGCTGCTTCACAAGCAGGTCCAAATGTGACAGGTCGAAACAGAGTTAGCCTGCTGAGAGGTCACAGGAAGTCAGGCCCTGAACCCCCCTTCCCCCGGAGAAAGACATGAACAGTCAGAGTGGTTGGGAGGGAGGGGGACAGGACACCACCCATCTCTGAGAACAGACAGCCATCTTCTAGAGCTGTCCATGTGGAGTTTATAAGGAGTCATGATGAGATGTCGTACTGCAGCCTTTTCAAGTTGAGCTATGAAATCCTGTCTAAAGGCTTTGTCCCATCAAAGGGTCTGGGAAGTTGGCCTCAAGAGATGCCTGTGTCCTCTGACACAGTTGCTGGTGGGCGTGGAAATGGGTACAGCCTCCTTGGAACACTGAAGGCTGCCTGGCAGGTGTTCACAGCAGGACCTCCCACAGCCTTTGACCCAGCAGTTCTTTGAAGAATGTCTGCCTGTTGCAGCTGTAGTCTGTTGTGTGAGCCATTTCTGAAGCCCTTGGTGGGAGCAGAAAACTAGAAACAAGGGAAGTCAGGAAGGGGCCCAACTACTAAGTGTGGAGCCACATGCCTGAAATTCCAACACTCGGGAATTTGAGACAGGAGGATGGTGAGCTTATGGGATGCAGATCTTGGTGCCTCACACCTTTCATCTCAGCACTTAGGAAGTAAAAGGCAGGTGAGTCTTCATGTTTGAGGCCATCGTGGTAGGGAGTTCTGGCCAACCAGGGCTATATAGTGAGACTATGTCCCAAGAAGAAAACCAAAGAAGTAGAAGAGGAAGAGAAAAGGAGAAGAGGAAGGAAGAAAGGAAGGAAGGGGAAGAAGAAAAAGAAGAGGAGGAGGGAGGAGAGGGAGGAGAAAGAGACTAGGATGAGGGGAAAAGGAGAAGGGGGAGGAGGAAGGAGGGAGAGGAAGAGAAGAGAGGAGGAGAAGAAAAGGGAGAGGAAGAGGAAAGAGGAGAAGAAGAGAAGAAGAGAAAAGGAAGAGGAGGAGGAGGAGATGGGAAGATAGATCAGGGTAAAGGCAGTATTGAAATCTTGGTGATCCTAGTTTGATCCCCAGAAACCAGTAAATGATTGGATGTGAGGACTAAGGAGGTGTCTCAGGGGTGAAGGCAGTGGGGGTGTAGTAACCCACTTATACTGGTAGCTTTAGGAAGCAGAGATGGGGATGCCCATAGCAGGGTGGTTAGTTAGACTAGCCATAGGAGCAAACTCTGGCCTGTAGGGGAGCCCCTGTCTCAATGGGGCCACAGAGGATGATACTCAACAGCAAGCTCAGGTCTCTCTCTCTCTCTCTCTCTCTCTCTCTCTCTCTCTCTCTCTCTCTCTCACACACACACACACACACACACACACACACAAGTGAATATGCGTGTATGCCTACACACACACACATGCCCATACACATGCAAACACACATATGTGCATGTGTGTGCACATGTACATGCACACACACACACACACACACACACCCAAATGAACATGTGTGTATGCCTACACACACACGTGCCCATACACATGCAAACACACATATGTGCATGTGCGTGCACATGTACACGCACATACACACACACATGAAAATGGGGGGGGGGGCTGGATGATGTATCAGGCAGTCTACATCCACAGGATTCTCACCCGAAGGTGGGAGGCAGAGATAGGTTGCCTAGAAGCTGGGGGTGGGGGGTGGAGTGCACGGTACAGTAGCAGAAACAAGAAAGTCCTGACTTTGACACAGAAAAGGCAAGAGCTGACTTCTCCCCAAGTTGTCCTCTGAGTACATGCATGCCGAGAAACAATTCTGTAAAAATAAATAATACATTTTAAAAAATGGATTGAAGCCACTTAATTGAAGCCACTCCATCGCAGTGGGAATGGAGAGCCGGCTCAGCAGTTAAGAGCACTCTTGCAAAGAATCTGAGAGTGATTCCCAGAATCCACATCAGATGAGACACAGTTGCCTGTGACTCTAGCTCCTGAGGGTCAGGGATATCCTTGGCTACCTGTGCTCACGTGCACCTACTCACCCTCACTTCCCACATAATTAAAATTAAAATTAAAGACTTTTTTATTTTTGACAATTTCATACATGTATAGATTGAAATAAGATCATATCTACCCCATTTCCCCCTCCAACTTTGCCCATGTCTCCCTCCCAAATTTATCTTTTTTTTTAAAATATAACTAAGTCTAGTTAATGCTGCCCATATGTGCATGGGGTGGGGCAGTTACATGGGCATGCATGTAACTGAACATACACACATGTACAAGTAAGAAAATATAATAAAAAATTTTAATCAACAATTAAAACACACACACGAGTTCTGGGAATGGGCTTAGTTTGTAGAGTGCCTACCTGTCTAGCATGCAGGAAGCTCTGGGTTCCATCACCACATATCATAAATTGAAATGTGAAGAGGCTGACGCGGGAGGATTTCGTTGCGATTAAGGCCAGCTATGCTATGTAGCAATACTCTGTCGCACTAGCATTTCTGAGAAGCGTTGGCTTCAGTCCTTATAGTACACACTCATTTACACACACAGACACACACACATACATACATTCACACCTGCACACACTCACATATACAAACATGCAAACATACACAGACACTTAAACACAATACATATATACACACATACATACATGCATACATACTCACATAGACACACATGCATGCACGCACACACACAGAGTTGGATTTGTAGATCAGGTGACCAGAAGAATGGGTTCTTCTTTTTATTTTCTTCTCTCTCTATTTTTTTGGAGACAGGGTCTCATGTAGGCTAGGCTGACTTCCTGCCTCCAGAATGCTGGGGTTACAGATGTGTGCCCCAAGACCTGGCTCAGAGCAGTGTTACTCATAAGACAGGAGTTGGGGTGTAAATCTGAGGTTTGCTTTACAAACTACTTAGAAAAAGCTTAATCAAAGGTGTCATATGAACAAAGGCCACAAGGAAGAGAGCCATGGGGTTATCTGGGGTAAGGATGGGCACATGGCCCATGGTCAGGAGCAAAGGCTCTGGACAGGAAAGGCCAGAAGCAGTGCACTGTGGGTGAAGAATCAGGACACAATCCTAGGGCCACTTGATCATTTGATGGGGGCTGAGAATATAGATGGGTGATAAAAAAATAAAAATAAAAATGCTTGCCTGGCTTGCATAAGACCCTGAGTTTAATCCTGAAAACAAAATAAAAACGGTTGGCGTTTGCTTCTTCATCCTGGAGTTCTGTCTGTTGGTGTCTCGGCTTGTGCTGGGTGGATCCATCCTCAGTTCTCTAGAGTGTATTGCTAAACTTTCAGGAATTTCACAAGCTCGTTGGTTTTTTCCCCCCCTTTGTTGTGTTATGTAGCCCTGGCTGCCGACCAGTCTAACTATGAACTTACGGCCATACTCCTGCCTCTGCCAAGTGAGTGCTGAGATTGTAGGTGTGCACCACCACGCTCTCCTTCTCAAGGCAGTGGATAAACAGGGATCATTGCTGTTGTTCCTGTTGCTTTGAGGCAGGTTCTCAGGGGGCCTCAACCTCCCTCTAGTGACTGAGGTTGGCTTTGATCCTGCGATAATTTGGAGTTCATCTCCAAGTGCCAGGATAAAGGTTTAAAAAGCTATCTTAGAGTTTCCACTGCTGTGAAGAGACACTGTGACCAAGGCAACTCCTTTTTTGTTTTTTGTTTGTTTGTTTGTTTGTTTTTTTGCTTTGCAAGACAGGGTTTGTCTGTACAGCCCTGGCTGTCCTGGAACTCACTTTGTAGACCAGGCTGGCCTCAAACTCAGAAATCCACCTGCCTCTGCCTCCCAAGTGCTGGGATTAAAGGCGTGCGCCACCACCACCCAGTGGCAACTCTTATAAAAACAACATTTAACTGGGGCTGGCTTACAGGTTCAGAGGTTCAGCCCATTATCCTCATGGCAGGAAACATGGCAGCGTCTGAGCAGGCATGGTACTGGAGGAGCTGAGAGTTCTACATCTTGTTCCAAAGGCAAATAGAAGACTACTGACTTCCAGGCAGCTAGGAGGAGGGTCTCAAAACCCATGCCCATAGTGACACACTTCCTCCAACAAGGCCACACCTCCTAATAGTGCCACTCCCTGGGCCAAGCATATTCAAACCACCACAACCACTATCCACTACACCTACTTATTGGACCCAAGGCTGTGTGAAGGTGAGGTTAGCTTTCTGTGAAGACTGAGGTCTAAGGACAACTTGTTCAGACTGGTTCTTTCCTTCCACCATGAGGATCAAACAGGTCATCAGCCTTGGGATCTATTGCCTTTACTCAATAAACCACCTTGCCAGCCCATATTGTGTTTAAATCAGGAACTTATGGCACCAAGATTGGCTTTGAACTCCTGATTCTCCTGCTTCAACCTCCCAACTACTGGTATAGCAGACGTATGTATGCCACCATGTCTGACTCAAATGCACCCTTTTTATTTTATTTATTTTAATTTAATTAAAGTTATTTATTTTAGCCAGGTAGTGCTAAGGCATACCTTTAATCCCAGCTCGGGAGTTAGAGGTATGTGGATCTCAGTGAGTTCAAGGCCAGCTTGGTCTACATAGCTAGTTTCAGAACAGCCAGGGCTATACAGAGAAACCCTGTCTTGAAGAAAAAGAAGAGGAAAAAAAAGAAAAGAGGAGGGGAGAGGAGAAGAGAGGAGAGGAGAGGAGAGGAGAGGAGAGGAGAGGAGAGGAGAGGAGAGGAGAGGAGAGAAGAGAAGAGAAGAGAAGAGAAGAGAAGAGAAGAGAAGAGAAGAGAAGAGAAGAGAAGAGAAGAGAAGAGATGGAAGGAAAAGATCCTTATTTTATTTTGTGTGGTGGGTGTTTTGTTAGATCCCCTAGAACTGGAATTACTGATAGACGGTTGTGAGCTGCTGTGTAGGCGCTGGTCCTCTGTAAGAGCAGCAAGTGTTCTTAACTGCTGAGCCATCTCTCCAACCCAGGAATCCACTCTTAAGTAAGAAAACGGTGAGCTTTAGGGCCTGTGAGTGTCCTAAGTAGAACTTTCTCTGCGTGTGCTTACATAATGTCTACTTTGAGAACAAACACAGGCGCTGGGACCCTGGACTAGGCCTGATCCAGGTATGCAGGCTCTGCCCTTCCCTACCGGTGGCCCTCTGAGCTTCCTGCAGGGAGGCCCAGCCTGCTGGGGGTCTCTGATGTGGGCACTTCAGAGCCTCAACCTCTAGCCCACAGCCTATCCAGCTGGAGCCTGGAGTCCTCCCAAGAGAGCCTTTGAGGATGGGATAAAACAGGCTGGGGTACCTCCTGGGAAGAGCCTCAGGGCACGGAAGAAGGGAAAGAGAGAGAGAGGTGGAATTTCACTACCTCTTCCTGTCCGGTGCAGGCCATGTGCCTTCAATGATCAATTCCCATGTGTTCTATTAAAGTGTTCTATAAAAGTACCAGCCTAAGGGGTCCTGTCAGAGAATAGAAGGGGGGGGGGGAGAGAGAGAGAGAGAGAGAGAGAGAGAGAGAGAGAGAGAGAGAGAGAGAGAGAGAGAGAGAGAGAGAGAGTCCTGAAGAAGGAGGGGGCGGCTGGAGCAAAGAATGACCCCGCCTCGAGGGCAGTGGAGGCTGCCAAGCTTCCTCAACTTGTTCCAGAAGGTCCTGTAATGGAATGTTCTCCAAGCAGCCCATAGAAGGCTCTGGGGAGCAAGGGCTGTCCCTCAGGCTGTGCCTCTGGAAACGGCTGAAGTCTCTCAAAAGGGCATACAGATCCCCCTCCATCCCAGAGTAAAAAGATCCCCTAACATTCCAGCCGCCTCCAAGTGTCCTGTGTGGGTGAAAGCTGTGCGTGCCCCAGGGTGTGCGATGGGGGCCCTGGCCCACAGCACCCCTCAGCTTTCCCAGCATGCCCTTCTCCGTGGCTCCTACCCTTCCAACTTTTCCTCCCTGCTCTGTCTAACCTTTCTTCCTCCCGCCTTCCTCCTTCCCCCACTTTCTTTCGCAAAGCTTTTCTGGGGGTAGGGGTGGAAACAGACATGCAGCTGGATCTCTGTTCAGCCAGGTTTGTGCTGAGTTCCAGGAGAGCCAGAAGTACATAATGAGACTTATTTATCAAAAAATTATTGCCGCCCCCCGCCCCCCAACACACACACACAGGATTTCCTGCACACCAAGCAAGTGCTCTACCAACTAAGCTGCATTCCCAGCTCTTTTTTTTTTTTTTTTTTTTTTTTTTTTTTTTTTGGTTTTTTGAGACAGGGTTTCTCTGCGTAGCCCTGGCTGTCCTGGAACTCACTTTGTAGACCAGGCTGGCCTCGAAATTTGTCTGCCTCTGCCTCTCTAGTGCTGAGATTAAAGGCGTGCACCACCACCATCCCCAGCTCTTTTCAGAGAAAACGTCTTGTGGCATCGAGGTTGGCTTCAGATTTGAAACCATTCTCTCACCCCAGAGTCCCAAGGGCTTAGGGTAACCAACACGCACTACCAAGCCCAGATTTCTTCTGCTTTCCAGTCTGCTCCTTGTCCTTCTGTCAACCAGACCTCCCTCCCCAGCTGGGCGTGGTCCTCATCACCTCCCCTCCCCCCGCCCCCTCCGTCCTGAGCCTCTTAGCAAACACTGTTTCCCCTGCCACACCTCCCTCCCCACCTACTGGCCTACCATGATTGCTTCTGCACATTTCACCTCTGTGGCCTGACTTCCGCTCTCCTCAGGCAACTTACCAAGAGAGAAAGCAGAGCTTGCATCCTACTCATCCTACGGGAAGGCTGGAAACAAAAGGGATGGTTGAGAAGACCATCTGTTGTAGGGGTCACTGCCATGATAGGGAAAGAAGCAGCAGAGGAAGGAGGGTCGGAAGTTCAAAGCCAGTCTCAGATGCATTGAATGCTGGAGAGAAACAGAGAGAGAGAGAGAGAGAGAGAGAGAGAGAGAGACAGAGACAGAGACAGAGACAGAGACAGAGACAGAGACAGACAGAGAGAGAGACACAGAGACACAGAGAGAGAGAGAGACAGTAAGAGACAGAGAGAGCGGGAGAGAGAGAGGTGAAAAGGTGGACTAATAGCAATTGATTGGGACCTGTGAAGGACAGAAGGGATAGCAGGGAGCAGGGGTGGGGTTGGAACGTACAGTGAGGGGCAGCGGATGGGGAAAACGGGGCCTCTGACTGTACCGAGCATGCGCAGCAGGTGCTAGAACGAGGCTGTGGAGCCTCCATTCTAAGAGCTTAGTTCCTCTCTGCAATTTTTTTTTTTTAAAGATTTATTTATTTATTATATGTAAGTACACTGTAGCTGTCTTCAGACACTCCAGAAGAGGGAGTCAGATCTTGTTACGGATGGTTGTGAGCCACCATGTGGTTGCTGGGATTTGAACTCCTGACCTTCGGAAGAGCAGTCGGGTGCTCTTACCCACTGAGCCATCTCACCAGCCCCTCTGCAATTTTTTTTTTTTCCAGACAGGGTTTCTCTGTATAGCCCTGGCTTTCCTGGAACTCACTTTGTAGACCAGGCTGGCCTCGAACTCAGAAATCCGCCTGCCTCTGTCTCCCGAGTGCTGGGATTAAAGGCGTGCGCCACCACACCCGGCTTGCACTTCTATTTTTATCTCACATTGCTTTAATGCTGCCCAGTGGGCTTCTGCCTGGTACCGACCAAACACCATGAGGATGTGAGTCGTCATGGCAACCACATGTTTATCACTTTGGTCTGAATGATGAAGCCTGGCATCTATCTCCATAGAAACGGAGAGAGCCACAGGGTAGAAGGAGAGGTCTCTATGCAGATAAGAACTGTTGTCTTCTTCCTTCCTCCCTCCCTCCCTCCCTCCCCTCCCCTCCCCTCTCCCCTCCCCTCCCCTCCCCTCCCCTCCTTCCTTCCTTCCTTCCTTCCTTCCCTCCTTGCTTCCTTCCTTCCTCCTCCTCCTCCTCCTTCTTCTCCTTCTCCCTCTCCCCTCCCTCGCCCTCTCTCTCTCTTTCACATGTGTATGTGGTGCATGTGAATGTTCATGTGTGTATGTGGATATACCCTTATTCACATGTGTGTCCATGCCTTCATGCTGTGGAGGCCAGAGGTTAGCGTTGAATATCTTCCTTCAGAAACTTATTTTTCAATTAAAATTATTTATCAAAAAATAATAAAAATTTATTATGAGTATGTGTGCACATCATGTGTAGTCACAGGACAATTTTGGTTTGGTTTGGTGGTTTTGGTTTTTTTTGGGGGGGTGTTGGTTTTTTTTTTTTTTTTTTTTGGTTTTTTTGAGACAGGGTTTCTCTGTATAGCCCTGGCTGTCCTGGAACTCACTTTGTAGACCAGGCTGACCTCGAACTCAGAAATCCGCCTGCCTCTGCCTCCCAAGTGCTGGGATCAAAGGTGTGCACCACCACCGCCGGGGCTGGAAGGACAATTTTGTAGAATCTCCCTTTCTACCTTTTAATGAATTCTGAGGACCAAGCTTAGGCTGCCAGGTTTATATAGCAAATGCCTGTGCTGGTTAGTTGTTTGTTTGTTTGTTTTGTTTTTCTTTGTTTGTCAACTTGTCACAAGCTGGAGTCATCTGGGAAGAAGAAATCTCAGTTGAAAAATTTCCTTCAATTCAGACTGTGGGACATTTTCTTGACTGATGTGGGAAAGTCTAGCCCACTGGGGATGGTGCCACCCCTGGACAGGTAGTGCTGGGTGCTTTAAGAAAGTAAGCTAAAAGCCCGGCGTGGTGGCGCTCCCCTTTAATCCCAGCACTCGGGAGGCAGAGGCAGGCAGATTTTTGAGTTCGAGGCCAGCCTGGTCTACAGTGAGTTCCAGGACAGCCAGGGCTATACAGAGAAACCCTGTCTCGAAAAAAACCAAAAAAAAAAAAAAAAAAAAAAAAGAAAAAAAGTAAGCTAAAGCCAGACAGAGGTCGCACACGCCTTTAGTCCCACCACTCAGGAGACAAAGGCAGGCAGATCTCTGAGTTTAAGACCTTTCTGGTCTACAGAGTGAGTTCTAGGATGGTCAGGGCTACACAAAGAAACTCTGTCTTGGAAAACCAAAAGAAAGCAAGCAAGCAGCAAGAGAAAGTAGTGAGGAACACCCCAGTAAGCTATACTCCTCCACAGTCTCTGTTTGCATCAGGGCTCCTGCCTTGCCCTCCCTTGATGGTGGATTGTAAGCTATAAAAATAAATCCTTCCTTCTCACAGTGCTTCTGGTCAACGGCAAGGTGCTGGAGGAGCTCCAAAGGCAAACAGGAGAAGACTGGCTCCTAAGTGGTTCAGAGGAAGGTCTCATTGCTCATCCCCACACAACACTCTTCCTCCCCCAAAGCCACACCTACTCCAACAAGGCCAACCTCCTAATAGCTCCAAGCACATTCAAACCACCACAGGGTCTCTCTCTGCTTCTAGGAATTAGCAATTAGATGGCCAGTGAACTCCAGGACATTCACCTGTCTCTGATGTGATGCTCCAATACCACCGTGACTGGGGTTACAGGCATGTATCACCACGCTCTGCTTTAAAAAACTTTTTTTGGGGCTGGAGAGATGGCTCAGCGGTTAAGAACACTGACTGTTTTTTCCAAAGGTCCTGAGTTCAAATCCCAGCAACCACATGGTGGCTCACAACCATCCCTAATGATATCTGATGCCCTCTTCTGAGTGTCTGAAGACAGCTATAGTGTACTTAGATATAATAATAAAGAAACTTTAAAAAATTTTAAAAAAACAAAAAAAACCACTTTTTTTGTACACTTATATTTAATTTAGTGTGTGTATGTAGTGTAAGTGCCTTGGTGTGAGTACCTTGGTGTGAGTGCTGTGGTGTGAGTACCTTAGAGTAAGTGCCTTGGTGTGAGTGCTGTGGTGTGAGTACCTTGGTGTGAGTGCTGTGGTGTGAGTGACTTGGTGTGAGTCCTGTGATGTGAGTAGCTTGGTGTGAGTGCTGTGATGTGAGTACCTTGGTGTGATTGCTGTGATGTGAGTACGTTGGAGTGAGTGCCTTGGTGTGAGTGCCTTGGTGTGAGTGCTGTGGAGTGAGTGCCTTGGTGTGAGTGTCTTGGTGTGAGTGCTATGAAATGAGTACCTTGGTGTGAGTGGTGTGAGTGCCTTGGTGTGAGTGTTGTGGTGTGAATGACTTGGTGTGAGTGCTGTGGAGTGAGTGTCTTGGTGTGAGTGCTGTGGAGTGAGTGCCTTGGTGTGAGTGTCTTGGTGTGAGTGCTATGATGTGAGTACCTTGGTGTGAGTGCCGTGGCCAGGGGATAATTTGAAGGAATTGGTTTTCTTCCTCCACCCATTTACAGGTTCTGGGGATTAAACTCATGTCATTAGGTTTGGGGACAAATGCCTTTACCCAGTGATATCCACTGTTTCCATGGGTGTGAGAGATCTGAACTCCTGTCTTCATGTATGCACAGCAGGTTACTTTGAGGGCACCTTTTTAAAAAAAAAAAAAAACAACTTATTTTTATTTTATCTGTATTGGTTTTTTGCCTGCACATAAGTTTGTGTAATGATATCAGATATTGGAACTACAGACAGTTGTGAGCAACTGCTGAGCCATCGCTCCAGCCTGAGCGTACCTTTTATATAACTTAACTTGGGAAAGCAGAATAACGACTGTAGGAAAAAAAATCAGTTTACAGGACGAGAGGAAGTGAAGGTGAGAAGTCAAGATGCTTACTGGGAGGTTGTCTGGGATCTTTTTCCTTTGGGGGTAGGGGTGCCATTTCATGACAATAGCCCAGGCTACTCCCTTGACCACCACAGCCTGGAGAGGTCACTTTCCCCACAGGGACCTCGAATCTGGTCAAACTGGAATTCATAGCTTCAGCAGAGAAGTAAAATTCAGAGCAAATAACCATGAAGCAGAGATGGTGTTTATGAGAGAGTCGGGCATGCTGGTACACAACCATAGGATATGCTGAAGGAGAGGAGGCAGGGGGATCATGAGTGTGAGACCATCTTGGGAGAGAGTGTTCAGCAGTTAAGAGCAGCATTGCTCTCACAAAAGACCCGAGTTCGGTTCCCAGCATTCAAGTGGCTCACAGTGTCTGTAATTCTAATCCCAGGGCGGCACTGGGCACCCTTTTCTGGCTTCCTTCTCTCAAGTCTGCCAGACCTGGTGGTGTGCTGGCAGCTGTTGGCAGCTGGCTCGGAAGCTCTACGGAGGTGATTGTTTTAGTCGCGCAGGAGATGATGGTGCTGGAGTAGCTGTCAGGGCTGGCCTGTGTTTCCACGGCGGAATCAACAGGATTTCCTGCAGGATGGGATGTGGAATTCGAGTCAGGAATCCCCTTAGAGACTCCAGGCTAAGGGCCAGAGAGGACGGTGGTTCCTCTGTAGTTCCGGAAATCAGGCTCTGGCCGGCCCTAACTCTGCAGCGGGCACAAGGAGCGCCCCACCGGTGATGTATCAATTCTGGGGGGTGTTGTAGCCAATTTGGGGATTGCATCATGGGTGAGAGGCTGACCCTGGTTAACGTTGACACAGCTCCAGCAGGTGTCTGGCCTGAGGCCACCCTTATCTCCAGTCTCACATTCCCCCTCTGGGCTGGGCGGGGTTCTCTGTTCCCTAGGCCCAAAGAAGAGTAATCTCATCCATCTTCGCTTTGAATTCACCTTATCTATCAGTGGGGAAGCTCTCCCTGACATTTCTGATCGGGCCTGCTCCTTTGTTCTAAGGATGGAGACCAGGCATCTACCTTGTAGACAAGTCTTAGCCTCAGCCCTGTTCAGTAGGGTCTAGACAAACATTCAGTGCTCCTCCCTGGAAGGTGGGGGTGGGATACAGTGGTTACTCACCCTGGCTGCTCTTTCAGAGGAATGTTCGAATTCCCAGTTCCTACTGTTCAGTTCTAGGGGCTCCCCAACGCGCCCTCTTCTGACCTCTGTGGACACCAAGCACAGACATACATGCAAACACAACACCCATACACATAAAATACAATAACTAAAACAATTTAAATTAATAATAAGGAATTTTTTTTTTGTTCGTTCATCTGTTTTGAGACAGGGTCTCTCTGTATAGCCCCGGCTGCCTTGGAAGCCACTCTGTAGACCAGGATGGCCTCGAACTCACAGAGCTCTGCCTGCTTCTGCTTCCTGAATGCTGAGATTAAAGGTGTACGCCAACACTGCCCAGCTAAAATTAATTTTTTAATGATTTATTTTTATTGCATGTGCATTGGTGTTTTGCTTGCACGCGTGTCTGTGTGAGGTGTCTGATCCCCTGTAAATGGGGTTACAGACAGGTGTGAGCAATGAGGGTGCTGGGAACTGAGTTACAGACAGGTGTGAGCTGCAATGAGGGTGCTGGGAACTGAGTTACAGACAGGTGTGAGCTGCAATGAGGGTGCTGGGAACTGAGATACAGACAGGTGTGAGCAATGAGGGTGCTGGGAACTGAGTTACAGACAGGTGTGAGCTGCAATGAGGGTGCTGGGAACTGAGATACAGACAGGTGTGAGCAATGAGGGTGCTGGGAACTGAGTTACAGACAGGTGTGAGCTGCAATGAGGGTGCTGGGAACTGAGTTACAGACAGGTGTGAGCTGCAATGAGGGTGCTGGGAACTGAGTTACAGACAGGTGTGAGCTGCAATGAGGGTGCTGGAAATTGAACCCAGGTCCTCTAGAAGGGCAGCCAGTGGTCGTAACTGCTAAGCCATCTCTCTAGTCTCTAAAATAAAATTAAACACACACACACACACACACACACACACACCATGCAGGTTAGATCTGTTTAAGCCTGATGACCTGAATTTGCTCCACGAAGTGTATTTGATCCATAGTGCAAGGCGAGAACTCTGGAAAGTTTACCTTCCCACCTCCACGTGGACGCTTGGGCACTCCCACGTGCACACACATACATTATGCATTACACACAAATGCATATTCACACACAATAATAATAGATAAAAATTAAAATTAAAAAGAGAATCTGTAGCCAGGCGTGGTGGCGCACGCCTTTAATCCCAGCACTCCGGAGGCAGAGGCAGGCGGATTTCTGAGTTCGAAGCTAGCCTGGTCTACAGAATGAGTTCTAGGACAGCTGGGGCCAAACAGAGAAACCCTGTCTCGAAAAAAACAACAAAAACAGAGAGGCTGCAGCTAAATGTGGTGTCGCACACTTTTTAATCGCAGCACTCTGGAGGCAGGGGGATCTCTGTGAGTTCAGGACCAGCCTGGAGGGTTAGGGGGTGGGGGGCGGCATGGGCTCCAGGACAGTCAGGAATATGTAGAGAGTCCCTGTCTCAAAACAAAATAAATCAGGGTTGGAGAGATGGCTCAGTGGTTAAGAGCACTGACTGCTCTTCCAGAGGTCTTGAGTTTAATTCCCAGCAACCACATGGTGGCTCACAAGCACTTCTTCTGATGCATCTGAAGATAGTGACAGTGCACTCATGTACATTTTTTAAAAAAGTTTCATTTTGAATGTGTGTGTGTGTGTGTGTGTGTGTGTGCGCGCGCGCGTTCATGTTCTAGCCTCCTGCAAGGCCATGCAGACATCACGTTCTCTTGGTCACTAAGGCTAAATCTTAACTTCTTGTTGGGCAATCTTATATTTGGCCTTAAAATGACGGTGTCTTTCCTTGAGGCTTAGTTTTCCCATGAGTCTTTGTTTCCTGGGATTTCTGTAACAGTCCCCAGAAAGACGTGGCTTTGACAATAGGAACTTGCGAGACCCCAAATTAATCCCGTGAGACAGATGGGGTGGGCTAAGCTTGAAATCCCGACCTTGGGAAAGCTGAGGCACAGGAATGTAGAATTTGGCAGGAGCCACCACTGCTCGTCTAAAATCTTTGACCTATTTTTATTTCACATGTGATGGTGTATTGCCTGCATGTGTGTCTGTGCGAGGGTGTCTGATCTAGTGCAACTGGAGTCGCAGGTAGTTGTGAGCTGCCGTGTGGGTCCTGGGAACTGAACATGGGCTACGCAGTGAAACTCCATCTCAAAGCCAGCCAGTAAGCCTGGTAGTGCAGGCCTAAAATCTCTGCACTCGAGGGGCTGAGGCATAAGGTTCACAGGTCAGGGCTACAAAGTGAGTTGAAGGCTAGCCTGGATATTTAGTGAGACGTGGCTCTAAAAATAAAAAGAAGGAAAATTAAAGGCTTGGTATATATAAGAGGGTTGGGCGTATAGCATCTGCCTGAAATACCCCAGTAAGCAGCTTGGGGACTCTCTGAGGCTCACTTATTAGAAGGTATTATCAGTGGTAGAGCCTTTACTTAGCCCACAAAGTCTATTCAATCCCTATTCACACACACACACACAACACACACACACACACACACAAGCACACATGCACACACACAACGCACACACGCACGCGCACACACACACACGCACACGCACACACACTCACACGCACACACGCGCACACATGCACACACACAACGCACACACGCACGCACACACACTCACATGCACACACACAACGCACACACGCATGCACACACACATACACATACACACCCCTGTGCATTGAGAAATTACTCCCTTTCTCTCCACACTAATCAGCTTTCCGTGTTAATGGATTTGTCTTCTCTGGAGCAGGAACTAACATAGTATTTTTATTCATATTCTATTTATTATATGGAAACAGGGTCTCGTGTAGCTGAGGACTATGATCTCCTGATCCTCCTGCTTCCACTCACATCTCCCTCCCCTCCGCTCCCACCAGATGCACTGTCCACGCTGTAGTGTGTGTCAGAGCTCCAGTACATTCTAAGGCCAGATGATTTGCATCTGTGTGGAGTGATGCTTTCCTTCACCGATGGGATGGGCTGGCATCCGGGCTGGCTTCTGAGAACACAGCTGCCACGGACACGTGGACACAGGCGTGTGTGGACAGAACGGACACGTGGACAGACACAGGCGTGTGTGGACAGAAGGAAGCTTTATTTCTTTGGAGTATTGCTAGGGACAGCATTGCTGAGTCACGGGACGTGTGTTTGCCTCGGTTAGGAGCTGCTTGGCTCCTCTCCAGCCTGGCTGTTCAATTTTGCACACCCACCTGCCAGGTGGAGATGCTCAGCCTATGTGAGGTCACTGCTGTTGATGTGTGTGTGATATGCATGCATATGTGTGTATTTGCCCATGTGGTCAGAAGTCAGCTTTTAGAAGTCAGATCTCTCCTTCCACCTTGTTGAGGCAGGGTTTGTTTTGTTTCTGCCTTTAAAAAAAAAAAAAAATATATATATATATATATGTATATATATATATATATATATATATATTTTTTTTTTTATTTATATGAGTACACTGTAGCTGTCTTCAGACACACCAGAAGAGGGCATAGGATCCCATTACAGGTGTTTGTGAGCCACCATGTGGTTGCTGGGAATTGAACTCAGGACCTCTGGAAGAGCAGCCAGTGCTCTTAATCTCTGAGTCATTTCTCCAGCCCATTTTGTTTCTGATTATGTACTCTGGGGTAATTGGCCATGAGTTTCCTGGTAGTTCTCCTGTCTCTGGCTCCCACCTTGCGAAGGCCCACTGCATCAGTTTTTTTTTGTTGTTGTTTTTTTTTGTTTTTTGTTTTTGTTTTTTTTTGTTCTAGGGATCCGGCCTCAAGCTTATTTAGAAAGTTCTTTAACTGGCTGGGCCATCTGACCTGGTTTTCGTTTTGTTTCAGTCGCTGGAATAGGTTTATGGTACTCTCATTAGCACTTCTAAAAATGCTTCTATTTCTAGGCAGGATTTCACATAACCCAGGTTGGTCTTGAATCTGCCAAATAGAGTTTGAATTCTTGATCCTCTTGTCTCTACCTCCTCAGTGCTGGGGTTACAGATGTGGGCCAGATGCCTACTTTATGTGGTGCTGGGAATCGAAGCCAGGGCTGTGTGCACGTTAGGCAAGCAGTCTACCAACAGGAACATATCCCCTGTCCACTTTGTCTTTACAGCTACCTCTGCGGTCTCGGTAATGCACAGACACACTGCAGTCACTTAATGTCTACAGAATGTTTGCTCATAGATTAGTTAATGGAATGCTCACACAAACACAGATGAGGAAAAACAGTTATCACCAGCTGAGCAAGTAATCCCAGCATTGGGAAAGCTGAGGCAGGAGCATGGTAATGAGTTCAAGGCAGCTTGAGTTCTGTAGATGAGACAACCTGAGCGATCTTCCTGAAGGCCATGACTGCTCAGGGCCATGCTGGTTTGCATCTGCCTTTTGCAGTGGTTAAGTCTGAGAGAGGCATCATGGCATACAGAGCTGCTCCATGCCTCCCTGTGGTGCCAGTTAGAGGTGGGGACAGTGCCCATCACACTCTGTTCTCAGAGATGAGAAGCATACAGGGCCCTGTTTCTCCTCTGTGCTTTTAAGTACACCTTTTATTTATTTATTGGGTGGGGACAGGGAAGGGCACATGTGCCACAGCTTATGGAAGTCGGAGGACAACTTGCAGGTGTTGGTTCTTTCTACTGTGTGGGTCTGGGGCTTACACTTGGGCCATCAGGATTGGTGGCATCTCACCTGTTCTCTTTCTCCAGTTTTTCCTTCCTCTTCTTTGTATTGAGAATTGAACTCAAGGCCTCACACATACTTGGCAAGCAATCTACCACTGAGCCACACCCCCCAGCCCCTCACTGGGGGATTCTAGGCAGGGGCTCTACCACTGAGCCACACCTCAGCCCCTCACTGGGGGATTCTAGGCAGGGGCTCTACCACTGAGTCACACCCCCAGCCCCTCACTGGGGGATTCTAGGCAGGGGCTCTACCACTGAGCCACACCCCCCAGCCCCTCACTGGGGGATTCTAGGCAGGGGCTCTATCACTGAGCCACGCCCCCAGCCCCTCACTGGGGGATTCTAGGCAGGGGCTCTACCACTGAGCCACACCCCCCACCCCCTCACTGGGGGATTCTAGGCAGGGCCTCTACCACCGAGCAATGTCCCCACCCATTTTTGCCTTTTGTGATTGGGTCTCACTTAGTTGCTTGGACTGGTCTTGACCTCACTCTAGCACAAGCAAGCCTTGAATTTTTGATCCTCCTGCCTCAGTCTCTTAAGTATCTAGCATAGAGTCATGTGCCCCCTAGGCCTAGTTTCAGGGCCTTTTCTGTTGTCACACTGTCATACTCAGTGGGTAGAAGCTGGGGTCTGCCCAGGCTAAGGTTAGGCAACAGCAGGAACCGTCCCAGCCCCCTTGGCTGTTGGTGAGAAACTACACTACCTTCCCAGTGACATGGGATCTTGTAGGTAGATTTGGAAGCACCCTCCAGGTCTCAAAAGCAGCTCCACATGAACCTAATGCAGACATGAGCTTTGGCTAAGTCTTGCCATCTTTCTGGCTTCAGCCGTCTCCTCATAATCTTGTAAGCACAAAGTAATTCCTCAGAAATTGGATGTGGGAACACACTGCAATCCCTGATCTCGGGGGTGGGAGTCAAGACTCCTCTTTAACAATCTAGGGGCTGAGTTGGAACTTGTGGCTCATCCCCTAGATCTCAGCACTTGGGAGGGGGGCAAAACTGCACAGCCAGGCCATCTCTCAAAACCAAACCAGACCCAAGGCTGGCTGTGTGTGTGTTGGCAGCAGACTCTCCGTACTGTTAGGTGCTGTCACTGGGTAGGATTTTAGAGTAAGTGTTTCATGTCTAGAGCTGTCATCCCTCACAGTGTTGGGGCCCTGTGTAGGCAGAAGTCTGTCTAAAGTATGCTCAGGTCTCTCTGCTTTTCTTAGATCAATGTGATATGTTGTTGACTGACTCACTGATGGACCAAGGGCAAGGCTTCCTAAGGGTCGCTGGTTCCCAGGGCAGACAGATGAGGGCTCAGACAGCCAGGCCAGGCAGGACCACAGGTTTATTGGGGGCTACACACACACACACTCACAGCATCACACGACAATGGCACAGTTACTCGGGACATCACGGTGGCCTCTGCCATCCACGGAGGGCCCAGAGGCAGTGGGTTCTGGCCTCCTCCCCTGTGGCCTAGACCCTGCCGGGTCCTTCCTCTGGGCCAGCTGAGGAAGGGAAGGGGCTGCTAGGGTGGGCCTCAGGCCTGGCAGGCAGGGGACGAGCAGGCAGGTTGGTCCAGCAGGCCGGGCTGGGCAGAGCCCCCCTCACTCCAGGGACTGCAGCATCAGCAGCTGCTTCAGCACCTTCGTCTGGCTGGTCTCTCGGATCTCTCCTGCCAGGAACATCTCATCTACCACCGTGTAAACCTGGGCAAGGAAGGAAGGGCAGGTAAAGCTGGAGTGAGGGAAAGGAGCCGAGGGTAGACCCTCAGCAGAGAAACAGCAAGGGGGCAGGCAGGGGCAGGCAGATCTTTGGTGGCTCTGGGCACATCCCTACTGCCACCTCTTGCCCACTTATCCACAAGCCTACCTTGTAGAAGTTGAACACCAGGTCCAGTTCACAGACATTGTGGAAGTATTCATTTAACACCTGAGAGAAGGAGAGGAAGACCAGTGGTAAGAGACAGGTACAGACAAGGCCATCAGTGCTTGAACCCTGTATCCCATGGTGAAAGGAGAAAAGCAGCCCTAAGCCTGTCCTCTGTGCAAGCTGCGGCACATGTGTGCCCGCATGAACACACATGTCACAGACACTAGACACACATGGTAGTGGTAATAATAATAATACTAATAAATAAAATAGGAAAAGAGACAGGCTGGGAGGCCTGGGATGTAGTTCAGTGTCTGTCAAGCATTTACAAAGCCCTGGGTTCCATCTCCAGCACTGCATAGAACCTGCTTAGTGGACCACATCTCTAAGCCTAGCACACGGGAGGTAGGTAGAGGCAGGAATTTAAGGTCACCCCTGGCTATACAGCAAGTTTGAGGCCAGCTGGGGCTCTATGAGACCTGTCTCAAAAAAGGGGGCCGGGGGGAGGGAGGATATGTGCAACTGGGGAGACGGCTCAGTGGTTAAGAACACAGGCTGTCCTTCTAGAGGACACAAATTTAGTTTCCAGCACCCAGATCAGGTGGCTCACAATGGCCTTCAAGTCCAACACCAGGGAGTCTAATGCCCAATGCCTTCTGGGTCCTCAGGTGCCTGCACACACGTCATACTTGCACACACATGCACCCACGCACAGTGGATCTGCACACGTCATACTTGTATACACACACACACACACACACACACACACACAGAGTGGGTGGAGGAAGAGACAGTAAGGCAGTTGTGTTGGCTGTCACTGAGCATGGGGAAAACTGAGCGGGGGAACCTAGATCATGAGTGCCAGGCCATCCTGAGCTACAAGGGAGGACATTGTCTCACACAAACAAGCCAGTTATCAAGAGGACAGATAGACAGAAATAGTGACTGAACCAGTGAGGACACAACCGTTGGATGACAGACAACTGAAAACCTCAATTGTGACACCAAGAGAGGGGTCAGGAAGAGGCTCAGCTGGTGCAAGTGCCCGCTGCCAAGCCTGCTGCCGGAGTTCAAGCCCTGAAACCACAGGCTGGAAGGGCAACACCTGCTCCATGTTATCTTCTGACCTACACACGCGCACGTGCACACATACACGCCATTGTATAGGCACAGTCACACCATGATTAGTCCAAGGTGGAGCCAGGTGGCAGATGGACAGATAGAAGAGGCACTAGGCCGGAACAGATGAGACAGGTGAGGAGGGAGAGGCAGATTAGAGAGACCCGTGCACACAGAGGAAGGCTGGGGGTGGGGGTGGGAGGACAAATGGCCACCCCAGCATTCCAGGGCCTCCTGGGCCGGCACCTGACTCACTTCTACGAAGTTGTGGATGGCCTCGAGATAGGCCAGATTGTTGTCGTTGACATCCACGCAGATGCAGAAGTAGAGGCCAGCGTAGCGTCGGTAGATGATCTTGAAGTTCCGGAACTGTGGGCAGAAAGGAGCCAGGGCTGAGCTTGGCAGAGGGGGCCAGATGCCAGCTGTTCCATTGTGTGTGTGAGCACGGGCTGTTTCTGCCTCGGGGAGGGGAGGGGAGGGGAGGGCAGGGCAGTATTGACAGCCAGCTTTGACACATGGTCCAGCAGAGGGTCACTTGCCCAGGCAGTGGGATGGAAACCCCCAGGCATGATTGGACTTGGGGGTTCAGGATAGGGCCCTAATCCCTTTTCATCCTGAGGGTCAGGGAGGTTTCCCAAAGGAGGGTACTGAGTTGAGAGTTGGAAGACAGTCAGGGGAGTTCCAGGCACAGGGAACAGATTGTAAAGGAGCCAGGGCAGGAACTGTGACTAGGCCTGGCAGCAGTAGGGGGCTGAGGCAGGAGGATCACATCTTTGAAGAAAGTCCAGGCTATGTAGTAGACCGTAACTCAATACAAAACAAAAATAAGTTTTAGCTTGTTTGTTTGTTTTAGCATAGAATCTACTGTGTAGCCCAGGCTGAACTTGTACTGGCTATGTAGGGGAGAATGGCCTTGAACATCTGATTCTCCTGCCTCCACTTCCCAAGTTCTGGAATTACAGACATGCAGCACTGCACTTGGCTCAAAGTCTCAGGAGAGAAAGGCATTTCAGATCAGCCTAGGCAACACAAACAAACAAACAAAACAAAACAAAACAAAACAAAACATGGAAGTTTCTTATTTTGGGGCATTTTGAAATTTTAGAGTTCCAGGAAGCTCAACGGACACATGTAAACATTAGAATAATGCTCACATGGCCCACAGCGAGGCACACCTGTGCTGGGGTAGACTTAATACTGTGTGCATGGACACTGGATGGGCTGGGACGTGGCTCAGAGGTGGAGCCCCTGCCTAGTATGCATGAGGCTCTGTGTTCTGGTCTCAGCACAGTGAACAAACAAGAGGAGGAGTGTACAGTTAACATATGGATGTGCACACTGGGATATGGCTGGTGTTTAGCCAAACCCAAGTTCTCTCTGGGATGTATGTAGAGCACCACCTGGTGGTAACTGCGGTGAATTACATAGTTTGTGAGTCCTGGAATTTTTTTTTCAGCTCAGTTCATTTTTTAAAAAAATATTATTTTGCTTGTTATTTATTTATTATTTGTACAAACAAGGTTTCTCTGTACAACTCTGGTTTGGAACTTTATATATAGCCCATACTAACTTCAAATTTTTCTTGATCTTTCCACATCCACTTCTCAAGTGTGGGGAAAACCGTTACCTCAGAGATAAAGACAGAAGGATAGTCAGGGCTGGAGGTCTCCCAGGACTAGAGGGAGACTGTCTAAACTGGGAGAAAATGGTGGGTGGTGGCAGCACACACTTTTGGGAAGCAGAGGCAGGAAGATCCGAGTTTGAGGCCAGCCTGGTCTACAGAGTGAGTTCCTGAACAGCCAGGGCTACACAGAGAAACCCTGTCTTGAAAAACTACACCCCCACCCCCACCCCATCGCCATTCCCTAAAAAGAAAGGCTCATCCATAAAGTCTCACTCTGCAGCAAAGAGGCAGACATGCAGCCACAGGCTTTAACCCCAGTGCTGGAGGCCCACTGGCCTGTCAGGCTAGAGCACCAGGCCTCAATGAGAGATCTTATCTCAAAACACAAGGTAGACAGCTCCTGAGGAATGACCCTCAAGGCTGACCTGTGGCCTCTGTACTCTGCCCTGCCACACCCATAAACATGCACAGGAATTCAGTGCCTGTGTCACAGGCATACACCGCGGTGGTAGGGTTCCAGGCATACATGGCAGTAGTAGGGTTCCAGGCATGCACTGTGGTGGTAGGGTTACAGGCATGCACTGCGGTAGTAGGGTTCCAGGCATGCACTGCGGTGGTAGGGTTCCAGGCATGCACTGCGGTGGTAGGGTTCCAGGCATGCACTGGGTGGTAGGGTTCCAGGCATGCACTGGGTGGTAGGGTTCCAGGCATGCACTGGGTGGTAGGGTTCCAGGCATGCACTGGGTGGTAGGGTTCCAGGCATGGACTGCAATGTTAGAGTTGCAAGCATGCACTTTTCCTCAAGACAGTATCTATGTAGCCCATCTTGGACATAAACTCACCATGTAACTGAGGAACCCCCCCTCTGCCTCTGCCTCTCAAGTGTTGGATCAGAGGCAGGCACCACCACCCCATGTGATGTGGCTCTGGCTTCCAGCCCTGCACTTCATGCATTCTGGGTAAGCACTTTACCAACTGAGCCATATCCTCAGCCTTCCATGCAACTTTCCTTTTACAGACAGGGTTTCAATGTGCAGCTCTGGCTGGCTAGAAACTCTATGGAGACCAGGCTAGCCTTGAACTCAGACAGCTGCCTGCTTCTACCTCCCGGATGCTGGGACTAAGGGTGTGAGCCATCAGTCCCAGTACTCACTAAGTTTCTTAAAATTATTAGCAATGTCACTATTCATAGCTCAGGACTTAGCATGTGGCTGACTTCAAGTGGCATCTGCTCAATGTTATCTCGGTTCAAGGCAGCACCAGGGACACCATGAGACAGGCTCAGCTTCTCTAACAGGCTTAAAGTGCGATGGGGGTCCTGAGCTGTCCTTAGATGGTAAGGACCTGGGATGGTATGGCGTGCACTTGGTCTGTGCTTCTTCACTGTTCCAGCGAGTTCCTGAGCCTGGGTACCCAGGACATGCTGAAACCCCATTCCATTCCCTTCCCCAGCCTCTCTGTCCCAACACCTCCCTCGTGCTTCTCACCCCCAACCTGCTCTCTTTGTGTGTGTGTGGGGGGGGGCGTATCTTGGAAGAACGAGCCCCCCTCTGTGCTACACTGCTACCACCTTGGGGGGGTCCCCTGCTCCTGCTCTTGCTCCCAAGTGCGGTGGTACAGCTCTGTGACCCCAGCACCAAGGAGGCTGAGGCTGGAGGATTATGAGTTTGAAGCCAGCCTCGAGATGGAATAGACCTGTGTTCCCATGCACTCAGGTGGCTGAGGCAGGAGGATTGCTTCAAGTTCAGAGCAAGCCTGGACTACACGGTGACTTTCAGGCTAGCTTGGACTGCAGAGTGAGACTCCGTCTCAACAAAGGCAAAACCAAGGTAATCCGAACACTTGGGTGACAGAGGCAGGAGAATCAGGGATTCAAAGCTATGCTTAGCGTCAGACAGGCTGAGGCAGGCTGGAGGCACGCAAGGCCCTGTTTCTAAAAATGAACACAGAGAAACAACGAAAAGTCAACACTAAAACTATGGCCAGCAGATGGAGGCAGTTTGCAAGCCTGGCCCTGATGTCCATCCCTGGAGCCCACACAAAGGTGGAAGGAGAAAATGAGTCCACAAAGTTGTCCTCTGACCTCCACACACTTACACACTATGACATGCATGCTCCCACCCCCACCCCCCAACAGTAAATAAGTATAGCCAGACAGATGGGGGATCCTGGAAGCCTGTGCCAACTCATGTCCCCTGCTCTAAACCATTCTGTGGCTCTGGCCACTAAGTGTGTCCAAAGGCCTTAGGACCTCAGTCAGGCTGATTCTCCTTGCCTGCCCCTCCTGGAACTCTCCACCCTGCTTATGCCTCAGGGCCTTTGCACCTGCTCCTCCCTGGAGGCTTGGAACATTCGCTGCTCGGGAAAACATCTCCTCCTACTCCCTCAGCCCTGCAGATCTTGGTTGAAAGTCACCTGAACGAACAGGGTTGTGGGTGTGTTGAGGATTTGAACTCAACTCCCCATGCTTGTGTGTTCTGTACGCAACGAGCCACATCCACAACCCTTGAAAGAGAAAAAGAGCTAAAAGCACGGGGAGTGGATTAATAGAGGAGAGGAGGTCATGGGCAGAGCTGCTGTTAGAGCGGGGAGAGGAGGAGCCAGGGAAGTAGGGGGCAGAAAGAGGGTGTCAGTCACCTCCACAAAGTTGGTGTGCTTGGCATCCCTGACGGTGACCACGGCGTGCACCTCCTCGATCAGCTTCTGCTTCTCGTCGTCATCGAACTGCATGTACCACTTGGCCAGGCGCGTCTTGCCTGCCCGGTTCTGGATAAGGATGAATCGGATCTAGAGCAAGCAGGGGAGGGAATGAGAGATGCGGGGGGACACAGCTCAGGGTGGGCACCACGAGACATTCTATGGGAGATATGTCAGGGCCCAGGCTCTCCCTGTGGCCAGCTCTCTAAGCCTGTCTCCCTCCCTGGGACCCAGCTGCGTCATTCTAAACATGGGCTGTGACCCCACTTCCACTGAGTGACTGACCAAGCCCCAGGCTTTAGTTCATCTTATATCCATCCATCCCTGAAGCCACTTCCTTACCCTCAAATCAAGTTTCCCAAGAATCTCCATCTTATCAGGGATAGGGGATCGGTCACAGTGCTGGGAAAGCACTGAAGGCCTGTGTGAGCCTGGGGGATTCTGGACAAGTGCTCTCATTGAGCCACACCCCACTGGGGGATAACAGGCACTACCATTGGACAACAAGTTATGGCCCTCACTGTTGGATACAGAAGCGCTCAATCCATGTTTCTATTTAGAATTCTTGTGTCCAAGTTCCTAGCACAGTCTTTTTTTTTTTTTTTTTTTTTTGAGACCCTGTCTCCTGCAGCCCAGCAGACCTTGAACTCCTGCTCCTCTTGCTTCCACTTCCCAAATGCTGGAATTTCAGGCTCAGTTCTGTTTGGTTCCTTGTGCTAGTATGTGTACTTGCATGCAGGTGCCCATAGAGACCAGAAGTATCAAACTTCTTGGAGGTAGCATGCCAGGCGGCTGTGAGCCACCCGATGTGGGTGCTGGGAACAAACCTGGGTCCTCTGCAGGAGCATAGGTGCTCTTAACTGCTGAGCCAGCTCTCCAGCCCTTGCTTTTCTGTTGTTTTTTTTTTTAAAAGACAGGGTCTCCCTATACAGCCTAGGTTTGCCAAGAACTTAGGGAAATCCTCCTGCCTTGGCCTCTCAAAGTTCTGAGACTACAAGTGTGGGCCACTATGACTGGTTTTACTGGTGCTTTGTGGAATCCCAACACCTTGGAGGCAGAGGCAGGAGAATTACTGTAAGTATGAGGCAAGCTTGGTTGATATACTGAGTTCCAGACCACCTGAGGCTACATATCAAACCTGGCCTCAAAACAAAACAAGTCAGGCATCACAGACTTCACCCTGTAGCCTACTCACGGCTGTGCCACAGTCGCTGCTCGTTCTAGTATGCCTCCTTCCTCTCCTTTGCCAAGAATGACCTGGGCAAGCCTGGAACTCAGGATCCTCCTGCCTCAGCCTGAAAGCATGGCAATGACAGGCCTATTCCACCCACTCCCTGACTGCAGGCGAAGGCTACTGTACGTAAGGGTCTGGGTTACCTCATTTATTCATTCTTCGGCTGAGGGACAACGGTACAACTTCCACTTCGGGGCTACAGTGAGAAATGGCATACAGGTCTCTATGTGTAGCCTTGTTTTTTGGCAAGCTAATTAGAGCAGATTGCTGGGCTGTACGGAAACTGTCTATCCTCTCCGGGCAGCGTCTGCACTCTCTCTGGCACTTGTTTGCTTGTGTGGAGGTCAGAGGATTTTGAGGGGGGCCATTTGCCCCTTCCCACCTTGGGTGCCTAGTAGTAAACCCAGGTTACTGAGCCTATGTGACAAGGGCTTTTCCCCTCTGAGCCATTTCAACCCATGACGTTTGTTTGTTGCTACAGTGAATTCTGGGCTAGAACCTGGACCTCACACCTTCCAGGCGGGGCAAGTGAGCCTTGACACTTAAATACCCAAGCTGTTTGGGGTCTCAGTGTACTGTACTGTGAGTAGTTGTAACGTGAGCCGCAAACCACAACAGTAAACCACCCACAGTGGGTCTGACTCAGACCACACACTCTGTGTTAGTCCGACTACCTTCTATCTGGCTCAGAAGAAAAGTCATGAGACCCCCAACCTGTCAGAGAGCAATTCTGAAAGATGAGTAAGTCAGGTAGGCTTGGTGGCACAGGCCTGTCATCCCAGCTTTTTGGGAGGCCGAGGCACGAGGATCACAAGTTCAAGGCCCGCCTAGGCAACTTGGTGAGACCCTGCCTGGAAACAGGACGAATGGCAGTGATAGAGCGCCTGCTTAGTGCCCTCCAGGCCTGGGGCCCAGTACAACAGCAAACAAAACAACTGAGTCAAAGCTACAAGCGCTCAGCACAGTCCCCAGTGCCCAATGAGTCCTCAGTAAAATCAGCAATCGCGTGACCTAGACCAATGGTTTTCAACCTTCCTCATGCTGTTGGGGGTGACCCCCAACCATAACATTTTTGTCGCTACTTCTTAACTGTAGGTTTGCAACTGTTATGAACCATAATATAAATATCTGTGTTTTCTGATGGTCTTAGGTGACTCCTGTGAAGGGGGCATTTGACCCCCAAAGGGGACATGACAGTTGAGAACTGCTACCCTAGACGCATTCAATCAAGCGGCAAAGAGCACACACTCCGACCTAGAAAACATCGGAGTACTCTCAGGCAGTGTGGCTTTATGTTGATGGGCCTCTGTGGGCCTCAGCTTCCCCTTCTGTGTAATGGACACAATGGGATTTCCTCCTTCCTTCATTAGACCAGTGAACAGGGTAACACCTATAAGAGGCGCAGCATGCGGCTACTATATACTACACATCCTAAGCCCCAACCTCTAAGTAGCATTATAAAGTGTGTCCTGTCATTTCACTTTCAGAAACTCGTACCCCAGCCACCCAGTGATGCACATCTGTGATTGTAGCTACTAGGAAGGCTAAGATGGGGGGGGGGGGGTGTTAGAGGTTCAAAGGCAGCCTGGGATATCTACAAGATCCTGTCTCAAGGAGAACAAAACAAACAAAACAAAACAAAACTGCTGGTGAGCTGGTTCAGTGGGTACAGGTTGACAAGCCCAAAGACCTGAGTTTGATCCCTGAGATCCACATGGTGGAAGGAGAGGAATGACTGGGCAAGTCACTTCTGACCTCTACATACGTAACGTAAAATGAGAATAAAAAAACAGGAAAGACAGAGATGTAGTTCAGTGGCAGGAGATGTACTAGACTTACAACCATGTACAAGGCCCTGGGTTTCATCCTCAATACAAACAAACAAACAAACAAAAAGGGAGAGAGAGAGAAGAAAGAAGAGAGAGAGCCAACTCGAGAGCGCACAGAACGGGAGGAAGAGAAAGGAGGGAAGGAGAGAGAAAGAAACCACAAGGCTGAAAATTTAGCTGAAGGTAAAATACCCAAGCAGCATGCCCAAGACCCCAGGTTCAATCCTCTACCGGGGTTCAATCCTAGGTACTGAGGGGGGAAACGGAAAGGGGAAAATCAGGGCTCAAGGGTTCCCTGCTGGGAAGCCTAGTTTGAAGCCCTGTCTGTCCAGTCATATATGCTCTTGCCCATTTTACAGATGACAAAGCTAAGACCCATAGTTATCACAACCAGAAAGCAGAGCTAGTTCCTCCAAGTCTTTACCCTGAGCCCTGGATTCTTTACTGGCTTCCATGGTCTTTCCCGAGCCTCATTCTTCCCTCAACCTATCTGCCTTATTCAACCTAAGCAGAAAACCACAAACAGGATGTTACATGCCCCTTCCAAGAACTACTTCTGCTGAGCCAGGGAAACCCAGGAAGGGAAGGGGGTGGGCACAGGAGCAGAAGGGAAGAACAGCTGGAAGCAAGGCTGAGTTAAGCCCTCTGTGTCCTACCCCACTTCAACCAATACTTCTTTCTGTTTCCCTCAATGAGAATCGTTTCACTCCTGGGAACACATCTGAGCAGCCCCTAGTCCCTACATCCATCCCTCTGCTGTACCCTCAGGGAGCCTCCCGACCACCTCCCCACATTGTTCGTTGTAACCTCCATCCCCCTGACCCCAGCACCTTTGGCCCCGACTCCGGGAAGCTTCACCTGTCCTTCATTACAAGCACCCCTTCTCCCTGTCCAAGGCTGGCCTCCCTTTTTACAAAGGTCGCATCGAACCTCCAAGACCTCTACTCACCTCCTGTTCTGACATCCCCCTCCCAAGTCTTCTTCTCCAAGTCCCTATCCAAAGAACTCTTAGTTCCAAAAGGCCCGTCTTGGAGGTGGAGGTTCCCCTAAATCCAGTGCTCAGCCCTTCTCCCAAAGCTCCCCCTCCTCAAATGTGACGCCTCCAAGTCTACTCTGCACCCCGGACCTCTCCTCTGTGGAACATTCTGTTCAGTTGCTCCCCATTTTCTTCTAGAATCCACTTTCTACTGCTACAGCCCTCTCTCCTCTTGCAGCAGCCTAACTCTAATCCTACAGGGGCTAACTTCCGGCCTCCAGGGTCCTCTTCTTCCCCTGGAGAGCATCTACCCTGGCCATATCCAATTTGCCCCAACACTAGCTCTCCTTAAAACCAGCTCCTTCCTTCTCATAAGGAACCCTCTCTACCCTGTCTGTAGAGTCTCTGGTTCTTTTCCATCATCCCTTCCTCATCTCCAATATCTTCTCCCGCCTCTGTGGTTTCAAAATCACCCCCAAATGTCTCCCACCAAGGCAGTCCCTCCCCTGGACACTCCTTCCCCTCCAAATCCTTTGCTTGGAACCACAAGCACACCCCGCAGCGCAGCATCCAGCCCCTGATCCCCATTCCTGACCCCAATCCCGAGAACCCGCGCCCGGCCCGGATCATCCGCAGCAGGAGGAAGCTTGTCACCTCCAAACCGAAACCCCGGGGACCGTACGTGAACCACCCCCCTCTGCCTGTCCCCGGTACGACGCTCCCCCCGTTACCATGGCGACCCCTGTCTGGACCCCAGAGGCCCGGGTCCCGCTGTAACAGGGCGGCTCCGGCTCTGCTTGCAGTTGTGGGGCCCAGGGCTAGAACTGACTTCCGGCAGGAGAACCCGCCTTCCTTCTCGGGCACGGCCCTCTGGGAGTTGTAGTTTAAACGCACGCGTTGGCAAGGGTGGCCCCGGTCTAACGCCTTCCCAGCATGCTCTGCGACTGCCCTTTTTCCTATCAAGAGACCTAGTCGCCAAATGCGAGTACCAAATGCATTGTGGATGAAGGACTCTGAATAAGGACAATTTCCATAGGTTAAAAGTAGACTGAGTGAGCGTTGCATTTCGGGAAATGTGGTTCTAGTGCTCCTCGATCCCAAAGCTACCAGCAAGGACATGCTGGGAATAGTAGTTTTTTCTTTTCAACTTTGCTTTAAATTATAACATATAATGTGCTTTGATAATATTTCCCCATTATTATTAGCTTACTTCTTTCTCCTCCACCAAAACCCTTTCTTCCCCAAAGTGTTCCTTTTTTCATGTATGTTTTTCTTGCGGAGCGTGTGACCCACGGCATTGATCTGGGGTTGCGGATGTGAGCGTTACTTACTTGGGCATGGGCATCTTTTAACAGAATACACTACTGGGAATATGACCCTCGCACCCTCGGCGACTGGTTTTTAATTTTTTGCTTATTTTATGTATTTGAGTTCTCACCTGCATGTAGGTAAGTCTATAGTATGCCTGCAGTGTCCACAGAGGTGGAAGACAGCATAAGAACCTAGGAACTGGAGTTTGGGAGCCGAATCTGCTAGAGTAGCAAAAGCTCTTAAACACTGAGTCTTCTCTCCAGCATCTCAATCCGTGCCCACCTGTGGTGAAATGCTGATGGGCCTGGTCTCCTACAGGCCTTGAGCAGTAACTCCCAGCTGCTGTAAGGTTTGGCATCATCTCTGTCACGTTCAGAAGGCATGTTTCACTCTTCCCTCCAGTGATTTTTTTTTTCCTTTAAACTCGGGTTTTAAAAAAATATTTATTATATGTAAGTACACTGTAGCTGTACTCAGATACTCCAGAAGAGAGCATCAGATTTCGTTACCAATGGTTGTGAGTCACCATGTGGTTGCTGGGATTTGAACTCAGGACCTTTGGAAGAGCAGTTGGTGCTCTTAACCGCTGAGCCATCTCACCAGCCCCTAAGCTCAGGGTTTTATGTATCCCGGACTGGCCTAGGACTAGCCTTGTAGGGGAGGATCAGTTGGAGTCCTGATCCTGCAGCTTCTGCCACCAAAGGGGCTACAGTATAGGCATATGCCACCACACCAGTCTTAGGAAAAGTAGGTTATTTTATTTTATTTTACTTTTGAGACATGGTTTCTTATGTAGTCCTGGCTGTCTTGGAACTCACTCTGTAAACCAGGCTGGACTTGAACTCAGAGATCTGCTTACCTGGACTTAAGGTATGCACCACTGATGCCCAGCAGAAATAGTGTTAAACAAGTCATTACGCTGTGGACCTAAAAATGTAACTAACTGCCTTTCTATGCTTACGCAGTGCTCTATTTAGTTGAGCTTAGGGATGTAGGTTTTCTCATAAATATAACTACATATGTACATAAAATAAAATAAAGATAGGAATTGGGCTAGACACAGTGTCTGTAAATCCATGGAAGTGTACTGGTATGGATTAAGGCTATCCTGTACTATATAGGGACTCTCTGGCTAGCCTCGACTACAGAGTCAGACTTTGTCTCAAAATTCTAAAACCTGAACGAGGCAAATAGGTCAGTGGATAAAGACAACTGCTGCCAAGCCTGACGATGACCTGTGTTCAATCACTAGAACCTGTATGGAGGAAGGAGAGAACTGACTCTCTCCAGTTGCCCTCTCCAGTTGTCCTCTGACGTACACACAAACTCTCTCTCTCTCACGCATACACACACACACACACACACACACACACACACACGCAAACACACACACACATAAACACCACTAACATACATATACAAACACACACAGAAACATAGAGGATAAATTTGAAAGATGTAAAGAGAAAAGTAAGGAGAGAAAGTCCTTGTGTTGTCCTCTGATTTACACACACACACACTCTCTCTCTCTCTCTCTCTCTCTCACATACATACACACATGCACACACTCACACACATGCACACACACATGCACACACACAAACACATACACAACACTAACGTACATTCACAAACACACACAGAAACATAGAGGATAAATTTGAAAGATGTAAAGAGAAAAGTAAGGAGAGAAAGTCCTTGTGTCACACTCACACACACACACACACTCTCTCTCACACACACACACATGCACACACACACTCACACACACACATGCACACACACACACACTCTCTCACACACACATGCACACAAACACATGCACACACACAAACACATATACAACACTAACACACACTAACACACACACAGCACTAACATACACACAGAAGCACAGAGGATAAATTTAAAAGATGTAAAGAGAAAAGCAAGGGGAGAATGTCCTTGTGCGTGTGGGGCTCTTCCTGGAATAAGCCCCAGCACCAATGAGCATGGAAGAGAGCCCTGGTGGACCTAAGCAGGTGAGCTGCAGGAAGGTTTCCCTCCCAGGTCTGGTTGGTATTCTCATTTTATACCCTAAAGCCACAAGGTGGGGCAGTGGAGGGAGAGTTTTAGGGAAGCCTGTGTGGCTTCAGTGGCAGGGCAACCACCCAGGTTGTTTGAGCTGTGTCTCCAGGTTATTCTGTCCCAGGTGGTGAGTGATGTCACACTTACTAATTAAGCAGTACAGACAGCACTTTAAGTGAACCACTGAACAAGCGGATAAACCTAGTAATTGGTCCTGTCTCCTCCCTTTCTCTTCGTCTACATCACTTACGAATATGTCCTGCAGAAAGCGGTTGGTACTCTGGCCTGCCAGCTGCTCTTCTATTGCTTTCCTTCTAGTTTTGATGAAGCTGGACGGGGAGTTTAAGATGCGTGGTCCAGTGGGGCTGGAGAGATGGCTCAGTGGTTAAGAGCACTGACTGCTCTTCCAGAGGTCCTGAGTTCAACTCCCAGCAACCACACGGTGGCTCACAACCATCTGTAATGGAATCCTATGCCCTCTTCTGCTGCGTCTGAAGACAGCTGCAGTATACTCATTAAATAAGTAAATAAATAAAATAAATAAGTAAATATGTTCCTAATAGAAGAGCCAGCACCCTCATCATAAGCAGCCCCATAGCAGAGGCAGCCAGGCTCCCGCCCCCACCATGTTGTCCGTATTTACTCCATGGCTCTCCTGTACTTTTTGCCTCACTTTCCCAGTAACACACCTTTGGCGATTCCTCATACGATTCCTGAGTAATTAGCATAAAACAGCATTCTTTATTTTAAATCGTGGACATGCCTAATCCTCCACGCTTTTGGAGGAACGTTGCAGCCAGTGCATCTGTCTGGTTCTGGAGAGTGACTGTGCTTCCCTGAACAACGGTTCATCTTTATCTGAGTGGGGATCTGGCTGTGCTGAGCGTACTTGTTAGATGCCTATTGCAGAGGCACCTCATGGACCCAGGCAGGGCCATGCCTAGCAGGACTGGTATAAGTACAGGAGTTCTCTTACTTTTTAAATCTAAGGGATGTAAGTATGGCTGGACATCACTTCCTGGGAGCATATCAAAGTCGAGCACTGGTCAGCCTCTGTCTCCTGGGTAGCAGGTGTAAACACCGTAGGAACAGGTTAAGTATGTACCATTAGGAGCTACTGCTCTTTTAATTAGTCTAGTACAGCCCCTTTCATTTCCCACACATTGGCCTACTTCTGTGACCTGAGCAGGTAGCCCAGTTAAACATACCCCTTTTGTGTTATTAGTCAGGCTTTGGTTGATCATTCCTACTGCAGTGTAGGTAACCTGCCTTCACACAAGCACATCCAACAGTCCTGACTGGCTTAGCCAGGGTTTACTGCTGTGCACAGACACCATGACCAAGGCAAGTCTTATAAAAAACAACATTTAATTGGGGCTGGCTTACAGGTTCAGAGGTTCAGTCCATTATCATCAAGGTGGGAGCATGGCAGCATCCAGGCTAAGAGTTCTACGTCTTCATCCGAAGGCTGCTAGTGGAAGACTGACCTCCAGGCAACTGGGGTGAGAGTATTAAGCCTACACCCACAGTGACACACCTATTCCAACCAGGTCACACCTATTCCACCAAGGCCACACCTCCAGATGGTGCCACTCCCTGGTCAAGCATATACAAACCATCACACTGACCTAGAGATAGATCTGTTAGATTAAGAAATTCATAGCTGGCATTTAATAAAGCCAGCATTTTGAGATACGGCTTTCCCACATGGAGGGCTTTTCTATGTTCAGTTCCTGTATTATTCCTCCCAGGTTGCCCCACAAAGGCCCATTAGGGTCTTAATTCCTTGTGCCTCTCTGGTAGCTCCTTTTATGGTGAAGTTTCCACATGGCCAGTATTTAAGGTAACACCAATAGTTTTTTTTTTTTTTTTACTTCTGGCCCCATGTCCTGAGGCTGTCCTGACTGGGGACATCTCCAAAAGGAATCAGTCTGTCTTACCAGTGTGGCTGGTTCCACAGTCACATGATGAGGTCTGAGGTATGATCTGTGGCTGGCCTATGCCCAAGGAAGGGGGCAGTTAGCTCCAGGATGGGCGTCCAGGGATTAGAACTCCCCTGGGATGAGGTTGAGGAACTGGTTCAGACCTGTATCCGCAGGATCAGGAAGGACAGCAGAGAGAATTGGAGAAGCTGAGCTGTTGTCTCTATTCTGAGGTCATTTCCAGGTGGTCAGCGTCAGAAGCTGCTCTGGGCCAGCTTTCACGGTCCACTTCTGGCTCAGGTCCGAAGCAGCCTTGTCCATAGCTCGATTGTAGAGAGAATAACTGTGTCTGAATGGATGTGGCACCTGTCAATAAAAATCTGATGGCTTCTGACTTAGAAAGGAAATAGGAGGTGGGACATCTGGGAAGCAGAAAGGATTCTGGGATAGTGCCAAGTAAGGGAGATTCACCTGGGAAGATGTGACAAGACAGACACCTCATGGTATCTGAGCAGAGGTGACTGGCCACGTGGCAGAATGTAGATTAGAATAAATGGGTTATTTTATGAGGTAGTTAGAGCAGAGCCTAGCTATATGGCCAAGGTATTTGTAAATATACTTTGAATCTGAGTCTTATTTCCTGAGCACAGGACTGGGAGGAAGAACCAGGCCAAACTTCTACACTTGGTACCGTCAAATTTTTGTTCAGTGTCAGCTAAGTCTTTTTTTTTTTTTTTAAGATTTATTTATTTATTATATGTAAGTACACTGTAGTTGTCTTCAGATACACCAGAAGAGGGCATCAGATCTCATTACGGGTGGTTGTGAGCCACCATGTGGTTGCTGGGATTTGAACTTCGGACCTTCGGAAGAGCAGTCGGGTGCTCTTACCCACTGAGCCATCTCACCAGCCCCAGCTAAGTCTTTTAAGAACTACTGGAAGTTGGATGGTGGCGCACGCCTTTAATCCCATCACTCAGAACGCAGAGGCAGGCAGATCTCTGAGTTTGAGGCCAGCCTGGTCTACAGAGTTCCAGGGCATCTGGGCCTAAACAGAGAAGCCCCGTCTCAGCAAAACAAAAACAGAGAACCACTTAGGGCAGGTGTGTCCAGTAGAGGTCCCCTGAGTCCTTTGGAAGCAGTGGATGTGAGTGTCCAAACATGACTTCAAAAGTAAAGTAACTGCATTTATACAGCGTACCCTAAACAGTACAGGTGGTAGAATTTCTGGCCAGGGAAGTCTGTTTCGGGGTAGTGTTTGTCCAGTGCCATTTTAACAGTCTTATTCATGTTCACAACCACACTTAAAGATTGATGGGTGGTAGTGTGTGCACAAGTTCCAGGCTAATTCTTCATGCAGTAGGAAAGGCCCAGCCTGAAAAAGTGCACACCATAAGCCTCAAGTCTTGTTACCTCCTGCTGGGGTCAATGTCAGTAAAGACCACTTCTGGTGTTTAAATGGGTAGGAGTCCAGCTTGTGTGTTAGCATGAGGCTTTGAGTGATTGCTTGGGATCATTCTGAGCACACTGAGAATAGTCTTTGGGAGCTTGCTGGGCCAGCGTTGGCAGCCTTGAGACCACCACATATATATGCAACAATTCTTTTGTTGTTGCTGCTGTTTGCTTTTAAGACACCCCTGGCTGTTCTGAACTATAACTCTCTCTGAGTTGGCCTTCCAAGTGCTGGTGTGACAGGGCCCCAGACCTTAGCACACTGACTCCGTGGTGGAAGTACCAATCAGGTTGTAAAACTCAGCACAGACAGCACCACCTGCCAAAACGAAAACAAAGACCTAATCCATCAAAGTCCATAGTTCTGGGAAAGTCTCTAACTGTACTAACCTTGCCTTTTTAGCTTCTGTTGTTTTGCTTCTGGCTAACTGTTCTTGTTAACTGGAGGATGGCGACCTAGAACAGTTTTTATGCTTAAACGCTCACCCGGAGAACGGTTCAGTGGCTGACTGACTAGTAAACACTTCCTATTGGCTTATAGCCATGTCTGAGCAGTCTTTCCTGGTGAGTACCCCACAACACCAGGGTCAAAGGCATGTGCCACAACAACTGGCTTCTTTCAGTGGTTCTTGGAGGGCAGTGCCCCCCGCACCCCGGAAAGCTTTGTGAGAGTTTGCCAAGTGTGATGGTTTGTATATGCTTGGCCCAGGGAGTGGCACTATTTGGTGTAGCCTTGTGGGCGTAGGTGTGTCACTGTGGGAGTGGGCTGGAAGTGGTCATCTCTGGGATTATTATTTTCCTATCTGTGGTAGTCAGCCAGTCCTCCTGATTTTTAGTAGCCCCTTTATCACTTTTTTAAAGATTTATTTATTTATTTATTTATATGTAAGTACACTGTAGCTGTCTTCAGACACTCCAGAAGAGTGGCATCAGATTTTGTTATGGATGGTTGTGAGCCACCATGTGGTTGCTGGGATTTGAACTCGGGACCTTCGGAAGAGCAGTCGGCACTCTTAACCACTGAGCCATCTCGCCAGCCCTATCAGTTCTTTTTCATTTAAACTTGTGAATTATTTATTTATTGTATGTGTGGGTACGTGAACATGCCACAGTGTCCATGAGTAGGCCAGAAGAAAACCTTCCTCCAGCCTGTTATATGAAATAAATGCAGCGGTGGCAAGGGTCAGGGGGTACCTGGTAAGCCATGCCAAGGCACCCCTGAGAAATCACACCATGAGGCAGACCTGGTGTCAGGGATGGCTATTGTAGGGAAGGGAGGGGAGTGAGGACCTGGAGAAGGGGTAGAGGTAGAGAAGGGGGACAAAGGAGGGCAGAAAGAAAGACAGAGAGGCCAGCTGGGAATGTATGGGGACAGAGAGAGAGAATGGCGGGGGGGGGGGAGAGTAGAGAGAGGGAGAGAGAGAAGAGAAGAGGGACTGGGGTAGTGAGTAGTCCTCTAATACACTGCCAAGTCACCTGCACCTGGTGGTAGCAGCGGCGCAGGTAGTAATGGCGGCAGGTGATGACGTAACTGTTGCTAGGTCCCTGGGAGGAGTCTAGCAGAATTATCTGTAAGCCAACACAGTTGGTCTAGGGAATCAAACTCAGGTCATCAGGCCTGACAATGTGGACTTTACTCACTGAACCATCTCCCTGGCCCATGTCAGTTGTGTTTGTCATTCTTTTGTTTCTGGCCTATTGTGAGGGGAGTTCTGGACGGTAATGGGATAGGACTTTGTTTTTTTTGTTTTTTTTTTTTGTTTTGCTTTTGTTTTTGAGACAGGGTTTCTCTGTATAGCCCTGGATGTTCTGGAACTCACTTTGTAGACCAGGCAGGCCTCGAACTCAGAAATCTGCCTACCTCTGCCTCCCGAGTGCTGGGATTTAAGGCGTGCACCACCACCGCCCAGCTGGGATAGGACTTTGGAGCTGTGTCTTGGACTACCTTGGCTCTTGGTGTGAGTCTGTCAGTGTATCATTTCCATAGCTAGGGGGGCCCACACAGCTCCTAGGAACTGGAGGGTTTGGACTCTGGGTTTAGCTTCTTTGTTCCCTGAGGTAAGCAGCCCCCTTTCTTGATATATTGTTGTTTAGAGTCTCTTATTGTGAGGGGCTATTGTCCTGTCATAGGTTTCAGCTCTGACCAGTAAAAGATTCCACATCTGAACTGGGGAGCTGAACTTTGTTGGGTGTTAGGAGACAATCTCTACTACAACTTCTACACAATCATGGAGGGGCTCTTCCTCCTCTTCTGGCAAGTATGTGGCTGAATAACATAGCTGCCACTTTGGATGAAGGAAAGGCCCGATATTCCCTTAGAGAACACACTGGAATGGGCTTGTATCTGGAATGCATCCCGCAGAGGTTGGCAGGGCTGGGCTGTGGCTGAGGCTGGTGAGCGTTGCGTAGCTCACTACTTTCAGAAGATGGGATGAGATGGTCTTGCAGCCATCTTGGTTCCCTGTGATGCTGACAGTTGGAACAGTAGGGAGGCAGCATCATGTGAAAAGTTCCATCCCCTGGGGATGCCAGTGTGGGTGCTTCCTTGGTGTCTTCAGGCTTAGCAATCTTTGCACAACTGTGTGGGTTTGTATTAGGACTGTGCAGACCTTGTGACAAGAGTTCTGTAACCAGGAGCTGGGGGAGGTTATATGTTCCACTCCTTGTAGTGCATAGAGTGGGGTAGAAGGTGCCTGCTTTGCCAGCCTCCTCACCATGATTTAACCATGCTCGGTCACTGTAGTCTCCCCTCCCCCAGTCTGAAACCTGATTGTTCAGGGGTGGAGCTTCCTGCTCAATCATTCTGCCACTCCCACTGCTGGAGCCTGTCGCTTTCCTGTTCCGAAGCCATCACGTGGTCACCCTGCTACTGGACTCCGAGATTATTTGGTGGGAATCGGGCCCCCTTCCCCTGCTTCATAACTGCGTGTGGAACAGTAAAATTGAGCTTTGATCAGAATGCCTGTCTTAGCTGCATCATTTTCTCTCGTCGCCTAGCCCTTCTTCTCTTCCAGGTTTCCAAAATGCCTGTCCAGGCTAGAACCCAGGCTGTGATCTGCTGGCCAGACACAACAGGTCACCTCTGCTGGTCACCTCCTATTAATGGAATCAGATTCTGTAGCTGCAGGTGTATGGAGAAGGCAAGTGTGCTCACATTCATCCACCATTCATTCATTCATTCATTCATTCGTTCATTCAGAAGTTATAGACTCCCGTTTTAAATTCCCAGTCTGTCTATTTCTCCAGAGATCAGTACCAGTACCTCCTTGGTCCTCATAGGGGCTTTGGATGCAGTCCTCTGGGGTGAAGAGCCAGGCTGCACTGGCTCTTCCTGCCTGTCTCCCCTGGGAGGGGGCGAGTCCTTACCCGATCTGGACTCAGAGACTCTGATCCTGGGTGTCATAGGCATTTTGGCCGCTAGAAAGGGGTCCTGGAATCCCATCGGATATGTGGGTATGCGTTCCTCCTGGCTCCAGAGACCTTTGGTTGTCTGAGAGGCCCTGGAGAGGCAGTCATTCTTGATCAACTGGGGTCATGGTGAAGGACATCCTGTTAGGGCCTCCAGAAATGTTGTGGGAATCTTTCTGGAAAAAGCCACTCCAACACCAACAAGAGTGGATGAGAAGTGGTGTCACTGGTGGACCAAAGCCAGGATGGCTCCTGAAAGGTTTCCACCCCCAGACCATGTTTGTATTCTCATGTTATACTCCAAAGCCACAAGGTGGCGCGAGTGAGGTTTTTACAGAAGCCCCTTGGGAAGTCAGCGGTTGTTAAGGGCACGGATCCTTTGTTTAGACATTCTTTCCAGGTAGCAAGTGAAGTCATGCTTGGTAAACAGACAGTACGGGCAATGACTGTATCAGTCAACGGATCCTTCCTGCCTTATCATACTTCACCTTCACATTTGTGTTTGTCGCTGCATCATTCCCACTGCCTAGAAACTGGAACAAGCCTGGTGTCCCTTAGGGGATGACTGACTATGAAAATGTGATATAAATAGACTGTGAAGAGAGAGGAAAGCCAAATTTAGAGAGACAAACACTGAGTGTTTCCTCTCCTATGCAGAACCTAAATTTAATTTAATTTTTTAAAATTTTTTTTAAAATTTAATTTTTTTATTTTTTAAATTTTGTTTTGAAACATCTTAAAATGTGATTGATTAATTGATTGATTGTGTGTGTGTGTGAGAGAGAGAGAGAGAGAGAGAGAGACTGATTTTTGGCATGGGATCTTGCCATGTTGATACTCACTATGTGACCAGACTAGCCTCTAACTTGCATTGATCCTCCTGCTTCAGCCTCCCAAATGTCAGAATTACAGCCATTCACTGAAACTCCTGGTTTAACATTTTGTTTATAGATACACACGTGCGCGCACACACACACACACACACACATAATCTCCCTGACAAAATAGGTATGGTGGTGAGTGCTTTTAATCCTTGCATGTGGAAAGATTGGGAGTTCAAAGTCATCCTTTGCTACTTATGAAGTTTGAGCTACATGAGACCTCAGATCAAGAACCCAAAAGGAGCCTGGTGGTGGTACATACCTTTAATCCCAGGATTTGGAAGGCAGAAGCAGGCACATCTCTCTGGGTTCAAAGCCAGCTTGTTCTACATAGTGAATTCCAGGATAGCCAAACCAGGCTGGCCTTGAAATCCGCCTGCCTCTGCCTCCCGAGTGCTGGGATTAAAGGCATGTGCCACCACGCCTGGCTGAGAAACCCTGTTTTACAAAACAAACAAACAGGGCTGGTGAGATGGCTCAGTGTGTAAGAACACTGACTGCTCTTCCAAAGGTCCTGAGTTCAAATCCCAGCAACCACATGGTGGCTCACAACCATCCGTAATGAGATCTGATGCTCTCTTCTGGGATGTCTGAAGACAGCTACAGTGTACTTACATATAATAAATAAAATCTTAACAAACAAACAAGAAGAAAGAAGATGACTCAGGGGTTAAAAAAGTCACACTACCTTTGAAAAGGACCCAAGTTCCATGTCCAGTCAGTCTTTGAGGTGGGTGGGGTGGGATCCAACACCTTTAGTCTTTGACATTCACATGCATATATCACATCTGATAAAGACGCTACTCTGTGCTTCCCACATAAGCTGGGCAGTGTCTGTGGTCTCCTGAACTCTGATTGATGCTTCGACAGCTAACATGGCCTTCCCGCTAAGTGTCCAAGTTGATGCATGCCCAGCATCACCACGCACGGACAAACACATGTCCTGAGTTTTCCGGACAGATCGTCCATGGAGCCTGTAAGATTAACCTGACAGGACCTGGTCAGCTAAGGGACACACTGTTGGTAGACTTTGTCTTAACTTTGGATAAGTGTTCTGAGAGAAGCTGGGTGTGGAGAGGATGGGTTCATCTTACAGTGTCCACACTCAAAAGTGGTTGATATGCTTGCATAGCAGAACATCCCCAAGCTCCATTGTACCCTTCTCCCTTGGATGGGGCACAGACCCCACTACAGTTAGTGCTTGCCAGCCTTGTTACACGGTGAGGATGCATGGGGAGATATTGGGTGTACAACCCGGCACACTGGAACCTCCTCTTCAGCAGGGCTGGTGAGTTACTCTTCATGCCTCATGTGGCAGGGAGATGGGTCCTCACCCTCTCAAGCAACAGAGGGGAAGTAGCAATCACTTTCCACTCATTGTGTCCCAAGCTGACATAGTATGGTGCTGTTGACAGGGACAGCTTTACTCAGGCCACCACCTCTTCAGTCCTCTTCCTCTTAGCAAAGCTAAAGGCTGAAAGGACACATCTCATGTCCTTTGGTATCTGTGCGGCTCTATCCTTGTGAGTCCCAGGGAGTTGCAGATAAATTTAAGACTAAAAATCAAATAGGCCGGGACTAGAGAGAAGTCTCAACAGTTAAGCAGATGTCTGGCTGCACTTCCAGAGTACCGGGGTTTAACTTTCAGCACCCTCATCTCAAGGCAGCTGACACCTGTCTGTAACTCCAGCTCCAGAGCTTCTGACACCTTCACACACACACACACAGACACACACAGACACACACACACACACACGCACACACACACAGACACACACACACAGACACACACACACACACAGACACACACACACACAGAGACACACACACACACATGCATGCACACACACACAGACACACACACACAGAGACACACTCACCCCCACCCCACCCCCACACAGACACACAGACAGACACACAGACATACCCACACACACATGCACACCCACACACACCCACACACAGGCACACACACACAGACACCCCCCCACAGACACAGACACACACACACACACACACACACACACAGGCGAAGCACCAATGAACATAAAATAAAAATAAAATTATATAAAAAAAAATCAAATAGACTGTCATCTAGTGGTTGACAGTAGGCAAGAATGTCCTTTAATGTCCTTTAATTTAACCAGGTGGCTTGAGAGAACAGAATCATGATTCGTATGATGCTAACAACAACAACAAAAAAGACAAATGCCATGTACACAGAGGCAGAAGCAGGCTGACAGCTATCAGGGCTGTAGGAAATGGAATACGCTTAGAAATGGTCTGGAGAGGTGTCTGGGCGGCAACGGTGTGAGGCATGACTGGGGCACGTGAGAGGAGAATGTGTCTGTCTCTATGCTAACACTGCACTGTTTTCAACAGGGGACTCAAAACATCCAGAAATTTGGGGACTCCTGGAATCAGCTCTCCATGGATCTGGAGGACTGGCCATATTCAACTCAGAACCTAAGCCCTTAGTTATAATCCCTTTGTAGTTTTGCTTACTGTGTTGATTGGTTTTGAGACTCGGTCTCTCTTTGTAACCCTGGCTGGTTCAAACTCATGATCCTGCTGACTGGAGTTTTACCCTGGGATGGCAGGGCTCCGTCACCACGCTGGCTGCCTGGGATGGCAGGGCTCCGTCACCACGCTGGCTGCCTTGGTTCTTCCCTAGAACTTTTCTTCATTTTTAGCATCATTAACAAAGAATTCCCTGCCCCCGTGACGCACGAAGAGAGAGGCCAGGTCACTCACTAGTCACAGACATTTGGAGCGGGAGACTCATCTTAGAGCTGTAGCCGTTGGAGACCTCGCACTGGTACTCCCCAGCATCCTCCCTCTTGGCTGGGTCTATGGTAAGTCTGCTGTTTTTCTGGGACAGAGTCATCCTGTCATTGAAATACAGGCCCTGGTGATTGAAGAGCCAGCGGATGGAGAGTCCAGGGTCTTCTGAGACACATGTGAGGGTCACAGAACCAGCTTCTGTTACCGCGGTGCTGTCTGCTTGGAGGGTAGGCTGTGCCACGGGCTCTGTGAAGGAACAGAGGAGGGACCGAATGATGGTGGCTCACCCTCAGATCTCAACCAGCCCTCTCAGGTCCACAGACACCTAGAATGGCCTCCAGGGTGGAGAAGTTGGGATCAAGGCTGTAGACAGATATGTACTGCTTCAGATCTGCCACCCATGGTCTATGTGGCCCTAATTTAGCCACTGTGTTTCCTGTGTTTCTGTTTTTATATAATAGAGCACTTGGCTGGGCAGTGGTGGTACATGCCTTTAATCCCAGCACCAGAGGCAGAGGGGATGCAGAGAGACAGAGGCAGGTGGCTCTCTGTGAGTTCCAGGCCAGCCTGGTCTATAGAGTGAGTTTTGGGATAGCTAGGGCTACATAGAGAAACCCTGTCTTGAAAAACCAAACAGTAACAATTGTTATTAATATTATAAAATATATAAAATAATTGTTATGACGATGTGATAATAATAATTGATGTGATGATGACAATGATGATAACACATGATAAATGATCATTACCATGTCTATAAAGTGATCTTAAATGTAAACAAGGACTCTTTACAGATGGGAGCTGCTCAAAATGTCAGAGTCTATTACTCAGCCTATGAGGGAGAGTTGACTGGGCTGGACCCCTGAGGACAAGCAGTTGCCAGGAGGACCTGTATCCTCATGAGACCCTCAGAACAGTTGGCTCACAGCATGGACACCTGTCCATCTGGGCTCTGCATGCTGAGACTCAGGAGAAGGCTGTGCCCAAGTGACCTAGTCTGACAGTGGTCCTCCAGACAGTGCCCAGGCTGGTTCCACCTGCTATGAGACAAATAAGCAATAAAACCTTGATCCCTGTCATCTCTCACAGGACGTGAAGGTCCCCAGGGTTCCCTGGACTAGATGTTCGTGCAGAGATCTGGAGTCAGGACTTCTTTGTGGCCACCTTACTGTGAGGACCCCATGACTTCCTCAACCAGACGTTGCCGGAATCCCGAGGGTTCATGGTGAAGCCCCAACACTCAGACTGTGTTACAGAGTGCGCCCTCTTCTCTGGGGGGTGGAGCCAGGGAAAGAACTCTGACCTATTGTAGGTTTTCCTCCTCGGTGTATGTCCTGCACTAAATGCTCAAATGCCAGCGAGGAGACCAGGAGATGTGTATAGCCGATGCCTGATGGTCCTATAAATAAAAGGAGCACACTCCCCGCCCCCCAGCACCCAGAGGTCACGCAACCACTTACCCTGCACTTCCAGATGCACATGTGTTAATTCGCTTTCCATTTCCGTGTTAAATGTTAGTAAGGTATAGACTCCACTGTCAGCCTTGGTGACGTTTCTGATCAGCAGGGATCCACTGTAGAATACGGTTTTCCTATCACTGTGCTGAGGCATCTTCGAACTTTGGTTCGTGGGTGTTAAGTACCGTGCGACTTCGTAGCTCTTCGTCGAATCTCTCTGTTTGTACCAGTAAAACGCCTGGACGTTCAGTGGCATTTCATGCACAAACAGAACGGAGTTTCCGCCTTCGGCAACCATGGGTGGCACTAATTCAATAGTGAGCTCGGCAGCGGCGGGTGCATTCCAGCAGGTTAAGAGGAAGGCTAGGAGAGAAAATCCTATAAATATCGGGACCTTAGTGTTTGGTGAGATGATCCCCAAGTCCTGAGCAGGTAGGTGTGTTCGTCTCTTAGCCGAGGTGTGGGTTGAGGGTGTGCCTCACTTGCTCGGTGCAGGGGAACTGTGTCATCTATATTCCCCAGTCCCCTAGAGTTGGAGTGCCCTTTGTATGGCTCTCTCTCCTCCCTTGTCTGCGTGGCTCGTGGCTCCCCACTCACTCTGCAAGAATACACTGAGCTTGGGGATGCCTTCCTTGGCCTTCTCCAGAGACGCTGGGTCATCACTACCAAATGCCGTTGTTCTGTTCTCTGTGTTTGCAATCAACCCCTTGCTGTGTTTTCTAAAAGCTCTCATGCCCCGTCTTCCAGTCCATGAGGACAGGGCCTAGGGAAAGGGCTTTGGGAAGGCCATGTGCCTGAGAAAGGCTCAGACTTCTGTGGAAGAATGAATGAATGAATGAATGAATGAATGAATTGCAGGGCTGGGGGTGTCTAGGGGCTTACAGTGTGCATGTGTATGTGTGCGCGTGAGCATGTGTGTGTGTGTGTGTGTGTGTGTGTGTGTGTGTGTGTGTGTAGTTGTCAGCAGGTAGCTAACTCCCTATCTCCCAAGCTGCCCTTCCAGTAGATTCTGGGTTCCCTGAAGCTGTATGAAGAGAGGAACAGCCTGTCCCAGTTCCTAAGACACTGTCCTTCCTAGGTGTTCTGACTCCTGAGAGTGCCAGGCACCTAGGAACATGCAACCTCCATCTTCACAGGTTAAGGCACCCCCTGCTCACCCACTGAAGGCACTAAGGCACCCTTCCTCCGCAGCTTCCCCGCGGATTCCTCACTTCCCCACAGTGAGAATCAATCCTGCTTTCCTGCTTTCCCCTTCCCAACCACACACACCCATCCTCTCTCACACTGCATAAATCCTGCAGCCTCACAGAGAGCCTTGTCTGAGTCCTGGATTGCAGCTCACTTCTCTCTTCCCATCAAGAGAATCTCTCCAGGGCCACCTCCTCTTTTGTCCCAACATTTCCTCTGTGCCCTGCTGCCAGCTCTTCCTCCTCAGAGGGAGGAGACTGCCATGTCCTCTGTAGAGTCCCAGGCCCTTCTCCACCCTCTCTCCACCCCCATTGCCTGTCTTTTCTGTGTCAAAAGCCCCAGCACAGCCCTGTCCCCTGCACTCCCTCCCAAGCACACCTCACAGCTCAGCATCAAGGCCCTGACCCCCATTCCAGAGCCCTTGATGGGTACAAACACTGGAGCCTGGATCTGACCCAGGGCATTTGTGGTCCTCTGTGTGCTGTGCCCTGGGAAATCTCTGGTGGGGAGCAAACCCCCATTATGATGGCCACTCCTGTGAGGACTCCAAGAGTCAGGGCACAGCCATGTGTCCTGTTGGCACTGGTAACTTTAAATAAAGAGGGATCTGGCTTTTCCTCCCCTCTGAGCACTCCTTGCTCCCTGAGAGCATCCACCTGAGCAGCCTGGGTCCCTCCGTGTCCTCCCCTCTCAACCTGAAGCAGAGGGTCCTCCCAGAGTCCCTTCCTGTCAGAGCATCCTCCCCACACCACTCCAGGGCTGGCCTCACCTGTGAGCAGGAGCCCTTTGCAGAGAAACAGAGAAGGGGACTCCATGGTCTCTGCTCCCATGTGTGCTGTCCTGGTGTCTGCCCTGTGGATCCTTCCCTCTTATTTCTCCTGTCCTTACCCCAGGGGCATCTCCCAGAGTCTCATGGGCTGTGTGCAGGGAATCTGCCCAAGGCTATGATCTGTGATCTGCGTCAACTCTTCTTGCTGGAGGTCTGTCCCTTCTTCTTTTCCCTCCCCCACCCCAACTGTCTCTAAACCCATTCATTCTTTAAGGTTTTTTTTTTTTTTTTTTTTTTTGTAATAATGCATTCAGAAATTCTTATGTTATAAATAATGGTCGAAGACCTTCCAATATTAAGAAAAGTCATGAATGGATTTCATCTTCTTCTGCCTCCCTCCCAAACTCAATTTTAGTCCCAGCATTTTTACTTTATTGGGTCTCCATAGCCTGAATGGCTGCCATTTGCCCTATTTCTGAAGTTCTGCATTTCTCTCCCCCTTTTGCACCTGGGAACAACCACTCGATCAGGAAGTGAGTCCTGACCACCTGGGCCCCTCAGACAACTCTCCTCCTCCAAAACTGCTTACCCATTCCTCCCACTGCCTGTGACACGGGAGAGGGCAACTGTCCCAGCTCCCCAGCATTCTCTGCAAAATCATTGAGGTTTTATTTATTTTTAATTTTTACAGCTCATGCATCTCTCTGATTGACATCCAGATCTCAAGCTCTACCCAGTCCCTAGGGCTCTGGTTCATGTGACTTCTAGTTGTGCAGGTCTCCAGGGTCACACTGGGGAATCTTGGTGGAGGCTCAAGCTGGCAGCCCCTGCTTCTTCTTAGGTGATAATTGGTCAGCTGTTCGTTCATTTGTCCTGGTGCAGGTGACAGGGGAGGTGTAAGGTAGGGAGGGAATGAAAGATGGCTGCCCCAAAGAAGCCCGCTTCCAGGATTTGACTTTCTTTTTTTCTTTTCTTTTTAAAATTTGTTTTATTTCTTTTATTCATATGAGTACACTGTTGCTGTCTTCAGCCACACCAGAAGAGGGCATCAGATCCCATGACAGATAGCTGTGAGCCACCCTGTGGTTGCTGGGAATTGAACTCAGGACCTCTGGTAGAGCAGTCGTTTCTCTTAACCACTGAGCCATCTCTCCAGATGGATTTGGCTTTCTTGGCTACTATTCGCCTTCTTAAGCACCGGGAAGGCCCTGTCTAGTTACCTGCTCCCACAAAGGAACCCCAGTTCCTGAGCCCCTCCCTTGTGCACCCATCTAGATTAGACACACTGGAGGTGAGCTTGGGAGTCCTGGCCTTGCACTCAGGTCACACAAGAGAAAAATTCATTAAGCAACAGGAAAGAGTCACTGTACCCAGAAGGGGTCATCTGACTCAGCCCGATGGACATCGGATACTAGACTAAGCAAGGACAGCAGTTAGTAAGTAGAGAAAAATGTTTCTCTTTTGACCACCATGAAACTGATTCCCAAGTCTCCCATTGCTCTAACACTGAATTAATTATTCAGTCACATTTATTATTTTGTGTTTACTTTTAATTGAACCTAGTAAGCCTAAAACTCATTATACATTCCCAACACACGAATTCTCCTGCCTCAGTCTAAGTGCTGAGGCTACACACATACAACAGTAAGGTGCCACTTAATAGTTGTGTAACCTTGTCTTATAAAACCTCTAGGGGCTGGTGAGATGGCTCAGTGGGTAAGAGCACCCGACTGCTCTTCCGAAGGTCCAGAGTTCAAATCCCAGCAACCACATGGTGGCTCACAACCATCTGTAACAAGATCTGACTCCCTCTTCTGGTGTGTCTGAAGACAGCTACAGTGTACTTACATATAATAATAAATAAATCTTAAAAAAAAAAAAAAAAAAAAAACCTCTAAGGTCTCTGGAAGGACTATTTATCTAATGATGTCTAATACGTTTTTAAAACATAAAAAGAAGCCAGCGGTGGTGGTACATGTATTTGATCACAGTACTCAAGAAGCAGAGACAGGCAGATCTAGTGAGTTCGAGGCCAGCCTAGTCTACACAAAGCAATTGTGGGATAGCCAGGGCTACAAAAAGAAACCCTACCTTACCCTTTTGGCTCTCCGGTCGGCACCATGGCAGTCGGCAAGAACAAGTGCCTGAAGAAAGGTGGCAAGAAGGGAGCTAAGAAGAAAGTGGTCGATCCATTTTCTAAGAAAGACTGGTACGATGTGAAAGCTCCAGCCATGTTCAATATTAGGAACATCGGGAAGACACTAGTCACGAGGACTCAAGGAACCAAAATTGCCTCTGATGGCCTCAAGGGTCGTGTGTTTGAAGTGAGCCTTGCCGATCTACAGAATGATGAAGTTGCGTTTAGAAAATTCAAGCTAATCACTGAGGACGTTCAGGGCAAAAACTGTCTGACTAACTTCCATGGTATGGATCTTACCCGGGACAAAATGTGCTCCATGGTCAAGAAGTGGCAGACCATGATCGAAGCTCACGTCGATGTCAAGACGACCGATGGGTATTTGCTCCGACTTTTCTGTGTTGGCTTCACTAAGAAACGCAACAACCAGATAAGAAAGACATCCTATGCGCAGCACCAGCAAGTCTGCCAGATCCGGAAGAAGATGATGGAAATCATGACCTGAGAGGTGCAGACCAATGACTTGAAGGAAGTAGTTAATAAACTGATTCCAGACAGCATTGGGAAAGACATAGAAAAGGCTTGCCAGTCCATTTATCCCCTTCATGACGTCTTTGTTAGAAAAGTAAAAATGCTGAAGAAACCCAAGTTTGAATTGGGCAAGCTCATGGAGCTGCATGGGGAAGGCGGCAGCTCTGACAAAGCAGCTGGAGACGAGACAGGTGCTAAGGTTGAGCGAGCTGACGGATATGAACCGCCAGTCCAAGAATCAGTGTAAAATCCAGATTTTTAATAGTGACAAATAAAAAGTCCTATTTGTGAAAAAAAAAGAAACCCTACCTTAGAAAACAAACTATATATTATATTTTATGTGTTATATTATAATGTGTATAAGAATATATATTGTACTCGGAAGTATTCTGAAGCTCTTAAGAAGTTTTTAAATTTTATTTTATTTTATTTATTGATTTTTTAAGACTGGGTTTTTCTGTGTAGCCCTGGCTGTCCTAGAACTCACTCTGTAGACCAGACTACCCTTGAACCCACAGAGATCCCCCTGCCTCTGCTTCCTCAGTGCTGGGAATAATGGTGTGTGCTACCACTGTCAGTCCTGACTACAATATTTCTCCTTTGTTTGTGTGTGCTGAGACACGCTCTCCGGTTGCCCATTTGGGCTGGTATCATATGCAGCTGAGGATGGGTGGCTCTCGTGCCTCCAGCTCCCCAGGGCTAGGAAGACAGGGACGTGCAGCACTTCTGGATGATGCTGTTCTGGAGTCTGACCCTGGGCGTGCTAGGCAAGCACTCTGCCTGTTACACAGCATCCTTAGCCCAGTGTAGACTTTCATTAGAGACCGAGGCCCAAGCCAGCATTACAGGGGACTCAAGGTCTCACTGAAACCTTCTTCAGGAAGATGGACATGCATCCTATTTCCAGGATTCCGGTCACTTCTTCCTGTAGACATGGAATGTCATGCACAGCTGACACAACTGCTCTTGGGCGCCTGAACAGAACTCTGATCAGTGACACCAGTGACCTTAGATAAGTTCTGTTACACAGTCACCACACACTTAGTTGCTTCCTAGCCCTGGGAGACAACTGTCACCTCCCTGCTGGGTATGGATTCAATTTTCAGGACACCTGGATGATCAGCTGGGTTTCAGTGTCAGAAACATCACATAGAGAGGCCAGGGGTCCCTCTGGTATTGACAGACCCAAGCTAGGACTCAACAGAGGCCATTGCTGGGGAGAGCTGCAGTTCTTTGAGGGCACAGTGCACCTCCCAGCCTTGCTGCTCACACTGTGGTGTGGAGGACTGAACCATAAGGAGAAGGGGACAGGGATGGGAGGTGGAATGGACACGGGAGGGACAGAGCAGTGTCTTAGCCACAGATCATGCGATTCTGAAGGGAGCTGCTGCCTGGGAGGAGGCTGAGCTCAGAGGAAGACTGCAGAGCTGAGAGCACAGCATGGAGCACGGGAGCAGGGCTGAACCTGAAGCTGCTCTCCACACAGGGAGGACTGAGGAGGCAGCAGAGGCCTGAAAATCCCCCTCCCTCCTTCCCCTTCTCCCTCCCTTCCTCTCTTCCAACAAATGTCACCCTGATAACAAGGGCTTCTCCTCTCAGTATCATAAATAAGAAAGCCATCAGTGTGGGTGTGGGACCGCTGAACCCATCAGTAGGCAGGGAGACAATCGGGTGAGGTCAGAATGAAGTTCAGTTCAGCCAGAATTAGACAGACGCTGCTGGGACAAACTTCTGGAGCCTGACACTAGGTGGTTTTAGCTATATTTAAGCAGCACATCATGATTTGGGGGGAAAGTTTCCTGATGATAACTAACTCAGTCCCAAGGGTACAGCAAAGCTCAAGGCATGGTGACATTGAGACTCTCTGCAGAGTCCATACAGCTTCTTCCATGAACATGGGTTCTGGTGACTTACAGACAGTGCTCAAGATGAGGGTCTGTGGAGAATGGCTGAGGTAATCATAACGCCTGACCCTGAGATAACACAGCGATCACTTAGGCTGATGTAGAATATGAGTGACTACTGCCATGAGGATGCTCGCTCGTATAGACTTAGAAGCAAGGCTCAAGATGCAGGGGGAAGTCAGGGATACACACACATAGTACTCTGGGAGACTCAATGCAGCTGGCCTTACAGAGAGCTAAAGACCAGCAGGTTGTAAACTACACCCTTTCCCTGCGTTCCTGGAGGAAGACAGGCAAACACCTCCTTCCATTGAAGAGACAAGCCTGGGTGTTTAACTTTCCTGGCTTCTCCAAGGCTTACCTGTGTGCACAGGGACCTCTTACCCTCTACAGGTGGGAGATCCACATGCACAGGAAGCGGAAATAATTCCCTCAGCAGGGTTTGTTCAGATAGAGGGTCTGAGGTCAGGGTGGGGCCTGGAGTGGAGGAAGAGGATTATTCAGAAACAACAGGAAGTGGCAGAGTCTAGACGTGCCAGGGGCTCGGGGGAAGGAGAGGCCTTTGCTTAAACCCCGGAGAAGAGCCTCACCATGATGAAAATGAAGGGGGTGGGGGAGTGATGGAGGAGTGGGGGTGGGGGGAGGAAGGGATGGAGGAGAGGCCACAGAACCTCTTCAGACAGCAGCCTTCATCTCAGGACCAAATCCCTAAGCACGCTCTCTCTGAGAGCCCTGGCCCAATTCCCAGGACAAAGGGAAGTCCTATTGCTTCTGTTCTGTTAGCGTGGTGGGAAGTTTCACACCTCATGATTTAGTTCAGCATGGCATAAGTTACAAGGAGCGAGCACTAAAGAACAAGATTCTGAAGACAGAGCTGTCAAGCTCAATTTGCTCTCCCCCAGCAGCTGCAGGGAGCATACATAAGTAGCTTGAGGCTCTAGATCTGGCTTAAAGGTGCAGGCCTGTGGTCAGATGGACGGGTGGGGAAGGAGCCATCCTCTGACCCTGGGGGAGAAAAGGGAGCGGGAGGCTTCCCGGGGTCTCCAAAGGAGACCAAGGACCTGAAAGGAGACCCAGGACATGGGGACAGAGGCTCAGCAGCAGGCAGTCCTCACTGAAGAGGAAGTAGTAAAGGGGGAGGGGGCGTGGGGAGGAAAAACTAGGTTGTTCCCAAAACTTTTGGCCACTTTATTCTGATGACTGATGTTTCCAACTATGACAGTGACTGTCCAAGAAACAACAAAGAGGGGTGGGGCAGAGAAATAATCGGAGGATGGTACAACTTGGTTCAGAGTCTGAGGACCTGAGTTCAATCCTCAGATTCCACATTGTAAGAAAGATCTGAGTATTGCAAGTTGGCCTCTGCCTTCCACATCAGTGTTAGAGAACACACACACACACACACACACACACACACACACACACACACACACACAGAGTTAAATCAAACCATGTTTTATAAGGGTCATTACTTAAAACCCGAGGATTTGTGACTGCACCCAGGACATGTAGGGCCCTGGGACACTTGTTGATTGATTGATTGATATCTGAGCCTTTTCCAGGTACTGTGCCTTCCACAAAGATTAGACCAGTTTCTATCCTGATGAAGCCCCAGGTCTAACAAGCTGTAACACCATCAAGGACATTTAGAAGTGAAGCCAGGGGTTTATTGGAACCACAGGAGAGCAGAGATTAAAAGAGAGAAAGTCAAGGGCCAGGGTCTGGAGAGGAAGAGCCAGGGAAGGCTGCACCCCCTCCAAGGACTGTGAGAGTCAGCATGGATCTCAGAGCAGTGAGTGGTGAGTCACACAGAGTCCCAAGGAGAGAGCTCATGTGGGGGAAGTGACAGATTCAGGGGCAACCAGAGAATGGAGGCCATGTTGCCTCCTTCATCTGTTGGAGTCCGTCAAAAGACCCCACTCACAAAGACCACAGAGACCACCATCATTGAAAACTGCAAGAGGATTTTTATTGATCCAAATGCATTGGGGACCCCCCTCTCAGCATGCAGGGCAGAGGAGAGACCCAGAAAAAACAAAGAACACACCTTTTTTTTTTTTTTTTTACCTTGTAAGGGGCAGATCCAGGCAACAGGGCTAGCTGGCTTATTCTCATTGGTGTAGCGAGTAACTTTTTCAGGCATTGGCTGGTTTGCATAGTGACTACCTTTGGCCTAGTGGCTCACTTTGCCTGCCCTTATGGTTGGTTATTATGATTTGGTCAGCAAAGCAGCAGTACATTTTGAACTATGGGTCAGATATTAATGTCACAGCTATTAACATCACAGCTATGGACAAGGTCAGGGCGGTTTGTGTTTTGGTTTTGTTTGTTTGTTTGTTTTTGTTTTTGTTTTTGTTTTTGTTTTTGTTTTTGTTTTCAGAATTCAGTGTGGGGAAAGGGAGGGTAATTTCTCTGGGAACTGCTAATCTTGTTATGGTTATTTTTCTGAGAACAGCTCATTTTGTTTTGGCAGCTGTAGACTCAGTCATTTTCACCACTATGTTTCTGAAAGTCCCCTCAGAGGGGAAGGGGCTGGGTGGTCTTGAACTCATTTTGGATTCTACAATCTAGTAAGCTGAACCAGCACTCCGAGGCAAGTTCAGTGCACACCTGTTCAGGACGTAGGCCCCTACACTCCCACCCAAGACAGAGGTTTGGTCTGTGGTTGTGTATTGTAACGCTAAATACTGGCCCCAGTATCTGACTGCCCTCAGGAGGAGATCCTCAGCGATCCTCTGGCACACCAAGTGATACTGTGTAACCTTGCTTCTTAATTTGAAACTATTGTTTGAACAAAGAGGCCTACAGCCTGTAGCAGGGCAGAAGAGAGGTAGGTGGGGTTTTGGTCCCCAGTCTTGGGGTCTGAGGCAGAGACCATGAGGAAGGGAGGAGGGAGGAGAAGGAGGAGGAGGAAGTTGCCATGGGGTAGTTAGATTGTGAGCACATGGCCAAGAGAGCGGGCCTGTTGGAGGAGTGGCCCAGGCAGAACGTGGCAAGTGATATCTCTCGGTTACTGACAGGACATTAGACCAACTAACATAGAGAGTTGATACCTGCCTAGCTCTAGTGTTCTTTTGTTTTGTTTTGTTTTGTTTCGTTTTTGTTTTTGTTTTTCAGGACAGGGTTTCTCTGTGTAGCTCTGGCTGTCCTGGAGCTCACTTTGTAGACTAGGCTGGCTTCAAACTCAGAAATCCACCTGCCTCTGCCTCCCAAGTGCTGGGATTAAAGGCGTGCGCCACCACTGCTCACCGCATCAGCCATGAAAATGCATAATGTGTACTAGCCATTGATTTCCATAGACTGGAGCCTAAACACAGAGGTAGAGAGACAATATACTCAGGAGGATCCCTGCCATTATAGAACATCACCCCAAACACACTGGATTCAACACTCTATGAAGACCAGGTGCATATGTTTAAAACAAACTGATACATATATGTTCACTCATGTACACAGAGATCTCTGGGCACTGGGTGGGTTAATTCTAATTTACACACTCAGTACAGTCGGGCCTGATTTGTGTTTGTCTCCTTTTGTATTGTGTCCCCATATGGGTGTTTGAGCATTTAGTGCAGGACACACATGGCAGAGACAAACTGCAGTGGATTTCAACTCTTCATCGGACTCCACCCTGGGAGTCCGGGAGGAGGGGCTGTGGTAGGTAACTCAACCCAAGGACACCAGCCTGAGCCGAAATTCTCCGGGCTTCACCAGGAACATGGCCCGGAGAGAGTCTGTGGGTGTCAGGCAGAGCCTGGCCGAGGAAACCATGATCTCCTCACGGAGAGGTGAGCACCAGGAAGCTCTGGCCGCCCAGCTTGTACCAGGCTGAACCCCAGGTGACTCTGGGAAGATCGTTTCCAGTGTTGGAGACTGAATTCCTGTTATAGCAGAGGGAACAAATCTTTATTTGATACCCATGCCTTGTAGCATGTGGGCCCAGCCATGTAGTACCATGACAATTATGTTTAGGCTAAGTCACCCAGCTTCTCCTTCTTGGTCTTGGGGTGGGAGTGGGGCAGGCATAGTGGACAAGTGCCCACCCAGGCAATAAGCCAACTGTCCTCCTGGGTTGTGAGAGACCACAGGAAAGTCAGGGTTCCCAAGGACACAGGTCCTCCTGGCAAGTGCTTGGCGAACAGTAACAGATTGCTGTTTTGGACAGAGCCCTGGACATACCCTGCAGTTCTCCATATCTATCACCAGGGGGCGGCATCCGGGGACACACACACACACACACACACACACTCACACACACACTCACACACACACACACACACACACACACACACACACACACCACTCAGAATGTATTTTTCTGGGGTCAGACACTTTAGTCTCTGTCCTAGCAGAGCTGCAGTTTTGTCCTACAAGCCTGCTCTAACCTCCCAGCGCTTCCTATGTCTGAGCACACCGCAATGTCAGGGGACTGTGAGCCTTCCTCCTGGCATCTCTCATGGGAAAAGTCATTGTGACTATAGGGGAATTACAAAGGGCATCCCAGACTAGCCAATGTTAGCCACTGAAAGCGCTATCCCAGAATGATGTAGCCACCACTCTTCTCTTCAGGACTCAGGTCACATCCTCCCACATACCCAGAAAAATCCGGACACAACTGCTCTGGGGCCTTTCTTTTGGACTGGAATTCTAAATGGTCGCACTGGTGGAAATGGATTGGTCCTCTTCCCCAACACGATTCTACTAATTCCTGAACAACCTTCACAGACATCTTTGTCACATTCTTGTGGGTGGGTCTGCTTCCGCCCTGCCGCAGGGCATGGCCGCTGGGGAGGCAGAGCACGGAGTTTGTGCTTGTCCCACACTGCTGCCAGGGCAGGTGTTGGACCGTAGGGAAGCCCAGAACACCGCTCCGAGGCCGGAAAGTGCAGTCTGAGATGTGGGAAGAAGCCGGAGCTGGTTCGGGGATCCTGGACCTTTGATGAGGCCAGGGCCATAGGGCTCTTGAACATCCAGGCGCGGCTGGGAGTTGCGGAAGAGCCTAGAACTGAGTGGAGGGGTCCGAGGACTGGGGACAGCGTTTAGCCCGGGGCTGGGGAAAGGAAGCCCCGGCTTGTCCCAGCAGTGATTGTTCTTAGCTTGGTGAAGGCAGGCTGGGCTATAAGGAATCAAACAGGTTCAGAGAGGTTTGAAAATGGACATTGATAATGGTGATACAACATGCCATTCACCTGTACACCTCAAAATGGACCAAGTGATAAATGTGTGTGATTGTTCATCTGCCCTTCCCTTCTTCCCTTCCCTTCCGTTCCCTTCCCTTCCCTTCCGTTCCCTTCCGTTCCCTTCCTTCCCTCTTCTTCCTCTTCCTCTTCCTCTTCCTATTTCTCCTCCTCCTCCTCCTCCTCCTCCTCCTCCTCCTCCTCCTTCTTCTCTCTCTCTCTCTCTCTCTCTCTCTCTCTCTCTCTCTCTCTCTCTCTCTCTCTCTCTCTCTCTCTTTCTCTTTCGACAGGGTCTGGTTGACCTGGAACTCACTACGTAGATCAGGCTAGGGTCAAACTTACAGTGATCCACCTGCTTCCTTCTGCCTTCCACGCGCTGAGATTAAAGGCAGGCTCTGCCAGGATTGACTAAAATAATAAACAATAAATCATAAATCACACACATATTTATCAACACACCAAAATGCTGAGGTTTGGTTTGTTGCTATGTATGATAATGCTAAATTCTTTATCCCAAGGTCTACTTGCCTCAAGAGGAGTGAATTCTCACGTATGCCAGCTTTTGTTGTGCAAACCTTGCCTCTTAATTTAAAACTATTTGTTGAATAAAGATGCCTACAGGGCTGGTGAGATGGCTAAGCGGTTAAGAGCACTGACTGTTCTTCCGAAGGTCCTGAGTTCAAATCCCAGCAACCACATGGTGGCTCACAACCACCCGTAATGGGATCTGATGCCCTCTGCTGGTGTGTCTAAGGACAGCTATAGTATATTTACATATAACAATAAATAAACCTCATATACATAATAAATAAATAAGTCTTTTAATAAAAAAATGCCTACAGCCTGTAGCAGGGCAGAAGAGAGATAGGCAGGGCTTCAGTTTCCAGGGTTGGGGTCTGAGGCAGAGACACTGAGGGGAGAGGAGGAGAAAGGAAGAAGGCACCATGGGGTAGGTGAATTGTCAGAGCATGGCCATGAGGGCAAGCCAGTTGGAGTAGGAGCGACCCACACACAACACAGCAAGTGACATCTTGGGATTATTAACAGAGAAGTAGACAAAATCTCACAGAGGGTTGATATCTGCCCAGAGTGCTTTAAGGCTTATTATAAATATAAAGATTTTGTGTCTTTTTTAGAAAGGTTTAATTTATTGTTATATGTAAGTACACTGTAGCTGTCTTCAGACACACCAGAGGTGGGCATCAGATCTCATTACAGATGGTTGTGAGCCACCATGTGGTTGCTGGGATTTGAACTCAGGACCTTCAGAAGAATAGTTAGTGCTCTTAATTGCTGAGCCATCTCACCAGCTCCCAAGGTTTTGGGTCTTTTATTTGGAAACTAAACGATGTAAGGTGGAGTAGGAAGCCACAAATAATATTTACTGAAATACCAGAATATTGTTCATTTATTTTTACGTTTACGGGTGTTTTGCCTCCTGCATGTCTGTGTTCTGTGTGCATGTAGTGCCGGTGGAAGCCAGAAGAGGGCATCAGATTCCCTGGAAGTCACAGACTCCAGTTGCAAGCTGCCATGTGGAGGCTGAAAATTGAACCTGGATCCTCTGGAAGAGCAGCCAGTGTTCTTAACCACCGAGCCATCTCTCCAGCCCCCAAACTATTGTTAATAAAGAGGGAGAAAGGGCTGGAGAGATGGCTCAGCAGTTAAGAGCACTGGCTGCTCTTCCGAAGGTCCTGAGTTCAAATTCCAGCAACCACATGGTGGCTCACAACCATCTGTAATGAAATCTGACACCCTCTTCTGGGGTGTCTGAAGACAGTGTCAGTGTATTTACATATAATAAATAAATAAATCTTAAAAAAAAGAAAAAAAGAAAGAGAGAGAGAGAGAGAGAATCCTGAGCAAGATCATACTATAATTGTTAGTTTATAGAATTATTCAGTGTAACAAACTTAGTCCAGTTGGGCTTTAATGTGCCAGTAATTTACAACCACGGATTAAACAAACTGTAGGTCAAACCATCAAGAAACAAGTTGTGTCCTGAGTGAAATGTGGACAGTCCCTTCTCCCGTCACTGTTCCTCACTTCTCAACATGACTGCTGTGTAGCCAGCATTGGTGCTATGTCCCCAAAATGACTTAGTTCATGAGGGGTTGTGTATCTCTATGTGTATCTCTATGCAAACATTACACCCATTTTAACCAGAAACTCAGGGCATCCAGAAGTTTGGGGACTCGTGAAGTCAGTTGCCCATGGACTGTGAAGGTTGACTATATTTGATTCAGAACCTAAGCTCTTAACCTATTAATTAATCTAACCTAATTATCTAATTAAGTCATTTGTTCATTAATCTGACTCTATCGATGCGGTCTTTTTGGAGGTGGGAAGCAGAGTCTCCTTTGTAGCTCCAGCTGCCCAGTACTCCTGACTCAGGCTTTATCCTGGGGTCGCGTCTTGGACTTACAGGCTTGTGCCACCACGGTGGCTGTCTTAGCATGGTCACTGGTGATGTTCTCCCCAGAATCTTGTCTCCATTTTTTGCATCATTGACAAAGAAATCCCCCACTGTGGCACATGAAGAGAGGCAGGTCACTCACTGGTCACAGACATTTGGACTGGGAGACCTGGCCCAGCCTTATCCACTAGAAATGTGCGAGTTATGAAGCCGGCACAGCTGCTAGACACAGTTCCAACAGAGCTGAGCAGATTGGTGCAATTGCTGTCCTTTATCTCTATCTTTTGGGTTTTGGTCTCTGCGTGTTGCATTCTTAGGGACTTCCTGCACTGTGATTCAATTTCCCGAGAAAAATTACCCCTGAGTCTTTTTTAGGAAAATCTTAAATTTAGCTTTATCTTTCCACTCTTTGGAAGTCTTCCTTACCCCACCCCCCACCCCCCGAGATCATTAAGTACAGATAAACACATCGCCAGATGAGGCAATCTTTATTCCAGAACCTTCTTGGAGTATCTGCTCTTGCGCTAACTCAGTGTAGTTGATGTCTGATGCAGGGCAGACAGAGACAATTGACAAACCCTGACTGGACAGGAGAATGGGTTACGGATTCAAGGCTTCTTTTAATTGTAGGTTTAGAGCTCTGTCAAATGTAGTTTAAAGATAGGGTATACACAGTATAGCCCTAGAGGACTGAAATCAGTAAGTAACAATAGATTGATGAAAATAAACGTTTCCTACTTTCTAGCATGGATGATGAAACATAGTAAAAGAAGTTAGGTGTTAGTATTTGCTCTTCATAAAAAGATGGGTTCATATGTTTTCTGTTTGTCTGAAGTGCTTCAAAACTACAGCCTAGCCGGGCGGTGGTGGCGCACGCCTTTAATCCCAGCACTCCGGAGGCAGAGGCAGGCAGATTTCTGAGTTTGAGGCCAGCCTGGTCTACAGAGTGAGTTTCAGGATAGCCAGGGCTATACAGAGAAACCCTGTCTCAAAAAACCAAAACCAAAACAAACAAACAAACAAACAAAAAAACCCTACAGCCTAAAATCAGCCTGTCATATAATAATAAATGAGCTTGCTTTGGAGGAGATATTTTTAGGCTCTTTAAATTAAAGTTATAGGGCTGATTTAAAAAAAAAATCTGTTCTGTTTGTATTTTCTAACTGGGACTAAACTTGTATCCCTGAACATGTAATGAAAAATCAAACACTTCATGGATACTCATTAGTCTGTCTTTGTTCTGAGAACCCTGTATAAATAAAGAAGCACCCGGGTGCTAGGCAGTCGGAGCTGCGAAGCGGTTTGTTTTCTGGTCAGTCAGCAGCTAGATTCCCCTGAACACCATCGCCTGCCTCACTCACCCCTCCCCGACTCCTTATCTCCTCTGTTCTGAGGTGAGGCGGGGGAGGGGGGTGCCCTGGCAGTAATGACTCTTGTTGGGAAAGAGCCCTCCACCCCCAAACCCCACAGAGCTGTACCGGTTGGAGACCTCCCCAGCATCCTCCCTCCTGGTCCGACCTCTCCTGAGTCTGCTGCTTTTCTGGGACAGTCATCCTCTCATTGAGATACAGGCCCTGGTGATTACAGAGCCTGCAGATGAAGAGTCCAGGGTTTTCTGAGAGGCAGGTGGGGACTAGGGAATACTCTGGGTTAATAGGGCAGTGTTGGCTGGGACGGAGGGCTATGACACAATCTCCATGAAGAGACAGAAATGGAGACTAAGTTAAAGAAGTTCATCAGATCTCAACCAACTGCAACCGATCTGCTCCCCATGACCGGCGTGGCCCTGATTCAGCCACTGCGTTTTTTGTGTGTGTTTCCCTGTAATAGAATATGTGGTAAACGGTCACTGTAGGAGAAGCTTAAACATGATCAGTAACCAATCTCCTGCAAATCAGCTGTGTGTTACCATTTGGCTACACCATAGAATTTCCTGGATCAGACCCCCTGACGGCAAGCAATTAGGAGGACTGTCTGCTTCCTTTGTTCCTGGCCTTAGGGACCCTGGCTTTTCTGACATCACCTAAGCCCATCAGAATAAGTGGCTAGTGGCCTAGCACCTGTCTAACTATATCATCTACACTCAGTCTGTGGAAGGAGATGCCTAAGCGGCCTAGCTCACACCTGTCGGTCTGGGAACTCAGACACGGAAGAAAGCCGTGTTCCCTGTCAGCTCTAACAGGAGGTCGAAATCTAGCCTGGAAGGAGAACGTCTCAGGGCTACTTGGAGGGGATTCTGGGACAGAGGTCTGAGTCTCTGGCTTCCTGGTGCTCACCTCGATTTGAGGATTCCATGGCTTCCTGAGTCAGACCCTGCCTGACACCCAAAGACTTTCTCAGAGCCATGTTCGTGGTCCGAAGCTGACATCCTTGGGCTGAGCTTACCTAGCACAGACCCTCCTCTCTCTGCCTGTGAAATGAGATGTAAGATTCTGTTGTATCTTGCACTAAATGCTCAAACCCAGATTGGAGACACGAAGGGGAGATAGGCACAGTATAGGCCTGACAGTCCTGTATAGAATGGAATGAAGCCCACCAGTACCCAAAGGTCACTGTATATGTGGAGATTCACATATGTTCTTCAGTTGTAAGGTTTGTACGGTGTAGCGGGTATAGGGTGACAACATGCAGGTGTGCCTCTGCGTGAAGTTCCACAGCAGCTGCAACCCATTGGGGTATACAGTCACTCTGCTGTTGTATCAGGACCCTACACAGGTGAATTAAAGGCTAATTGTAGGCTTTACAGACAATTCCACTAGGCTCCGCCCAACAGCTACCTAGCAGCAGCTCACATCATCGCCCACCCCCTCCCAGCCAGGTGCAGCAGCAGCTAGAAGAGGACTGATCACTACTCCAGCCCCTCTCCTCTTCTTTCTCCCTCCCTTCCTTCCTACCCCCTCCCCCGACATGTTCCTGGCAGGCATCTCTTTTTCTCTTCCTCTCTTTCTCTCTTTCTCTCTTTCTCTCTTTCTCTCTTTCTCTCTTTCTCTCTTTCTCTCTTTCTCTCTTCCTCTCTTTCTCTCTTCCTCTCTTTCTCTCTTCCTCTCTTTCTCTCTTCCTCTCTTTCTCTCTTTCTGTTCTTGTCTCCCACATCACTTTCCCTGCCTCTACCCTTTCCAGGTCCCCGCTCCCTTCCCCCTCAATAAATCTTTATACTAGGTCTGTACAGCCGCCACTGCTGCTGCTGCTGCCGCCACCACCACCTTATATCTCATAACACTAACACATACCGTGCATTGGAATTTCCTGTATGTGCCAGTAAAACACTTGAACATTGTTTGGCAGATTATTCGAAAGCAGGAGGACATGTCCCCTTATAGCAACCGTGGGAAGCTCTACTTCAGTAGTGAGTGACTCGACAGTGGTAGGAGGCTGGCAGCTGGTTAAAAGTGACTCGAGGACAGAAGGGAGAAAGCTCTACCAGCATTCAGCCCTTTCTTTGTCTTTAGTGGGAAGATGTGTCCTGAGTCCTTAGCGAGGCACTATGCTGAGCTATGAGATATCCTGAGCTATGTTCCTCACTGTGTTCGTCCCTCAGCCTAGCTGGGTGGGTAAGGGGATAGAGTAGGGGGTTAGTCTGGTGCTGCTTGTATCAAGTGCCAAATTCTGTACCCCCAAGGTCTAGTTGCTCCAAGACAAGTAGATCCTCACATATACCAGCCTTTGTTGTCTAAACCTTGCTTCCTAATTTAAAACCATTGGTTAAATAACAATGATGACAGTCAATTACCGGGGTCGAATAGAGAGAGGTGGAGTTTGAGTTACCAGGCAGGGGGTCGCAGGTAGGGATTATAGATCCTTAGCACATGGCCTTGAGGGCTGGTCGGATGCAGCAGGAACAGTCCAAAGGAAATAGAGCAAGGAGCTGCAAGTTCCTGTCTAATGTAGCAGTGTTTCTGTGGGATGTGTTCTGAGTGCCTCTGCTGGGTGCTGTGAGGGGAGCTCAGGCAAGCTCAGAACTCCAGACGTGGTTGTCATAACCTATGATGACATGCACGTGAACTTCACTCCGGAAGAATGCGCTTGCTCGGTCCCTCTCAGAAGAGTCTCTACAAAGGTGTGATGCTGGAGACCCACAGGAATCTCACTGCTCTAGGCTACATTTGAGAAGACCATACTATTGAAGAACATTTTCAAAATTCTAGAAGATATGGAAGGTGATTTTCATATGCAATCTGATAAGAATATACCTCTTTTAAAAAATTTATTAGATATCTTCTTCATTTACATTTCAAATGCTATCCCAAAAGTCCCCTATACCCTCCCCTGCCCTGCTCCCCTACCCACTCACTCCCACTTCTTGGCCCTGGCGTTCACCTGTCCTGGGGCATATAAAGTTTGCAAGACCAAGGGGCCTCTCTTCCCAATGATGGCCGACTAGGACATCTTCTGCAACATATGCAACTAGAGACACGAGCTCTGGGGATACTGACTAGTTCATATTGTTGTTCCAAATATAGGGTTGCAGACCCCTTCAGCTCCTTGGTTGCTTTCTCTAGCTCTTCCATTGGGGGCCCTGTGTTCCATCCTATAGATGACTGTGAGCATCCACTTCTGTATTTGCCAGGCACTGGCATAGCCTCATATGAGACAGCTATATCAGGGTCCTTTCAGCAAAAACTTGCTGGCATATGCAATAGTGTCTGCGTTTGGTGGCTGATTATGGGATGGACCCCCCTGTGGGGTAGTCTCTGGATAGTCCATCCTTTTCTCTAAGCTCCAAACTTTGTCTCTGTAACTCCTTCCATGGGTATTTTATTCTTTATTCTAGGGAGGAATGAAGTATCCACGCGTTGGTCTTCCTTCTTGATTTTATTGTGTATTGCAAATTGTATCTTGGGTATTCTAGGTTTCTGGGCTAATATCCACTTATCAGTGAGTGCATATCAAGTGACTTCTTTTGTGATTGGGTTACCTCATTCAGGATGATATCCTCCAGATCCATCCATTTGCCTAAGAATTTTATAAATTCATTGCTTTTAATAGCGGAGTAGTACTCCATTGTGTAAATGTGCGACATTTTCTGTATCCATTCCTCTGTTGAGGGACATCTGGATTCTTTCCAGCTTCTGGTTATTATAAATAGGCCTGTGATGAACATAGTGGAGCATGTGTCCTTATTACCAGTTGGAACATCTTCTGGGTATATGCCCAGGAGAGGTATTGCTGGATGTTCCGGTAATACTATGTCCAGTTTTCTGAGGAACCACCAGACTGATTTCCAGAGTGGTTGTACAAGCTTGCAACCCCACCAGCAATGGAGGAGTGTTCCTCTTTCTCCACATCCTCGCCAGCATCTGCTGTCACCTAAATTTTTGATCTTAGCCATTCTGACTGGTGTGAGATGGAATCTCAGGGTTGTTTCGATTTGCATTTCTCTGATGATTAAGGATGTTGAACATTTTTTCAAGTGCTTCTCAGCCCTTCGGTATTTCTCAGGTGAGAATTCTTTGTTTAGCTCTGTACCCCATTTTAAATGGGTTATTTGAATTTCTGGAGTTCAGCTTCTTGAGCTCTTTGTATATATTGGATATTAGTCCCTTATCAGATTTAGGATTGGTAAAAATTCTTTCCCAATCTGTTGGTGGCCTCTTTGTCTTATTGACAGTGTCTTTTGCCCTACAGAAGCTTTGCAGTTTTATGAGGTCCCATTTGTCGATTCTTGATCTTACAGCACAGGCCATTGCTGTTCTATTCAGGAATTTTTCCCTGTACCCATATCTTCGAGGCTTTTCCCCACTTTCTCCTCTATAAATTTCAGTGTCTCTGGTTTTATGTGGAGGTCTTTGATCCACTTAGACTTGGGCTTTGTACAAGAATGGATCAATTCGCATTCTTCTATGTGATAACCACCAGTTGTGCCAGCACCATTTGTTGAAAATGCTGTCTTTTTTCCCACTGTATGGTTTTAGCTCCCTTGTCAAAGATCAAGTAACCATAGGTGTGTGGGTTCATTTCTGGGTCTTCAATTCTATTCCATTGATCTACTTCTCTGTCACTATACCAGTACCATGCAGTTTTTATCACAATTGCTCTGTAGTACAGCTTGAGGTCAGGCATGGTGAATCACCCAGAGGTTCTTTTATTGTTGAGAATAGTTTTTGCTATCCTAGGTTTTTTGTTATTCCAGATGAATTTACAAATTTCCCTTTCTAACTCAGTGAAGAATTGAGTTGGAGTTTTGATGGGGATTGCATTGAATCTATAGGTTGCTTTCGGCAGGATAGCCATTTTGACTATATTAATCCTGCCAATCCATGAGAATGGGAGATCTTTCCATCTTCTGAGATCTTCTTCAGTTTCTTTCTTCAGAGACTTGAAGTTCTTGTCATACAAATCTTTCTCTTCCTTACTTAGAGTCACACTAAGGCATTTTATATTTTTTGTGACTATTGTGAAAGGTGCTGTTTCCCTAATTTCTTTCTCAGTCTGTTTATCCTTTGTGTAGAGAAAGGCAATTGACTTGTTTGAGTTAATTTTATATCCAGCTACTTCACCGAAGCTGTTTATCAGGTTTAGGAGTTCTCAGGTGGAACTTTTGGGGTCACTCGTATATACTATCATATCATCTGCAAATAGTGATATTTTGACTTCTTCCTTTCCAGTTTGTATCCCCTTGATCTCCTTTTGTTGTCGAATTGCTCTGGCTAGGACCTAAGAATATACCTCTTAAGGAAGTTTAATATGTGTTGCAAGTTTTAAAGAAAAGGGATAGGGTAAAATAACGGCTTCTTTATGTTATGCATGATAATCATTTCTCACAAAACTTTAAAAAAGAGAGAAATAGAGCAAATAATATTTCAGGGTTATTGAGAGGAAAGTGGGCAAGCTATCATTGAGGGTTGCTGTGTGCCAGGCTCTAGTGTTTTAAGGCTTATTATAATTCTAAAGGGTTTGTGTCTTTTATTTGGGAACTAAATGATCTAAGGTAGGGTAGAAACCCCCAAATAATATTTACCACAGCAATGTTTGTCCCTCAGCCTATCTGGATAGGTACGGGTAAGCCATGCCTTCTTCCCTCTACCATGCTCAGTGGTGATGGAAAGCGAGATGACCTCCATGTCCTGGGTGCCCCAGGGTGGGTCATTTCCTCTGTGTGGAGCTCTCTCCTCAGGTGTCACCATGGTTCATCCCCTCCCACTCTCCCCAATCTCTGTGCACACACATAGTGTTTGAGGGGAGTGACCGCATCTTCTAGTCCCTGGGTCTTCATGTTCTCAGTTTATTTATTTATTTGGTACATATGTTGCATGCATGTATATCTGTGCGCTGCATGCATGCCTGAATGCCTGTGGCGGTCAGAAGAGAATGTTGTGTCCCTTGGAATGTGAGTTACAGATGTTTGTGAGCTACCATGTTCATGCTGGGAGTTGAACCTGGATCCTCTTAACCTCTGGACCATCTCTCAAAACCTTCAGCTCTTTTCTTACTCTGATTTCTTTGTGCTGCTGGTCAGCCTCTGGCTGCACTGTCTAGCTGTGCTCACCAGCTGTCTTCCAGACCCAGGGCTGAGAACAGTTTGAGAGACAGGAGCTGGTCTGACTCTTTCAGAAGCTTCACCACTGTCTGAAAAGGACCCAGATGCCTGCTCATGAAGGAATGGATACGTGAATAAATGAGTGAACAAAACATGCGTGAATGAGTGTGCCAGCCTCCTAGGTGCCTAAGGTTTATTTAAGAGCTTTTTAGGTTTGAAGCTAATGAAGCGTGCTTCATACTCTAGGTTGATTTAAGCTTTTTCTAGATTTACTTATGATACACACACACACACACACACACACACTGTGTATGTATATCTGTGGTGGCTTTGTTGAGTGTGTGTGTTGCACATGTGTGTGGTGGCTGGGCTGAATGAATGTGTGGTAGCTGAGTTGAGTGTGTGTGTGTGTCTATGTCTTTGTCTCTCTATGTGTATGTGTCTGTGTGGCGGCTGGATTGAGGGTGTGTGTGTATGGTGGCTAGATTGAGTGTGTGTGTGTGTGTGTGTGGTGGCTGGGTTGAGTGTGTGTGTGTATGTCTTTCTCTCTCTCTCTCTCTCTGTGTGTGTGTATGTGTGTGGGTGGTGGCTGGTTTGGATATGTGTGTGTGATAGCTGGGTTGAGTGTGTGTGTGTGTGTGTGTGTGTGTGTGTGTGTGCATGTATGTATGGTGGCTGAGTTGGGTGTGTGTGTATGTTGTGGCTGGTCTGTGAGTGTGTGCATGGGTGAGTGCTGGCCTACACCCTTTTGTGTGTTTGAGTGGGTGCATCTTGCCTCAGCAGCTACCTGAAGGTCAGAGGACAACTTGAAGGAGTAGGTGCTCTCCTCGTACCCCGTGCTCGGGGTCTGAGAGTTGAAAGAAGGTTCTCTAGATTGCCAGCAAGTATTGCTCTTTTTACAGTCACCCTGTGACTGTGAAAACATCAGTCTGCAAAATGTGGCAGCCATTGTAAGGGTGATGGAAAGCAATATGCCTCTGTCCCCTCAATGCCCCTGAGTGTCACTGAATGGGGAACAATGGGTCTTTCCTGCCCCCTCACCGTAATTCATGAATATGGAGCGCTCCCTCTGCTGAGTGTCTGCTCTTCTCAGTCTCCTCCTGTTTCATCTTTCTTAGGAGACTCCACCCAGTGTTGTGGCTCAGCTCCTTCACCTTCTATCACGGAGTGGTGTAGGTGTATATTTTTTCAGAACCTAGTTTGATAAGCATCCTTAAATGCTTTAACCTCCCTTTTAGTCCACTACCCACCAGAGGTAGTGGAAAGGCAAGGCAAAGGGGGATGTAGACCTGCTTAGAAATAGTTTTTTGGGGGTGATTCCGATGTTTGTTGTCAGGATAGCAGCAGTTTAGCTCACATAAATCAGCAGTGGTAGCTTGACCCAGAAGAAACCGAGAGGCTCTTCTAATGGGCTTGAGTCTAAGGCAACAGCAAGAAGCTGGAACACCACCAGAAGTTCTTTGATGCATTTCTCTATGAAGTCACAACAAACAAATCAGCAGCGTGGCGAGATGAACCACACATCAGCGAAGTCCAGTAGAGTGGAAGGCAAACCAACACCACACAATGTCGTCACTGTGTGCTGGGCTGTATTTATATCCTTTCCAAACATCACGTGCTCTCTCAAGTGTCTGCTCTAGCCAACCATCACATGTCCTTTTTCCAGGCAGCTTCCAGAAAAACACCACATGTCTGCTTTAGCAAAACATCCTCTCATAAGACAGTTTCCAGAAAAACATCACATGACAGAGTCTCCAAAGAAACCAGAAGTTTCCACTTCAGAGTGGTCTCCTCTCCTGTAAGCAGGTGTGCCTTGTGCGTGAAGGTTCAGAGGGGGCCTCCGTGGCCATTCCTGCCCTCATCCTTCCTCTGCAGAGATGACTTTGGACCCAGTTCTCATGTCAACTCTGTGAACCCCCTCTTCTGTCCGCTCAGCCTCCTCCTGAGCAGGAGCCTCTCTAGGCTGTAGGTGGGTCTGTGTCCATCAGACTTCTCTGTCCCCTCAGCTTTTCTCTCATTATGTTTCAATCCTCCACACCATGCAGTGAGCAACAAGGCTGATAAACAACTCCATTCCCCGAGAGGACAGCAGTGTACCCCAAGACTCCCCGCTACTGTGTCCTGGCCTTGGGTCTGACAGGCCTTGTTCTCTCTCTATGTCCCGATGACACAGAGAGTCATGTAGGTACTCAGTCTGCCCTGTGTTCTCAGAGCTCTGGAAGGGTAGGATTCATTCCTAGCAAGAAGGTGGCTGTTGTCTGTGAAGGCTAAAAAGGGACCCACCGGGTGATGCTGGGGACAGGGATGGAGCCGTCACTACTTGTGTCACCATTCAGGGCCTTAATTCAGGACATTAGACCTAGAAGTGGTGTGTGAAGAATTTCACATTTGGATTTTCGGGAGGTGACCTGTGTGTCCTAGATAGAGGACTATGGCACATACCCCCTATGAAGGGTTTCAGATTCTTTGAATCCCCGAGTTTGCTGAGCTGGGCCTGGACCATCAGTTAAAATGTACATAGAGCAAGTGATATGGCTGGGTTGGAAGAGCTCGTGTCTAGCATCTCCTGGGTTCCATTCTCAGCACTACATCAACCACAGTGCTGGCACGTGCCAGTAATTCCAGCACTAGGGGGGGTAGAGGCAGGAGGATCAGAAGTTCAAGGACATTTTCCGTTTTTTAGTTGACTGTTTGATTGGTGTTTTGGGACAGAGTTTCTCTGTTCATCCCTGGATGTCCTGGGACTCACTCTGTAGACCAGGCTAGCTTCAAGCTCAGAGATCCACCTGCCTCTGCCTCCTGAGTGCTGGCACTAAAGGCGTGTGCCACCACCGATGGGCTCAAGGTCATCTTCAGATACACTGCAAGTACCTGGTAGAGTGGGCTTTTAAACAACTTGTTGAGTTTTTCATTTCTAGAGTTGTAACCTTCTATATTTAAATTTTTACACACAGCTCCTTTTATCCCTCTTCCATAAGGATGAAAATATGGAAGCATAGAGTATTGAAAACAATGAACTAAGATTTCTATAGTTGGGGGCTGGAGAGATGGCTCATCGCTTAAGAACTCTGGCTACTCTTCTGGAGGTCCTGAGTTCATTTCCTGGTGGCAACCACATGGTGGCTCACAACAAAGGGATCTGATGCCCTCTTCTGGCACACAAGTGTACATGCAGGTAGAGCACTCACTCACTCAAGAGGAGGGTGTGGCTGTTTGACTCCAAGCCTAATGGTTCTCACAGTAACGATGTCAGCCCATCTGAAGTCTTCCTCCACATGTGGCATTCTTCCAAAATGTACTTGATTATTTCATTCACTCTTTAAAACAATGCCATGGGCTGGTGAGATGGCTCAGTGGGTAAGAGCACTGACTGCTCTTCCAAGGGTCATGAGTTCAAATCCCAGCCACCATATGGTGGCTCACAACCACCCATAATGAGATCTGATGCCCTCTTCTGGTGCGTCTGAAGTCAGGTACAGTGTACTTATATATAATAATAACAAATAAATCTTTGGGCCAGAGCAAGCAGGGAGCGAGCAGAGTTGACCGGAGGGAGCAGGTTGACCAGAGTGAGCAGGGTTGACCACAGAGAGCAGAGGTCCTAGAAATTCAATTCCCAGCAACCGCATGAAGGCTCACAACCACCTGTACAACGACAGTGTACTCACATAAAATAAATAAATCTAAAAAAACCCACAATGCCATGAAGTACTGCTTTATAAGATTTATATTTACTATTTTATTTGGTTTTGTTTGTTTGTTTTGCTTTTTTGTTTTTTGAGACAGGGTTTCTCTGTTCAGCCCTGGCTATCCTGGAACTTACTCTGTGGACCAGGCTGGTCTCGAACTCACAGAGAACTGTCTGCCTCTGTATCTCAAGTGCTGGGACTAAAGGCATGCATCACCAGGGCTTGGCTATTTTATTATTATTATTTTATTTTTTAGTTGTATGTGAGTGTGTTCTTTGTGGGTATGCACACGTGAGTGCAGGTGTCCACAGAAGTCTGAGGCGACAGAGTCCCTGGGACTGGATTCACACAGGTCTATACACTGCCTGTCATAGGCAATGGAATGTGAACTCCATTCCTGTATAAGAGCAGATGTGCTTTTAACAGCTGAACCATCGCTCCTGCCCAGAAGAAGATATACTTATAGCCACGTTTGGTTAGGAATCTGGGTGTTAAAGAAGGTAAAAATTGCCGGGCAGTGGTGGCGCACGCCTTTAATCCCAGCACTTGGGAGGCAGAGGCAGGCGGATTTCTGAGTTCGAGGCCAGCCTGGTCTACAAAGTGAGTTCCAGGACAGCCAGAGCTACACAGAGAAACCCTGTCTCTAAAAACAAAAACAAAAACAAAAACAAACAAACAAAAAATCACCAACGATATCGAGAAACTCTAATTATATTAAGTTTATAAGTTAAAGAGCAATATTACTAACAATGGAAGTGAAATTTGAGACCTTACTGTCCATTCTTCAGAATACTAAGAATTCAATTTCTATGTGCACACTGGAGTGACTTCGGTAAAACAGATTCCTACATGCCCAGAACTGACAGAGATAGTAGTATTGGGGTTCAGGGTTAGCTACCCAAACCATTCTGATATCAGTCTTAGTCAGATATCGATGTTTATTGAACACACACTCAAAGACTGATTAATCAAGGACGCAGCCAGGAGCTGGAAACCAAGCATCCACGACAGGGGTGGTGTCAGGGTCAGCTTTTATATGGGAAAACCCAGGAACGGTGCATTTGCAGTCTTTGCAACATTTAGACTATGTAGACAAAACAGTGCTTTGTAACCTTTAGGGTGATTGGCTGGATGTAGAGGCAGGGAGGAGAGGGAATCTCCAGAGTCCAAAAGGCCCCGTTACAAAGTATAACATGACCTCATAGTTAGGGCAGAAACAGTAGGTCAGGTTAAAGTCATGAGCTACAAGATGAAGGTTGAGGCAACGAGGCAGATCTATTGTCAGGTTTTAACATTTAACATTGGCACAAAAAGACACAAAACTGATGCAGTACATAACACATAACTGAATCAATCAAGACATCTGACAAAAGTGAACCGTCTTTTAATGATGATCACAGACAAACTATGGATAGACGCCGACGCCAGCGCAGTTGGAGAACTCATGGAAACACACATGGAAAGGCACAGCCAAATCAGCACTCAGGTTTAGTAGCAAGGTTTGGAAATGGACAATGGTGATGGTCACACAATAACATGACTGTACTTCACGCCCCAACTTCACAATGGTTAATGTGAGAAATGATATGTTTCTATTGTGGGACTGAAATGGCCCAGAGTTACCTAGGAAGGGTCGAGGAAGCTCCAGTCCCGGATACCTCCCCCTCCTGATTGGGCGCCATAAAGTCCCCTCTCCCCCATTAACCCTAGCTGGAATGTATTACTGATAGTTCTCAGTCTTCACTCCTTGTTTGACCTTATAAGGTTCCCCACTCCACCTTATAGCCCTTGAGTATGTAGATGGAGCATCTTTCAACATCCCTGCCTTAGCCGTGGTACATGGCTCCACAAGCCTTGCCTCAGAGACCCCGGCCACCTCCGGAGGGGGCATAAATGCCCCTTTCCTAACCAATCCCCATATATGCACCGACCCAGACTGACTAAGCTTCCTTCCATTCAGGCTAGCCCAGGGCGCAATGGGCCTACCTACCCCGAGGGGAGAAGCAGACATAAGACGCCATAGGGTGTTCTAAAATATTGGACACCAGCCAAACAACCAAACAACCAACTAACCCAGTTAATTGCCAGGTGATAGTGACTCACACCTTTAATCCCAGCACGAGAGGCAGAGGCAGTTGAATCTCTGTGAGTTCCAGATCAGCCAGAGCTACACAGAGAAATGCTGTCTCAAGAAACAACAACAACAAAACAAAATCTGGGATTGGGTGAAATGGCTCAGCTGTTAAGAGCACTGCCTGCTCTTCCAGAGGTTCTGAGTTCAATTCCCAGCAACCACATGATGGCTCACAACCATCTGTAATGGGATCTGATGCCCTCTTCTGGTGTGTCTGAAGACAGCAACAGTGTACTCACATACATAAAATAAATAAATCTTAAGCAAATGAAAAGTAACAACAAAAAAAACTCAGTTATTTAGTGCAAGCTGACACAGTAAAAGCTGGTCTTAGAAGAGAAATTCAACCCAGCAGGGCTTTTGTGTGCCATAGATTTTTCCATCTGTGGATAAAACAAGCTTCAGACCAGACTGCTCAGAATATATTATGTGTTATGAAATATATTTTGGAAGGGGGGGTGGTACCTGGCTGGCCCATGCCCAGGCAACCCCCGAGAAATCACACCATGCAACAGACCTGGTATAAAGGAAGGTTTTTTTTTTTTTTTTTTTTTTTTTTTTTTTGGGAAGGGAAGGGAGGAGTGAGGGCCTGGAGAACGGATGGGGCAGACAGATGGAAGCAGAGACATGAGAGCAGAGAAGGGGGACAGAGAAGGACAGAAAGGGGTAAAGAGAGAGTGGCTGGGAACATGTGGGAACAGGGAGAGAGAAAAAGAAAGTACTGGGATGGCGAGCAATCCTTTTAAAAGCCACTGTCACCTGGTAATGGCAGGTAATGGGGGCAGATGATGATGTAAGCCATTGTTACGTCCCTGGGAAGAGCATACTAGAATCGTCTGTAAGCTAACATTTTGGCCCAGTGAAACATGTCCACTTCAATGGCCTATCATTCCAGCTTCTCATGGGCGACTGGCGTTCAGGTAGCAAAAACAATTCAACTTGTGAGAGGATATGTTCAGCTATACAAAACAATTCACCGTTTTTTGTTTATTTGTTTTTAAGTAGAGTCTCAATCTGTAGCCCTGACCGACCTGGGATTCACAGAGATCCATATGCCTCTGTACCCAAGTGCAGGGAAGAAAGGATGTGCACCACCATGTCCAGCTCACAGAAAGTTGAGGGTCTCAGAAATCAGTTCCCGTGAATTCTGAGAGTTCAATATGTTTGATTCAGGTCCTATGTGCTCTTAACTACGTCAAAATTCTGTTTACTATATTGATGACCTTTTTAAAAATATTATTTTATTTTATTTATTACTTTTAGTTAATGCGTTTGCATGTTCTGCTAGCATGTATTTTACTGTGTGTGTCTAGCTCCAGAAGAGGCCAAAAGAGGGCGCTGGACCCCCAGGAACTGGAATTAAGAGCTGTGATGAACCACCATGTAGGTGGAAGAACAGCAGGTATGCTTTTTGTTTTGTTTTGTGTTGTTTTGTTTTGAGACAGTATTTCTTTGTGTAAGAGCCCTAGCTGTCCTGGAACTCTCTGGACCAGGCTAGTCTCAAATTCACAGAGACCCATCTGCCTCTACCTCCCAAGTGCTTGGACTAAAGGTGTGCACCACCACTCCTGGCTCCTTGTTTTGTTCTTTTAAGACAGAGTGTCACTGTGCAACCTGGCTTGTCCTGTCCTCAGCTTTTTCTTGCTTCAGGTTTTCTGCTGGGTCAATAGGCATTTATGAAAACTGGCTGTCTGGCTTTGTGTCTTAGTTGTTCATTTTCTCACAGTAATTTTTCTCCACTTTGCATACAACTCTCTCTCTCTCTCTCTCCCTCTCTCTCTCTCTCTCTCTCTCTCACACACACACACACACACACACACACACACAATGCAGGGGGTGGCTTACTAATCACAGGTAGGAGGACTAGGAGACTCTTTTTGGAACTAAAGTGATGGGACTTCCCACTGATTCTCCCCCATGACACTGTCTATACTGGAGCCTTAGGGTTCTATTGCTGTGAACAGATACCATGACCAAGGCAACTCTTATAAAGGAAAACATTTAGTTGGTACTGGCTTACAGGCTCAGAGATTCAGTCCATTGTCATCACAGCGACGTGTAGACAGACATAGTGCTGGAGGAGGAGCTGAGAGTTTTCTACATCTTGATCTGAAGAATTGTGGATCCGTGGAATTGTGTCACTTCCTCCAACAAGACCACACCCACTCTGTAAATGGCCACAGGTGACCTGTAAGGATGGTTCCCTACTCTCTTGACCCAGAAAACCCCACAAAATCATGCAAACCAAGAGGTTCAAACCTTCATGTTCACTTTAAGAACACGTGGGAAACTACCCAGGCCATCAAGGGTTTGCATATCCACAAAGCCACCAAGTATCTGAAGGATGTCACTTTAAAGAAGCAATGTGTGCCATTCTGGCGGTATAATGGTAGAGTTGGTAGATGCACCCAGGCCAAACAATGGGGCTGGATACAGGGACAGTGGTCATAAAAGAGTGCTGAATTTTTGCTGCACGTGCTTAAAAATGCAGAAAAATGCTGAACTTAAGGGTTTAGATGTGGATTCTCTAGTCATTGAACACATTCAGGTGAACAAGGCAGCTAAGATGCGCCGACGAACCTACAGAGCTCATGGCCGGATTAACCCATATATGAGCCCCCCCTGCCACATTGAGATGATCCTCACTGAGAAGGAACAGATTGTTCCAAAGCCAGAAGAGGAGGCTGCACAGAAGAAAAAGATATCCCAGAAGAAACTGAAGAAACAAAAACTCATGGCCCGGGGATAAATTCAGCATAAAATAAATGCAGATAAAGTTTAAAAAAAAAAAGAACACACCTACTCCAACACTCCAACAAGGCTACACTCCCTAATAGAGCTACTTCCTGTAGGCCATTGGGGGCCATTTTATTTAAACTACCACACTGAGCCTGTTTTTGGTTTTGTTTGTTTGTTTTGTGTGAGGCACTGTCATCCTTTCATTGATAGCCAGACTGTAGTTATTGCTGATACATTGCATGGAGATTCCAGTGTCAAATGACATTCACATCAGAGTCACAGAGCCTTGTTCATGGACTGTGGTGTCTGTAACTTGGAGGAAGGGCTGTAGTTTGCAGGCTCTGTAAAGAGATAGAGGAGGGAACCAAAAGACAGTAGTTTGAAGTGGGAAATTCTGGTTTTGTTGGAGACTCAGTTGTGTCGTGTGATAGTTTTCTGGAAACTGTCTTTGACCGGTTGGTTTACTGAAGTGAGGACACTTGAGAGGATGTTTTGCTGAGAACAGACACATGGTGTTTTTCTGGAGGTTGTCTGGAATAAGGGCATGGAATAATAAGCATGTGGATGCTTGGGAGGATGCCTGATGTCTGGAAAGGGTATAAATACAACTCAGCAGGCAGTGGACACTGCCCTTGCATTGGTTCGCCTTGCTTTCTTCTTTGATCTTTGCTTGTCATGACGTCATAGAAAGAAATGCACCAAAGAACTGCTGGTGTTATTCCAGCTGCTTCTTGTCACCTCTTCGGACTGATGCCAACTGATAGAGCCTCGAGGTTTCTTCTGGATCAAGCTGCTCTTACTGCTTCGTGTTTGGTGTTTGTCGAATGGACTGGACTGCTGCTGCTGATTCATGTTTGGTGTTTTGCTAGTAGACTGGATGCTGACAACCAAGACTGGAATCACACCAAAGAGCGATTTCTAAGCAGGTCCACAACCCCAGTTTTCTATTAACCTTTTTTTTTTTCTCCAACCTCTGGTGGGTGGTGGGCTAAAGGGAGGTTGAAGTGTTAGAAAATCATAATTAAAGTAGGTTTTGAAAAATCAAAGCCTACGGTAGTTCATCTTCAGAGATCTCACCAGCCCCTCTCTGCTTCCCAGGCACCTAATAAGGCCTTTGGGGTAGAGGAGTCATGGCTGAGGCTGTAGACAGACAGCTTCTGTTTGGATCTGCCATTCATAACTTCTGTGATTGAGCCTGGGCTATTGTCTTTTATGTATCTGTTTCCATAAAACAGAACACATGGTAGATGACCATTGCTATGTCAGTAAGGAGACCTTTGACTTGACCTTGGAACAAGAGAGCTTCTCAGATCAGCAGAGAAACCCCTGGGTTGGACCTCTAAGGAGAAGCACCTGACAAGAGGACATCTCTCCCTTATCCCTTTCCTTGAGGACCATGTCTTCCTGTGACATCTTACAACCCAGCAGAACATGTCCTGAGTATCTGTCCAGCTTTGATCTCCATGCCAAGACTCAGAAGGAGCTGTCCAGATGATCTTGGCTAACTACTGTGGAGCACTGACTCGTTCCTGTGTCTGTGAGACTTGGACAAACAGTAAACCATGCTCCCAGGCAGCAGCAGCAGGAAGTCACACCTCAACCCTGGAGAAAAGCTCCCAAAGCCATCTGAGAGGAGATTGGGACAGAGGTCTGGGCCAGGGTTTCCTGGTGCTTGCCTCGCTGTGAGGATCCTGTGCCTTCCTCAGCCATGCCCTGCCTGACTCCCCCAGCATCTTACTCAGAGCCATGTTCATGATGAAACCAGCTGACATCCTCGGTCTGGCACATGCCTGCTCTCCCTAGGTTAGGTGAGGGATTCTGATCTATTGCAGTTTATCTCCACAATACTTGTCCTGCCCTAAGCCCCCAATCTACCATGTGAGGACAAATCCAGTGGTGACCCAGGCCACTCTTGACACATGTATATACAGTAGTATCAGTGCCACCAACCTCCAGAGGATACAGAGTCTCTCACTGGGTTCATGGAGATTCATATGTATATTTTTTCATTTGTAAAACACATATGGAAGGTTCATAGAATGCAGTATCCATGCTCCTCCTGAGTGATCTTCTAGTCACCCAGCAAAGACCCATTGGTGTCCTCTGTATGAACGCCCCAACCTTCTTGTGACATGTGGCATCATTCAAAGATCTTAGCTGGAAGTGGTGGCTTGTACCAGGGAAAGGCTCCAAGGTTCTCTGGCAGATTATGAACAAGGAAAAGAACATTTTCTCCCATAGCAGCTTTCGGGACACTACATCATTGCTGTTCTATGCAGTGGCAGGCATGCTCCAGTAGATTAAAAGTGGGGCTGCAATGTAAGAGAGAGAAAGCCAACAATAGATGGGAAGATGGGGGCCTCTGTCCTAAGCAGGCATGTTTGTCTCTCAGTCTAGCAGGACTGGTGAGGGGGGGCCTGTCCTACTTGGTAGATAAAAGCAAGATGGCCTCCATGTCCTCAGTTCCCCCAGTGTGTCATTTCCTCTGCGAGGAGCTCTCTCCTCAGACGTCTCCATGGCTCACCCCCATTGTCCTCAGATCTCCACTCACAGTCATGGTGTTTGGGAAGATTCTGTCACTGACTGAATCTTCCAGACTCCCCGTGTCTTCAGTTTCTAACCTTTAAAAAATAATAAATAAATACCAACAGGAACAAAAAGCAGTTTCCTCTGCAGTTCCAATCACCCCTCATTGAACCACCCAGCTGCCCTGTCAGGCTGTCTTCCAGGCCACTAGACGTAGATCACTGTGAGTACAGGGCTAGGTTGATCCTTTGGGGAGGTTGACTGCCTGCCAAAGACTTAAAATCCAATGGAGGGATAAATGGGTGAGTGTCTCAGGTCGACGGGAATCTGCAGGCTACTTATAAACATCTCAAGTTTGGTGCTAATGAGAGTGTTTGGTATCCCTGGTTGGTTTAAATATATGTATATATTTATATTCTCTCTCTCTCTCTCTCTCTCTCTCTCTCTCTCTCTCTCTCTCTCTCTCTCTCTTTCTCTCTCTGTTTATCTGGATCAGGCACATACCATCCTGTCCTTCCCATGTGCCCTGGTGGCACAGAGATCCATGTGGACCCCTAGACTGATCTGTGTCCTCAATGCTATGGGAAGGTGGCATTTACTCCCAGCAGAAGGGTGACAGACACAAAGCATGGAGCAACTTGAGAATTGGACTGGTCCGTTATAACTGGAGTCACCAGTCAGGGTTATGGTCCAGGGCAGAGTCCAAGGGACGGCTGTGTCTGCTGTTTTTTGTTTTTGTTTTTCTCATAATTATATTTTACTACTATACGCTGAACATTTTTTAATAAAAAAGTAATATTTGCATAATATTCAGAAAAGTCTCAGACATAAAACTCAAACAGGTTTAAATAACTCTGGGTATGTTAGGTTTAAAAAATTTTTTTTATAATACACTTCTTCTGTTTTTGTTTGCTTGTTTGTTTGTTGCTCCCAGCTTTTTTTAAAAATTAGGTATTTTCTTCATTTACATTTCAAATGCTATCCAGAAAGTCCCCCAGACCCTCCCTCCCCACTCTCCTACCCACCCACTCCCACTTCTTGGCCCTGGCGTTTCCCTGTACTGAGGCATATAAAGTTTGTAAGACCAAGGGGCCTCTCTTCCCAATGATGGCCGACTAGGCCATCTTCTGATACATATGCCGCTAGAGACACGATGTGTCTGGGTTTTACATTCAGGGTTTAAAGAAGAGGACACTTACTCCTGGAAGAGGACTGTGGCTCCATCTTACTACGGAAGGTTTCTAGGAGGCACTCTAACTCCCCATGTTGGCTGAGCTGGGCATGCAGTCAGCCCATGCCCTCCCTCCCCTATCCAGGAAGCCATTCCCTTGTGGTCGCCCTGTCTTTACTCATGGAAGATGCCAGCAGAGAAGGAACTGCACAGGTCCCGGGAACATCACTGTGCTGAGGTATAGGAAGAAGCCAGGAGGTCACACAGACTCGTGGAAGGGGCCTCTTAGTCATCTGAGACAGGGATGGCAGCCAGGCTGCAAGGTAAATTGCTAGCTCGGGCAAATACTTTTCTGAGTGTTGATTGTGTCCTGATCCTCCCCCGGGTGAACATTGAGGAAACTGCAGGCATATCTGGGAGCTGCCATTTAGTTGAGAGAATAAAACGGGCTGAATTCCCTAGGACCTGTGTCTCCTGTTCCTTCACTTGGGAAACCAGAATGACCTGTGACATCTCATACACCCACCAGGATAGTTGTTTAAGATCCTAGGCACCTGTCCAGCTATGATCTCCATGCTGAGTCTCAGAAGGAAATGTCTTGGTGACTCACACTAAACGTGGCTGTCCTTGCAGTACACAGCTGGTTCCACATCCTATGAAGACTTCAGCACCAAATAAAGCCTTGTTTCCTCTAAGCTCTAACAGGAAGTCAATACCCACCTCGGAGAGAATCTAACCAGGGTCATCTGGGGTCCAGCATGGAGCAAGCTGTGCAGCCAGGGCTTCCTGGAGGATGTCACGTCTTCCTCAGCCAGACCCTGGCTCCACCTGGTGGTCTTGGATTTAGTTTCTCCTGCAGGGTGGAGTCGGGTGAACGGTTGAAATCCACTGCAGTTTGTAGGATTGTATTTTTCAAAACCTACTTTTAATAATGGTTTTTAAATGCTTTAACCTCCCTTCTAGCCCACTATCCACCAGAGGTAGTGGAAAGGAAAGGTTAGTAGGGTAAAGGGAAAGTGAACCTGTTTAGAAACAGTCTTTCGGTAGAATTCAGTCTGCATTGTTAGGATGTCAGAAGCTCAGTTCACATCAGCAGCAGTAGCTTGATTCACTTGCAAACACCATTCATGAATGAGCAATGGGAGTTTATTTAACCCAGAAGAGACCTCGAGGCTCTGCCAATTGGCCCAAGTCTGAGGAACTGGCAAGAAGCCACTGGAACATCACCAGAAGTTCTTTGGTGGCTTCTTTCTATGAAGTCACTACAAAAGATGACCAGCAAAGAGTGGCAAGGCGAACCAATACCACACAGCATCATCCACTGTCTGTTGGGTTATATTCATACCCTTTCCAAACATCATGTGTTCTCTCAGTGTCTACTCTAGCAAAGAATCTCATGCCCTCAGTCCAGGCAGCATCCAGAAATACACCATGTGCCTGCTTCAGCAAAAACATTCTCTCAGCCAGGCGTGGTGGCACAACTTTAATCCCAGCACTTGGGAGGCAGAGGCAGGTGAATTTCTGAGTTCGAGCCTAGCCTGGTCTACAAAGTGAGTTCCAGGACAGCCAGGGCTACACGGAGGAACCCTGTCTCAAAAACAAAAACAAAAACAAAACAAAAACAAACAAAAAACCAAAAAATAACAACAACAACAGCAAAAAGAAATTAAAAACCATTCTCTCATAAGACAGTTTCCAGAAAAATATTACATGACACAACTGAGTCTCCAAAAAAACCCTGAAATTTCCACTTCAGCAGTTTGTCTCTGCCATGTGTGTACTGCACTAAATGCTCAAACACCCATATGGGGATGCAATACAGAAGGAGATAGACACAGGTCAGGCATGACTGTATTGAGTGTATATACTGGAATTAATTCATCCAGCACCCAGATGTCATGGAGAATCACTTACTGTGCACATGGCTGAACTGATATGCATCAGCTTGTTTTCAGCATAGTACCTAAACTTCATAGTGTGTGGAATCCATTGTGGTTTAGGGTGCTGTTCTATAGTGACGGGGATCTTCTGGAGTATGCTGTTCTCTCTACCTCTGGGGTTAGGCTCCAGCCTACAGAAATCAATGGCAATTACAAATCACCCATGTTTGTGGCAGATGCCTGCAGTGACCCCTTTGTACCAGGACAAAACTTGAGAATTCTCTGGGGGATTAGGGACACAGAGGAAATATTACCTCCTCAACAATGTGGGAGACACTGATTGGTGGCAATTCTACAGAAGTAAAAAGAATCCACGGGCTGGTGAGATAGCTCAGTGGGTAAGAGCACCCGACTGCTCTTCCGAAGGTCAGGAGTTCAAATCCCAGCAACCACATGGTGGCTCACAACCATCCGTAACAAGATCTGACTCCCTCTTCTGGAGTGTCTGAAGACAGCTACAGTGTACTTACATATAATCAATAAATAAATCTTAAAAAAAAAAAAAGAATCCAACAGGCTGAACACATGACTAGAAATGAGAAAATCATCAAATGTTAGTCTTGGGTGGAAAGATGGAGCCCTGTGTCCTGAACAGGTGTGCACTGAACTAGCCTGGGAGCTCGGTGTTCATCTTACTAGATGAAGGAAGCAACATGGCCTCCATCCTCTGGTTGCCCCTGAATCTGTCACTTCCCCTATATGAACTCTCTCCTTGGGACTCTGTGTGACTCACCACTCACTGCTCTGAGATCCATGCTGACTCTCACAGTCCTTGGAGGGGGTGCAGCCTTCCCTGGCTCTTCCTCTCCAGACCCTAGCCCTTGACTTTCTCTCTTCTAATCTCTGTTCTCCTGTGGTTCCAATAAACCCCTGGCTTCACTTCTAAATGTCCTTGATGGTGTTACAGCCCATTAGATCTAGGGCTTTGTAATTCCTGGTTGTCAACTTGACTATCTCTAGAATGAACTACAATCCAGAATTGGAGGGCTCACCTGTGATCCAGATCTTGATGCTGGAAGACACAAGTTTCTGACCTGGATCTTGGCATGGATTTCTTGAGGCATAATGGCCATGAAAAGTTTAGGCCCAGTCAAGGTAGCACATGCCTTTAATCCCTGGAGACTGAGGCAAGCAGATCTCTGAGTTCAAGGTCAGCCTTGAACTCATAAGGACACTGGAAGAAGGAAGATTCACTTTTTTTGCCACTTGCATTTATTTTCCAGCACATCTGTTGGAATCTACTTCTAGAGAAGACCAGCGGAAACAACTAGCCTTGTGAGATTGAGCAACTACTAGATTCTTGGACTTCCGATTAACAGCCGATCATTGTTGGGTTAGTAGGACTACAGACTGTAAGTCATTACAATAAATTCCCTCAATATAGAGAGGCATTCCATAAATTCTGTGACTCTAGAGAATGTTGAATAATACAGAAATTGGTACCAGGAGTGGTTCTAGAGGAGCAGAAGTGTAAGGATGAATCTTTTAAGGATCTGGAATTGGCTTAATAATTCACCAGCACCTTCAGCTACTGAATTTCTCCAGATACTCTCTCACCTGGGAGCTCTGAGAATATTGAAGGCCCGTGGTGGAAACTATATTTCAAACTTAAAGAAGGTAATGATTTGATTATCTTGATCCATCAGTTGTAACTGGCAATGAATACTTGACCCAGTATGCAAATTTTTCTACAGTTTAGAAGAAAAGAAGAAAAATTATTTTGCTGACTCTTAGTATCTCTTAGTATCTATCTCTGGACAAAATGATGAAGGAAAAGAATGAGCTGTATGCTAAAATTGAATGGCTTCAGATGCCAGTAAACAATCTAAAGGTTTCTAAGTGTGCCCTTGAAGAGAATCTTCTCTCCAGCAGCCATAGAGCTTGAGTTGCTGGAAATCAAACTGAAGCCCTCATTATAAGGTTGGCTGAATCACAGCAAAAATTCAAGTTTGAGCCTCAGAGGATGTCGGCAGTTAAAGTAAAGACATTAATTGGCAGAAATGGGATCCTATAACTTGGGATGTGGATGTGTGGGAGGACCCTGTTGAAGCTGAGAACTTTAAATCTTCAGATTCTCAAGGGTTTACCTCAACTGAGGAAGTAGTACCCTCAGCCCCATCCCTTGAAATAATGCCTCTTTCACATCAGGAAATCAATCTCTCAGAGTCTGAAGAAAATGCCAAGCAAGACAATACTGACCTTCCTCAAGGCCCACTAATAGTTACTTCTAGACCTATAATCAGACTCAAGGCCAAGCAGGCCCTTAGAGGGGAGGTAGAAAGTGTAGTCCATGGGGAAATGCGCTACATTACTCAGGAGCTTAATGAGTTTTCTAATTCATTCAAGCAGAAGTCTAGGGAATATGTGTGGGAGTGGATTTTAAGGGTGTGGGATAATGGTGGAAGGAACATAAAACTAAAGCAGGCTGAGTTTATTGACATGGGTGCTCTGAATGTAGATTCTAGGTTTAGTAACAGTTAAAAATGTATCAGAGGGCTGGTGAGATGGCTCAGTGGGTAAGAGCACCCGACTACTCTTCCAAAGGTCTGAAGTTCAAATCCCAGCAACCACATGGTGGCTCACAACCATCTGTAACAAGATCTGACGCCCTCTTCTGGAGTATCTGAAGACAGCTACAGTGTACTTACATATAATAAATAAATAAATCTTTAAAAAAATGTGTCAGAAAGTTGTTTGAATGGTTGGCTGAAGGGTCTGTCAAAAGATGGCCTACTGAAAAGGAGTTGGAGATGCCTGATGTCCCTTGACTTAGTGTTGATGAAGGGATTTTAAGGCTCAGAGAAATGATAGAGTGGATATGTTGTGTAAAACCTAATCCTCCACAATGGGAAGGTCCAGAAGATATGCCCTTCACCAGCTCTATAAGACGCCAACTGGTGAGAGGGACCCAGCACGTTTGAAGAGTTTTGTTCTTGCCCTTTTCCTTGTGCCAGACCTTAGGGTTGGAGATGCTGCTGCTCAACTGGATTAATTAAATGCAACGGGTTTAACTGGGCCCTGAGGTAACAAGGGTCAGGTGGCAGCATTGAATCACCAGAGACAAGGTGATCCTAGTTATTATAATGGACACCATAGACAAAACAACATTCATAATGACCTAACCAGTAATGGTCAGCACAGGAGAGGTGAAAATTATAATGGCATGACTCGTATGAACCTTTGGTATTGGCTAATCAGTCATGGTGTTTCCAGGCAAGAAATAAATAGGAAGCCTATTGTATACCTGCTTGGTCTGTATAAGCATAAAAATTCTCAAACAAATGAGAGACTACATTGGATCATGGCAAAAGGCAATCTCAGCCAGAGAATTGATTTCCAGACTTGAGCCAGTGTGCAGATCCAAAACCCCTTGAATGAAGGGGTGGCCAGGTTCCCCTAATGAAGTATCTTGATAAGGCACCTAAAAGTTTTGCTGTTACCCTTTCTCCAGTTCTTCCTAGAGGGATCTACGGCCTTTTACAAGGGTAACTGTACACTGGGGGGAGGGAAATAATCAGACTTTCTGGGGTCTATTGTACTGGTTCTGAAATGATACTTGTCCCAGGAGATCCCAAGAAACATTGTGGCTCTCCAGTTAAAGTAGGGGCTTATGGAGGGCAGGTGATTAATGGAGTTTTCACTGATGTGCGACTCACAGTAGGTCCAGTAGGTCCCCAAACACATCCTGTGGTCATTTCCCCAGTTCCAGAATATATAATTGGGATGGATATACTTAGAAATTGGCAGAATTCTCACATTGGCTCCCTGGCCTGTAGAGTGAAGGCAATTATGGTTGGAAAGGCTAAATGGAAGCCTTTAGGGTTGCCTCTGCCCCCCACCCCCAATAGTGAGTCAAAAACAGTATTGTTTTCCTGGAGGAATTGCAGAAATTATTGTCACCATCAAGGACTTGAAAGACACAGAGGTGGTGGTTCCCACCACATCTCCCTTTAACTCTCCTATCCAGCCAGTGCAGAAGACAGATGGATCATGGAGAATGATAGTTGACTATCGAAAACTAAATCAGGTAGTAACTCCAATTGCAGCTGCTGTACCAGATGTAGTTTTGTTACTTGAGCAAATTAACACATCTCCTGGTATCTAGTATGCAGCTATTGATCTGACAAATGCCTTCTTCTCAGTACCTGTCCATAAGGACGACCAGAAGCAATTTGCTTTCAGTTGGCAAGGCCAGCCGTATATCTTCACAGTTTTGCGTCAAGGATATATTAACTCTCCTGCCCTGTGTCATAATTTAGTTAGAAGGGATCTTGATCACCTGCCTCTTCCACAGAATATCACATTGGTGTACTATATTGATGATATTATGTTGATTGGACCAAATGAGCAAGAAGTAGCAACCACTTTGGACTCATTGGTAACACATACGCGTATCAGAGAATGGGAAATAAATCCAACCAAAATTCAAGGACCATCTACCTCAGTGAAACTCTTAGAAGAGTCCAGTGGTGTGAGGCTTGCAGAGATATTCCTTCTAAGGTGAAAGATAAGTTATTGCACCTGGCGCCTCCCACCACCAAGAAAGAAGCATAATGTTTAGTGGGTCTATTTGGATTCTAGAGACAGCACATTCCTCGTTTGGGTGTGTTACTCAGGCCTATTTACCAGGTGGCTCAGAAAGCTGCTAGCTTTGTGTGGGACCTGGAACAGGAGAAGGCTCTTTAACAGGTCTAGGCTGCTGTGCAGTCTGCTCTACCACTTGGACCATATGACCCAACAGACCCGATGGTACTTGAGGTGTCAGTGGAAGATAGAGATGCTGTTTGGGGCCTCTGACAGGCCTTTGTGGAAACTGAACGTTTGACAACAGGACACCAAGTTACCAAGCCACCTGAACTGCCCATTATGAGCTGGGTGTTATCAAACCCTCCAAGTCATAAAGTAGTCTATTATCAAATGGATGTGGTATATATGTGATCAGGCCCGAGCAAGTCTTGAAGGCACAAGCAAGTTACATGAAGAAGTTGCTCAAATGCCTATTGTTTTTACTCCTGTTACAATGCCATCTGCTGCCAAGCATGTGCCTATAGCCTCATGGGGTGTTCCCTATGATCAGTTGACTAAAGAAGAGAAGACTAGGACCTGGTTTACTGATGGCTCTGCACTTTATGCAGGCACTGCCCAGAAGTGGACAGCTACAGCATTACAACCCCTTTCTAGGACAGCCCTGAAAGATACAGGTGAAGGAAAATCTTCACAGTGGGCAGAACTTCAGGAAGAAGAAATGGCCTGATGTTTGATTGTTCACAGACTCATGGGCTGTAGCCAATGGATTGGCTGGATGGTCAGGAACTTGGAAAGATCATGATTGGAAAATTGGTGAGAAAGACATCTGGGGGAAACGTATGTGGATAGATCTCTCCAAATGGGCAAAGGATGTGAAAATATTTGTGTCCCATGTAAATGCTCATCAAAGGTGACTTCAGCCGAGGAGTTCAATAATCAAGTGGATAAGATGACCCATTCTGTGCACAGTCAGCCTCTCTCCCCAGCCATCCCTGTCATTGCGCAATGAGTACATGAACAAAGTGGCCATGGTGGCCGAGATGGGGGTTATGTTTGGGATCAACAACACAGACTTCCACTCACCAAGGCTGACCTGGTTACAGCTGCTGCTGAATGCCAGATCTGCCAACAGCAGAGAATGACACTGAGCCTCAGATATGGCACCATTTCTCAAGGTGACCAGCCAGCAACTTGGTGGCTGGTTGACTACATTGGACCACTTCATCTGTGGAAAGGACAACATTTTTTTCTTACTGGAGTAGATACTTCTGGTTATGGATTTGCCTTTCCTTCTACCAAAACCACCATCTATGGACTTACAAAATGCCTTATCCATTGTCATGGTATTCCACAGTATTGCCTCTGGCCAAGGAAATCATTACATAGACAGAGAGGTGTGACAGTGGGCCCACAATCATGGAATCCAGTGGTCTTACCGTGTCCCTCACCATCCTGAAGCAGATGGTCTGATAGAAAGATGGAATGGCCTATTGAAGATGCACGCAGTTACAGTGCCAATTAGGTGGTGTTGGAGTTTGTCAAAAGACCCTCACTCACAGAGACCACAGAAACCACCATCACTGCAAACTGCATGAGGATTTTTATTATTGAGCCAACATGTTGGGGACTCCCCTCTCAGCACACAGGCCAGAGGAGAGACCTAGAACAAAGAAAGAACACACTTTTTATACATTTGTAAGGGACAGATTTGAGCAACAGGGTAGCTGGCTTATTTTCATTGGTGTAGCAAGTAGCCCTTTCAGGCATTGGTTGGTTTGCACAGTGACTACCTCTGGCCTAGTGACTCACTTTGCTTGCCCCCATGGTAGGTTACTATGCATTGGTCAGCAAAGCAATAGTACATTTTGAACTTATGGGTCAGCTATTAACGTCACAGCTATTAAGTCATGGCTATCAACATCAGGGGAATTCTAGCAACAAGGTCAGGGTGGTTTGTGGTCTTTCTCAGAATTCAGTGTGGGGTGGGGTAGGGGGATTTTTCTTCTGAGAACTGTTATTTTTGTTATGGTTATTTCTCTGAGAACAGCTAACATTATTTTGGTAGCTGTAAGCTTAATCATTTTGACTGCTAAAACTATGTTTTTACTTTATTTAGTCAGCCAGCTTCCTTATCTGGCTCTGCACTTGGCCTGCTAGTACAGTTTGGAAAGTCCTTTTCAAAGGGGAAAGGGTACTGGGTGGTCTTGAATTCATTTTGGATATTACAGTGGCAGCAGCATGGAGGGCTAGGGAAGAGTCCTTCAGAAGGCAGTATATGTTTTGAATAGCATCCTATATGTGGTACAGTGTAGGGTTGTGGGTCCACAGGGCATGGCTGCTGGGTGAGGCAGGATGCTGGGAGTTTGACTGTGGTTATCGCACCCCATTGCCAGGTGGGTGTTGAGTCACAGAGAAGCCCCCAGAACACTGCTCCAGGGTTGGGAAAGAGCAGTCTGAGGTACAGGAACAGCTGGAGCTGACTCAGGGTCCCTGGGCCTGCGAAGAGGCTGGGGTCATGGAATCCCAAGCTCTTGGACACCCAGGCGCCACTGGAAGTCTCAGAAGAACTGAGAACAGAATCTGGGCCCTCAGGCTGGATCTAACCCTAGGCTGGGGAAAAAAAGAGAGGAGCTCTGGCAGGGCGGCAGCTTGGGCTTGGTGGTGGTTGTGACTGGGAGTGTAGAGAGGCCATCTAGGAGAGATTAGACAGCGGCTCTGTAGTCAAAGGCCTTCTCCGTGGCTCCCCACTGCGGATCCAGATGAAAAGAGATGGTCTGTGGTCCCAATTCATTTATTGTCATGGTGGAAAGTAGATGTGTAAAACTGTACCCCACTTCTCAGGGTGGGCCTGAGATTAAATACCTTTTGCAGGGAGGAATGCCTGTAAAGGAAAGCTTATTGGCTAAGACTCCAGGCCTCTAGGTACCTCATTAGAATGGAGATCTATCTTGAGTCTAGGTGAGCTATGGTCACGTCTCTTTTCCTATTTTCTTGGTCTTTCGAGCTACATGTGGAAGGGCTTGGGGTGTTGCCCTTATGTAACTGATGGACACAAAACTATGGGGAGCTAAGATGAAGGCTACTGTCTGAAGAGGTTCTGTGGCCTCTCCTCCATCCCTTCATCCCCTCCCCTCCTCCCTCACTCCCCCACCCCCTTCATTTTCATCATGGTGAGGCTCTTCTCCAGGGTTCTCCTCTCCTTCCCCTGAGCCCCTGGCACGTCTAGACTCTGCCACTTCCTGTTGTTTCTGAATAATCCTCTTCCTCCACTCCAGGCCCCACCTCGACCTCAGACCCTCTATCTGAACAAACCCTGCTGAGGGAATTATTTCCGCTTCCTGTGCATGTGGATCTCCCACCTGTAGAGGGTAAGAGGTCCCTGTGCACACAGGTAAGCCTTGGAGAAGCCAGGAAAGTTAAACACCCAGGCTTGTCTCTTCAATGGAAGGAGGTGTTTGCCTGTCTTCCTCCAGGAACGCAGGGAAAGGGTGTAGTTTACAACCTGCTGGTCTCTAGCTCTCTGTAAGGCCAGCTGCATTGAGTCTCTCAGAGTACTATGTGTGTGTGTCCCTGACTTCCCCCTGCAACTTGAGCCTTGCTTCTTAGTCTATACGAGCGAGCATCCTCATGGCAGTGGTCACTCATACTCTACATCAGCCTAAGTGAATGCTATGTTATCTCAGGGTCAGACGTTTTGTTTACCTCAGCCATTCTCCACAGACCCTCATCTTGAGCACTGTCTGTAAGTCACCAGAACCCATGTTCATGGAAGAAGCTGTATGGACTCTGTAGAGAGTCTCAATGTCACCATGCCTTGAGCTTTGCTGTACCCTTGGGACTGAGTTAGTTATCATCAGGAAACTTTCCCCCCAAATCATGATGTGCTGCTTAAATATAGCTAAAACCACCTAGTGTCAGGCTCCAGAAGTTTGTCCCAGCAGCGTCTGTCTAATTCTGGCTGAACTGAACTTCATTCTGACCTCACCCGATTGTCTCCCTGCCTACTGATGGGTTCAGCGGTCCCACACCCACACTGATGGCTTTCTTATTTATGATACTGAGAGGAGAAGCCCTTGTTATCAGGGTGACATTTGTTGGAAGAGAGGAAGGGAGGGAGAAGGGGAAGGAGGGAGGGGGATTTCCAGGCCTCTGCTGCCTCCTCAGTCCTCCCTGTGTGGAGAGCAGCTTCAGGTTCAGCCCTGCTCCCTTGCTCCATGCTGTGCTCTCAGCTCTGCTGTCTTCCTCTGAGCTCAGCCTCCTCCCAGGCAGCAGCTCCCTCCAGAATCACATGATCTGTGTCTAAGACACTGCTCTGTCCCTCCCGTGTCCATTCCACCTCCCATCCCTGTCCCCTTCTCCTTATGGTTCAGTCCTTCACACCACAGTGTGAGCAGCAAGGCTGGGAGGTGCACTGTGCCCTCAAAGAACTGCAGCTCTCCCCAGCAATGGCCTCTGTTGAGTCCTAGCTTGGGTCTGTCAATACCAGAGGGACCCCTGGCCTCTCTACGTGATTTTCTGACACTGAAACACAGCTGATCATCCAGATGTCCTGAAGGTAGAAGTCACATGCAGAAGGCAGGTGTCAGATGTCTCCCAGGCCTGGGAAGGGACTAAGTGCAGGATGAGCGTGTATGGAAACTTATCTGTAACCACTGCTATCACAAATCTGATTTCCTTCCCAGGACGTGTTTCAGAAGCAGTTGTGTCAGGAGTATGACATCTACAGGAGGAAGTGACTGGAATCCTGGAAATAGGATGCATGTCCATCTTCCTGAGGAAGGTTTCAGTGAGACCTTGAGTCCCCTGTAATGCTGGCTTGGGCCTCGGTCTCTAATGAAAGTCTACACTGGGCTAAGGATGCTGTGTAGCAGGCAGAGTGCTTGCCTAGCACGCCCAGGGTCAGACTCCAGAACAGCATCATCCAGAAGTGCTGCACGTCCCTGTCTTCCTAGCCCTGGGGAGCTGGAGGCACGAGAGCCACCCATCCTCAGCTGCATATGATACCAGCCCAAATGGGCAACCGGAGAGCGTGTCTCAGCACACACAAACAAAGGAGAAAGATTGTAGTTGGGACCATTCTAAAGCAGTTGACAAGGTTTTTAAATGTTTTATTCATTTTAAATTTTATCTTATTGAGCCAGAGTCTCGCTATGTTAACCAAGCTGCCTTGAGCTCATAGAGAGTTCTGCCTCCTGCCCCTGCTCTCAAGTGCTGGGATTAAAGATGTGTGCCACTATGCCTGACTTTTATTTTTTTATTTATTTTTTATTTTTTTTTAGACGGAGTAAGCTAAATACTCCTGACAGTGACCTTAGAGGTTTTATAAGTCAATGCTACATAGCTAGTATGCAACAACTCTGGCATTCAAATACACTTAGTTTCGTTTTGATTTTCAGTTGTTGTTGTTATTGTTGCTATTTTTGCTTTTCTTGACAAGGTGTCTTTGTGTAGCCCTGGCTGTCCTAGAACTCGTTCTGTAGACCAGGCTTGCCTCCAACTCACCTGCCGATGCCTCTCCTGAGCTGGCATTAAAGGTGAGGACCACCATCGCCTCACCTGTGTGTACACTTACTTTTGCATGTGTATCGACTCTGCACTTAGGAGTCTAAGGCAAGAAGATTCTTTGGGGACCAGTGTAAAGGGAATATATAATGATTTCCAGACTTACTAGGCTCAACCAACATTAAAAAATAAATTTAAATCCAGTACCTGACAAATACAGAAGTGGATGCTCACAGCTATCTATTGGATTGAGCACAGGACCCCCAATGAAGGAGCTAGAGAAAGGACCCAAGGAGCTGAAGTGGTTTGCAGCCCCATAAGAGGAACATCGGAGGAACATATGAACTAACCAGTACCCCCCAGAGTTCTCTGGGACTAAACCACCAATCAAAAAAACACATGGTGGGACTCATGGCTCTAGCTGCATATGTAGCAGAGGATGGCCTAGTCAGTCATCAATGGGAGGAGAGGCCCTTGGTCCTGTGAAGATTCTATGCCCCAGTATAGGGGAATGTCAGGGCCAGGAAGAAGGAGTGGGTGGGTTGGGGAGCAGGGGGAGGGGAGAGGGGATAGAGGATTTTTGGAGGGGGAAATAGGAAAGGGGATAACATTTGAAATGGAAATAAAGAAAATATCTAATAAAAAATAAATGTAAATCAATAAATGTGAATGAATAATTAACTCTGTGATAAACCAAAGGGATATTTGGGCTTAAATCTCATGGTAGCCAAAAGAGAAAATTCTTGTCCACACACCAACTGCTCTCCTCTCAGAGTCTCCCTTCAGACATGCATAGGCTGAGTCAGATATCCCACTCTAGGCTCCTAAGGCCCCTGGTGACACTGACTCTTTCCTGTCTCTTAGTAAGCTTCCTCGTGTCTTGAGGGCATGGCCTGGACTCATGGTCGCCATTGAATGACCCTATCATAGACGAGGGCACAGGGGACCATCTCAGGAAGTTGTGGGGGTTTGTTTGCTTTGTGTGGTGTGTGTGTGTGTGTGTGTGTGTGGTATGAAAGTACCTTTGGACATTCCCTGCTCTGCAACACTTTTGAGGGCTTAATCTTAGGTCCCAAAGAAACTTACCACAAATGGCTAACTATAGTGTCTGTTTAACATCCCAAAGTCCATAAAGCCAGGGACTGGTGCCTCTCAGCCCCTCCCCTACCCCAAACCTCTCCAGTTCCAGAGCTTAGCTTCCCTCCCCACAGGTTTCGATTCCTATACAACTCAGACATTTGGGGTGCTCTTGGTTCTCTTTGTCCTCTTGGCCTTCTCTTCCTATCTCTCTCTTCCCCCGCTCTCCTTCTACGGGCCCACTCAGGATACTGGTCATAGCTAACCTACTGCTTTCTCTCCCTGCCCTGGACTTTTCCAGATACCTCTGGCTGTGCCATTCCTCCTGTCTACACGAAAAACCTTCTCCTCAACCATCCTGTAGAGTGGGTATGTCCCCGTTTTTATTCACTTAAGAAGGTCAGTGGTAGCTGAGAAAGCCCAAGCCAGGAAGCAGGCTTCTTTGAGGTAGCCATCTTCTATCCCCACCCTACCTGACACCTGCACCAGGACAAATGAACGAACAGCTGACCAATTATCACCCAGGAAGAAGTGGGGGCTGCCAGCTGGGGCCTCCACCAAGATTCCCCAGTGTGACTCTGGAGACCTGCACTACTAGAAGCCACATGAGCCAGAGCCCTAGGGACTGGGTGGAGCTTGAGGTCTGGATGTCAATCAGAGAGATGCATGGGCTGTAAAAATTAAAAACAAACAAACAATAATGTTGCAGAGAAGCTGGGGGCTGCTGGGTCATTTTCATCTCTGGCAGCGAGAACATTGGGGTTGGGAATAAGAGAGGTGGTCTATGGGCCAGCTAGCCAGGGCTCACTTCCTGACCAAGGGGTCCTGTTCATGGGCAAAAACTGCAGAAAAGGGCAGGCACTCCAGGACATCAGAGAGAGAGAGAGAGAGAGAGGGAGAGAGAGAGAGAGAGAGAGAGAGAGAGAGAGAGTGTGCACGCACATTCGCGCACAGTGGTTGAACTTCAAAACTGGAACCTCAGGATAATCAGAATGATGAGTTAGAATGGGTTCTGGAAACAGCAGAAGGATAGGTGAAAACCAGTCAGTCACGACTTATTTTTATATCTATATGAATTTAATCATCATTTATAAAGTAAGAAATCTGAACATATTAAACAAATAAATCTGAGCTGGGCATAGTGGAGTCTGCCTTTAATACCAGCACTCAGGAGACAAAGGCAAGCAGAGTTCTGTGAGTTTGAGGTCTGGGCTACACTAAGTTCTAGGACAGCCTGGGCTACACAATGAGACCCTTTTTCAAACAAAGGAGTAAATCTTAAAGAATGGGTTTTGAGACAGGTGGGGAGAGGAGGAAGGAAGAAGGGAGAGTCCCCACCAAGAAGAGTTGACACAGATCATGGCCTTGGGCAGATTCCCTGCACACAGCCCATGTGACTCTGGGAGATGCCCCTGGGGTAAGGACAGGAGAAATAAGAGGGAAGGATCCACAGGGCAGACACCAGAACGGCACACATGGGAGCAGAGACCATGGAGTCCCCTTCTTTGTTTCTCTGCAAAGGGCTCCTGCTCACAGGTGAGGCCAGCCCTGGAGTGGTGTGGGGAGGATGCTCTGACAGGAAGGGACCCTGGGAGGACCCTCTGCTTCAGGCTGAGAGGGGAGGACACGGAGGGACCCAGGCTGCTCAGGTGGATGCTCTCAGGGAGCAAGGAGTGCTCAGAGGGGAGGAAAAGACAGATCCCTCTTTATTTAAAGTTACCAGTGCCAATAGGACACATGGCTGTGCCCTGACTGTTGCAGTCCTCACAGGAGTGGCCATCATAATGGGGGTTTGCTCCCCACCAGAGATTTCCCAGGGCACAGCACACAGAGGACCACAAATGCCCTGGGTCAGATCCAGGCTCCAGTGTTTGTGCCCATCAGGGGCTCTGGAATGGGGGTCAGGGCCTTAATGCTGAGCTCTGAGGTGTGCTTGGGAGGGAGTGCAGGGGACAGGGCTGTGCTGGGACTTTTGACACAGAAAAGACAGGCAATGGGGGTGGAGAGAGGGTGGAGAAGGGCCTGGGACTCTACAGAGCACATGGCAGTCTCCTCCCTCTGAGGAGGAAGAGCTGGCAGCAGGGCACAGAGGAAATGTTGGGACAAAAGAGGAGGTGGCCCTGGAGAGATTCTCTTGATGGGAAGAGAGAAGTGAGCTGCAATCCAGGACTCAGACAAGGCTCTCTTTGAGGCTGCGGGATTTATGCAGTGTGAGAAAGGATGGGTGTGTGTGGTTGGGAAGGGGAAAGCAGGAAAGCGGGATTGATTCTCACTGTGGGGAAGTGAGGAATCCGCGGGGAAGCTGCGGAGGAAGGGTGCCTTAGTGCCTTCAGTGGGTGAGCAGGGGGTGCCTTAACCTGTGAAGATGGAGGTTGCATGTTCCTAGGTGCCTGGCACTCTCAGGAATCAGGACACCTAGGAAGGACAGTGTCTTAGGAACTGGGACAGGCTGTTCCTCTCTTCATACAGCTTCAGGGAGCCCAGAAGGGCAACTGTGGGAGATAGGAGTTAGCTACCTGCTGACAACTACACACACACACACAAACACACTCTGGGGAGGATGTGGACATTCATTGTGTGACTCATTGAGACTCATTCTGTGTCTCCTGACAGCAACATTGTACAGCAAAGAAAAACCTTATACCTTGTTTTAAGACAAAAGCTAAAACCAGAGAGAACTCCTGCTACGTTGAAAAGCCCCACATGTAAAGAATGCTTTCTCTTAAGAGGCTATACTCACAAGGACCCTGGGTAGCTGCCCTGGCCTGTGCTTATGCCTACATGAAAGTGTTTTTATCCCCCCAAGTTTTACGAACTGCAGCCAGGAGTCCTGATTCAGCTTGAGTCTGGAAAGCTCAGGGTCCAGAATTTTGGAACTTGGCTGCTCCCAGTGGATCTGATCCTGAAGTATTATTAGACTTTGTGACATTCCTCCCTCCTGCTCTTGAGCTTATTTTCACTCTCTTTCAAGAACACATATCAACCTCAACACTGTCATTAGCTCTGAGTTTGCTGTAAATAGTTCCACAGACAGCCATATCTCGGGACATGCTCACTCCTTCATTCCTTTACTGGTATCTGAGCCTGTCCCCAGTACTGGGCCTCCTGGGAAGAGCAGCCCAACTCCTGGCCTCACAAAGTCCTGCTTCTATAGGACTGGAAATAGCAAGGGCTCCTCTAGAAGGTGCAGCCAGGGGTTGACTGCAAATACAGGGAATCAAATAACAACACTAGATAGTGGTAATCCAGGGCCTCTAGAGAACATGGCCAGGGAAAGCATCACTAACCCCAAATGTATTCTTGACTGTGAGCAGAGATGTGAGCGCAGTGAGAGGGGAGCCATGCAGACATGGGAGGAGAGAGTTCCAAGCAGAGGGCACAGCTTCAGGGGCATCGAGGGAACAGGCTTCATGTTGTTTTCTGCACCGAGTGTGCGGGCACACCTGCGCCCAGACACCTAGTCTGAATGTTGTTCTCCATTATAAGGCTATTTAGACTCACCTGCTCAGGACAGGGTAGGCCCAATGCCGACGGTGATTCTTTCTCTCTTTCAGCCTCACTTTTAATCTGCTGGAACTGGTCCACTGCAGCACTGCTGACCTCTAAAGAAATGCGCTTCTCAGCTGCTGAAGGGGCAAAGGTTCTTCTCTCTGTTCCTGACCAGGAGGAGAACCTCCTCTCCTTTTCCTGGTACAAAGGGAAGGATGTAAATGAAAATTTTACAATTGCACATTATAAAAAGTCCAGCGATTCGCTTCAACTTGGAAAGAAAGTCAGCGGCAGGGAAGAAATCTATAAGGATGGCTCCATGATGCTCCGGGCCATCACCCTGGAAGACACGGGATTCTACACGTTACAAACCTTTAAAGCACACGGCCAACAGGAAGTAACACATGTCCATCTCCAAGTATACAGTAAGTGACTCTCTGAGGCCTGAGGGTGCCTGGAGGGAATCATCCCACTTAACACACAGGAATGACAGTGCTGTGTCCCCTCATTGGGGTTTGGTCATTTAGTGCAAGGCACACATGAGGTAGTTAAATTACAATATTCAAACTCCATCACCAAATGCATCATACAGAGTGCTGGGCGTGCAGTGGGTAACTCAGCTAAGGACATTAGACTCAGTCAAGACCCGCAGAGCTCTCACTATGAACATGGCCCTGGAGTAGACCCTGAGGGATGACGACATGAGAAAAACATGGGATTCTCACACAGATGTGAGCATCAGGAAGCCCCGGCTCCAGACCTTGCCCCCAGCTGACTCTACTCCTGGGGACCCTGGGGACCCTGGGGAACCTCCTCTTCAGGGCTGGAACAGGCCTTTCTGTTAGAGAAGAGATGGAACAAAACTTTATTGTCTTGTGTAAGCAGCCAGCCCACTGCCATGACAGCCACATGTAAGCTGGCTCTCCTGGGCATCTCCTTCTGCTGAGCCTGAGCATGGACAGAAGAGCTGGACGGTGCCCAGACCATTAGCCAGATGTTCTCATGGCTTTGCAGGCAATCATGGGAGCAGCTTATCATCACGGGTCCAGCCCAGGGAAATCTCATAGAGAGGCAAAGGGTAGTAGACCTCCCTGATTTGGACAGCTCCTTGTTCCAAGGTCAGGTTCTTGTTCTTATTCAAGGTTAACTCACAGACATGGCAATGGTCATTCACCATGCGTCCTATTATAGGGAAACTGAGACCCAGGGAACACAGCAGCTGAATTAGGATTGCACAGGTCATGGGTGGCCATCGCATGCACAAGACACCAACTGTACCCTCAGCTTCAAATCCCCATGAAAAGGCCTTATTAGGTGCCTTGGAACAGGGAGGGGCTGGTGGAAATCTCTGGAGATGAATCTCTCATTTGCTCTCTCCTGTTCACACACAGAGATCGTGACAAAGCCCTACCTCCAGCTCAACCACACTAGGCTGAAAAGGAAGAGTGCCTCAATTCTCACCTGCGTGTCGCCTGACACCGGAGTGGACATCAACTGGTTCTTCAATTACAAGCCCCTGAATGCCACTGAGAGGATCACGCTGTCACCTGAAAAGCGAGAGCTCACCATATCTCCTGTCTGGAGGGCAGATGTTGGGATCTATCTGTGCGAAGTCTCTAATTCCTTTAGTTCCAAGAAGTCTTATCCACTGCTCATGGCATTGGCTTATGGCTAATGTCTCCTCCTCTCTTCCTATACCCAGAGCTTTGCGGTTTTTATGTCACTAGTGTGCACAGTTTATGAAAGTTGTAAGGAGAAAACTATCAGTGCAGACAAGAGAGACAGTCAGCATGGTGACATACACCTGCAATCCCCAAATAAAACACGGGGCGGGAGGAAAACGAGTACAAGGCCAGTCCAGTTACACAGTATGACAGTGACTTTAAAACAAGACCTCAATATAGGAACAGAATTGCAAAGGAGGGCCCAGGCTCTGAATCACAAGTGGACCCGCCCTCAGGATCCAGAGGGAACTGCTCGGATGCCTTACGCTCACCAAAAGCCGCAGATGCTCACAGTCCCCTGTTAAAAAACGCTGCTGTGCTCGCCTAGAGCTAGTCACATCTTCCCACAGCTCAAATCCTTCCTGGTGCCTAAGCCCTGGGCTGCCTAGACCCTATCTATCTGCTTGAAGTTGGAAAAATGGCAGGGTATCAGACTGGATATGTTTTGCTGTAGATGTATGGTTTGGGACAGTTTTCATCTGTATATTTTTTTGATGCTCAGATGTAAAAATCCATGGACATAAAGGCCCCATGTATTGAGTTTCTTGTCCTGAGTCTGGCATTTTTTCCCGTGCGACCTTGCACAAGATCCTGTTTCGTCTGAACAATTTCCAGTGTGCTGAAAAGCACACATAAGATTTTAGCCATTTGACAACCACAGCTGAATGGCATGAAGCTCAATCATACTGTTGTGTGACCGTCACCATGGTCCATTCCTAAGCCCGATTTAAACCTTTCCATTCACAACAGCAACTAACATTCTGCCTCTTTCCCTATACATGGAACAAAACCAATTGTTTTGTTTATGGTTACTATCAGCACAGAAAAACCCAACTCATTAGAGTCCGCTCATTTGCTGGGGGTGGAGGTGGGGTGGCAGTGGCGGTGCCGAGTTTGACCATCAGTCCTGAAAACATGTTTAGCATTCTTTACAAACAAGTTCATGCCATCTGCAGACACTATTTTTTTGGTCTTGACATTGTACTCTTAAATCTATGATACATACACACACAGAATACATTTTATTAACCATGGAATTCTTGTAATTCTGAAGCATGTGTAACAGTATCTCCAATTTCATTTCTGATTCTAGTAATTTTAATCCACTATATTGTAGAGTTAATTTAGCTAAAAGAAAATAAGAACTCTTTACCAAAAACCATCTTCCTAAGGCCAGTCCTCCTGCCTCTATTGCAGACTTGGGCACTCTTTCTTTTTTTTTTAACTTTATGTGCATTGGTGTTTTGCCTGCATGTATGTCTGTGTGAGGGTGTTGGATCCCCTAGATCTAGGTTAAAGACAGTTGTAAACTGCCTTATGAGTGCTGGAAATGGAGCCAGGGTCCTCTGGTAGAGCAGCCAATGCTCTTAACCACTGAGCCATCTCTTCAACCCGACTTGGGCACTCTTACTGTGCCAGACTTTGCTTGTCTTCTGAATGACCTAGACGGTTGCTGTCACCTCTATGTCCCTCCTTAACACTGGAGCACACCCAGGCAAAGCACATCTAGTCAAACAGGGAACACCCGGTGAACTGGGCTAATCAGACACGGCTTCATCCTGGGCCTGCTCTGACACTAACACAGTGGGTCTGCACCATACACTCAAAAGGAAGCTAATTTGAGACCTTATCATGGGCTATAGCCCCACTGTCCCACCCCCTCTACCTGCTACATCCTTCAGCTAGAAGTCACAAAGCCCTAATCAGCTGTCTCTCCAGCCCATCAAAGTCATGGCTTAAATACAAATTCTAATTCTTCCGGTGGGTCCTGAGAATCTTACCTCTCTCTCTCCAAGTTGCCATGGTCACCAATGAGGGGCACTGATATCCTGAGGCTCCCCATGTGCTGGACTGAAAGGGTATGGCATCCTTTCTGCAGTTAGTGATGAGCCTGCGTATCTTGAGCTTAACCATGAAGAAAAATCAGTCCAAATTTAGAGGTATTTATAAAAGAAACCACCAGCTATCTGAAGCAGGTAGCTACAGTGGTATCATCATCAGACCAACACTCGGAGGTGGAGGTGGGAAGATGTGGAGTTCAGACTCAGCCTAGGCTGTGTAGGAGGGACTTCAGGCTCTTTTGAATTGAGACTCCAGCTTCTTTTGAGGCAAGAACCAGTGAAAACCAGAGCAGAACAAAAACAAAGGCCAAATGTGGTAGACTATGAGTTTAACCCCACGAGGCAGATGCAGGTGGACATCTGTGAGTTTAAGGCCAGCTAGATCCAAATACTAAGTTCCAGATGAGTTAGGGCTAAATAGTGGGACTCTGTCTCATCAAAACAACGATATTAAAAACAAATTAATAAATAAAGCCAGACAGTGGTGGTGTACACCTTTAATCCCAGCACTGGGGAGGCAGAGGCAGGTAGATCTTTGAGCCTGGTCTATAGAGTGAGTTCTGGGACAGTCAGGGCTACACAGATAGGGCTACCCTGTCTCAAAAAAATAAAAATAAAAAAATTCAGAAAACAAAAAAGAAAAAAGAAAAAGAAAGAGAGAAGAAGGAAAAGAAAGAAAAACAAACAAAAGAAAAAAGGGAACATCAACACACACACACATGCATGTGTGCGCGCATACAAACACAGAGAGTTCAAAACACATAATCTCTGCCACAAACTAACCAGAAAAGTAAAAATAAAAACAAAAAAATAAACAAACAAACAAAACAGAAGGAAAAGAAACTAAAACTGAACAAACCACCCAATATTAGATGGACTAATATCAAGCCAGCCAGAGCTACAGAGTGAGTGCCAGGCCAGCCTGCCCTTTGACCTCAGATGCCTGAGGTAAAGACCCAAGTCAGAGAGGGGCTCTACAGTGATGTCTTCTACTGTGTTCCCTGCCCCAAGCCACTCACTGTCCTTGAAGCTTGCCTGGCTCAGCACTGTCCTCTGTCAGCGTCTGACTGACAGCTTCTAGAGAGCAGGGACCCAGCATTGGGTGGAAAATGTCCATCAGCTGTAAGAGCAGAGCAGACAGCAGCTCAGATGCCATCCCTCACCTGCTCCAGTCTCCTCCAGCAGGGCCTCCATCTGCACCTGTGCCCCCGGGGTTCCTCTTCCTGTTGGTTAAGGGAGAGAGGCCTCATCTGGGTCCCATTCAGAGGTACAGGCCATGATGCTGGGGAGGAGCTTGAAGCAGCCGCCCACATCACATCCCCAGTCCGCACAGCGCTCTGTGGGCTTGCTCCACTGCACAATCCAGGAAGACCTGGCCAGGGGATGGTCCCACCCACACTGAAGGTGGGTCTTGTCACATGTACTGAGCGACCAAGATAATATCTCCAGACATTCTCTGAGGCTACCCCCACTCAGGGGAGCCCTCCCAGGGCTGACACTGGATGACAGACACAGGGGCTAGACAGTAAGTGTTTCCATAAGTCTGTGCCTGTGGCCTGTCACCTAGAAGACAGTTTCCAGCTGACAACACTGAGCATGACAGTTACCTTGCAGTAGCACCTGAGAGGTCTGGAAGTTTCCTTCCAGAAAAATTCAACTAGAATGTGGCACCATCAATTCTTTGAGCAAATGTCTCAATGGTGCTAAGGTGTAGCCATATTTTATGTTTTCTACTGGATTTCTCAGTCCCCACCTCAGGTCTTCAGAGCTGGGGATGAAACACAAGGGTTTGCCCCATGTGGCGACACAACATGAATAATGCCAGTACTCAGGAGGGAGAGCAGGCAGATTTCTGCCAATCCAAGGTCTCCCTTGACTACAGAACATTCCAGGCCAGCCAGGGCTACACACAGAAAACAAGGAAAAGGAAGGGGAAGAAAAAACAGCAGAGAATTCAAGGTGGGACTCTCAGGAGCAGCCTGGAAAAGAGATGGAAGAGGAGGAGAGAGACAAAACGCAGCTAGGCATGGAGGTCAGCAAGCAGCCAAAGGGCAGACGGCCAGGCTCGTCAGGATTGAGGCGAAAGAGCTTCAGAGAAAGGACAAGAGGCCAAGAGACACCCAGCTGCTCTCTGGAATCTGAGAGGAGGAAAAGGAGCTAAAAGCAAGGAGAAGGAAGAAGTCATACATTTCTTTTTTTTTTTTTTTCCATTTTTTATTAGGTATTTAGCTCATTTACATTTCCAATGCTATACCAAAAGTCCCCCTTACCCACCCACCCCCACTCCCCTACCCACCCACTCCCCCCCTTTGGCCCTGGCGTTCCCCTGTACCGGGGCACACAAAGTCTGCGTGTCCAATGGGCCTCTCTTTCCAGTGATGGCCGACTAGGCCATCTTTTGATACATATGCAGCTAGAGTCAAGAGCTCAGGGGTACTGGTTAGTTCATAATGTTGTTCCACCTATAGGGTTGAAGATCCCTTTAGCTCCTTGGGTACTTTCTCTAGCTCCTCCATTGGGAGCCCTGTGATCCATCCATTAGCTGACTGTGAGCATCCACTTCTGTGTTTGCTAGGCCCCGGCATAGTCTCACAAGAGACAGCTACATCTGGGTCCTTTCGATAAAATCTTGCTAGTATATGCAATGGTGTCAGCGTTTGGATGCTGATTATGGGGTGGATCCCTGGATATGGCAGTCTCTACATGGTCCATCCTTTCATCTCAGCTCCAAACTTTGTTTCTGTAACTCCTTCCATGGGTGTTTTGTTCCCACTTCTAAGGAGGGGCATAGTGTCCACACTTCAGTCTTCATTTTTCTTGAGTTTCATGTGTTTAGGAAATTGTATCTTATATCGTGGGTATCCTAGGTTTTGGGCTAGTATCCACTTATCAGTGAGTACATATTGTGTGAGTTCCTTTGTGATTGTGTTACCTCACTCAGGATGATGCTCTCCAGGTCCATCCATTTGGCTAGGAATTTCATAAATTCATTCTTTTTAATAGCTGAGTAGTACTCCATTGTGTAGATGTACCACATTTTCTGTATCCATTCCTCTGTTGAGGGGCATCTGGGTTCTTTCCAGTTTCTGGCTATTATAAATAAGGCTGCTATGAACATAGTGGAGCATGTGTCCTTCTTACCAGTTGGGGCTTCTTCTGGATATATGCCCAGGAGAGGTATTGCTGGATCCTCCGGTAGTACTATGTCCAATTTTCTGAGGAACCGCCAGACTGATTTCCAGAGTGGTTGTACAAGCCTGCAATCCCACCAACAATGGAGGAGTGTTCCTCTTTCTCCACATCCTCGCCAGCATCTGCTGTCACCTGAATTTTTGATCTTAGCCATTCTCACTGGTGTGAGGTGGAATCTCAGGGTTGTTTTGATTTGCATTTCCCTGATGATTAAGGATGTTGAACATTTTTTCAGGTGCTTCTCTGCCATTCGGTATTCCTCAGGTGAGAATTCTTTGTTCAGTTCTGAGCCCCATTTTTTAAGGGGGTTATTTGATTTTCTGAGGTCCACCTTCTTGAGTTCTTTATATATGTTGGATATTAGTCCCCTATCTGATTTAGGATAGGTAAAGATCCTTTCCCAGTCTGTTGGTGGTCTTTTTGTCTTATAGACAGTGTCTTTTGCCTTGCAGAAACTTTGGAGTTTCATTAGGTCCCATTTGTCAATTCTCGATCTTACAGCACAAGCCATTGCTGTTCTGTTCAGGAATTTTTCCCCTGTGCCCATATCTTCAAGGCTTTTCCCCACTTTCTCCTCTATAAGTTTCAGTGTCTCTGGTTTTATGTGAAGTTCCTTGATCCACTTAGATTTGACCTTAGTACAAGGCGATAAGTATGGATCGATTCGCATTCTTCTACATGATAACAACCAGTTGTGCCAGCACCAATTGTTGAAAATGCTGTCTTTCTTCCACTGGATGGTTTTGGCTCCCTTGTCGAAGATCAAGTGACCATAGGTGTGTGGGTTCATTTCTGGGTCTTCAATTCTATTCCATTGGTCCACTTGTCTGTCTCTATACCAGTACCATGCAGTTTTTATCACAATTGCTCTGTAGTAAAGCTTTAGGTCAGGCATGGTGATTCCACCAGAGGTTCTTTTATCCTTGAGAAGAGTTTTTGCTATCCTCGGTTTTTTGTTATTCCAGATGAATTTGCAAATTGCTCCTTCTAATTCGTTGAAGAATTGAGTTGGAATTTTAATGGGGATTGCATTGAATCTGTAGATTGCTTTTGGCAAGATAGCCATTTTTACAATGTTGGTCCTGCCAATCCATGAGCATGGGAGATCTTTCCATCTTCTGAGATCTTCTTTAATTTCTTTCTTCAGGGACTTGAAGTTTTTATCATACAGATCTTTCACTTCCTTCGTTAGAGTCACGCCGAGATATTTTATATTATTTGTGGCTATTGAGAAGGGTGTTGTTTCCCTAATTTCTTTCTCAGCCTGTTTATTCTTTGTGTAGAGAAAGGCCATTGACTTGTTTGAGTTAATTTTATATCCAGCTACTTCACCGAAGCTGTTTATCAGGTTTAGGAGTTCTCTGTTGGAATTTTTAGGGTCACTTATATATACTATCATATCATCTGCAAAAAGTGATATTTTGACTTCCTCTTTTCCAATTTGTATCCCCTTGATCTCCTTTTGTTGTCGAATTGCTCTGGCTAATACTTCAAGTACTATGTTGAAAAGGTAGGGAGAAAGTGGGCAGCCTTGTCTAGTCCCTGATTTTAGTGGGATTGCTTCCAGCTTCTCTCCATTTACTTTGATGTTGGCTACTGGTTTGCTGTAGATTGCTTTTATCATGTTTAGGTATTGGCCTTGAATTCCTGATCTTTCCAGAACTTTTATCATGAATGGGTGTTGGATCTTGTCAAATGCTTTTTCTGCATCTAACGAGATGATCATGTGGTTTTTGTCTTTGAGTTTGTTTATATAATGGATTACATTGATGGATTTTCGTATATTAAACCATCCCTGCATCCCTGGAATAAAACCTACTTGGTCAGGATGGATGATTGCTTTAATGTGTTCTTGGATTCGGTTAGCGAGAATTTTATTAAGGATTTTTGCATCGATGTTCATAAGAGAAATTGGTCTGAAGTTCTCTATCTTTGTTGGATCTTTCTGTGGTTTAGGTATCAGAGTAATAGTGGCTTCATAAAATGAGTTGGGTAGAATACCTTCTACTTCTATCTTGTGAAAAAGTTTGTGCAGAACTGGAGTTAGATCTTCTTTGAAGGTCTGATAGAACTCTGCACTAAACCCGTCTGGTCCTGGGCTTTTTTTGGCTGGGAGACTATTAATAACTGCTTCTATTTCTTTAGGGGATATGGGACTGTTTAGAAGGTCAACTTGATCCTGATTCAACTTTGGTACCTGGTATCTGTCCAGAAATTTGTCCATTTCGTCCAGGTTTTCCAGTTTTGTTGAGTATAGCCTTTTGTAGAAGGATCTGATGGTGTTTTGGATTTCTTCAGGATCTGTTGTTATGTCTCCCTTTTCATTTCTGATTTTGTTAATTAGGATTTTGTCCCTGTGCCCTTTAGTGAGTCTAGCTAAGGGTTTATCTATCTTGTTGATTTTCTCAAAGAACCAACTCCTCGTTTGGTTAATTCTTTGAATAGTTCTTCTTGTTTCCACTTGGTTGATTTCACCCCTGAGTTTGATTATTTCCTGCCGTCTACTCCTCTTGGGTGAATTTGCTTCCTTTTTTTCTAGAGCTTTTAGATGTGTTGTCAAGCTGCTAGTATGTGCTCTCTCCCGTTTTTTCTTGAAGGCACTCATAGCTATGAGTTTCCCTCTTAGAAATGCTTTCATTGTGTCCCAAAGGTTTGGGTACGTTGTGGCTTCATTTTCATTAAACTCTAAAAAGTCTTTAATTTCTTTCTTTATCCCTTCCTTGACCAAGGTATCATTGAGAAGAGTGTTGTTCAGTTTCCATGTGAATGTTGGCTTTCTGTTATTTATTTTGTTATTGAAGATCAGCCTTAGTGCATGGTGATCTGATAGGATACATGGGGCAATTTCAATATTTTTGAATCTGTTGAGGCCTGATTTGTGACCTATTATGTGGTCAATTTTGGAGAAGGTACCATGAGGTGCTGAGAAGAAGGTATATCCTTTTGTTTTAGGGTAAAATGTTCTGTAGATATCTGTCAGATCCATTTGTTTCATCACTTCTGTTAGTTTCAGTGTGTCCCTGTTTAGTTTCTGTTTCCATGATCTGTCCATTGGTGAAAGTGGTGTGTTGAAGTCTCCCACTATTATTGTGTGAGGCGCAATGTGTGCTTTGAGCTTTACTAAAGTTTCTTTAGTGAATGTGGCTGCTCTTGTATTTGGAGCATAGATATTCAGAATTGAGAGTTCCTCTTGGAGGATTTTACCTTTGATGAGAATGAAGTGTCCCTCCTTGTCTTTTTTGATGACTTTGGGTTGGAAGTCAATCTTATCAGATATTAGGATGGCTACTCCTGCTTGTTTCTTCATACCATTTGCTTGGAAAATTGTTTTCCAGCCTTTCATTCTGAGGTAGTGTCTATCTTTTTCTCTGAGATGAGTTTCCTGTAAGCAGCAAAATGTTGGGTCTTGTTTGTGTAGCCAGTTTGTTAGTCTATGTCTTTTTATTGGCGAGTTGAGACCATTGATGTTAAGAGATATTAAGGAAAAGTAATTGTTGCTTCCTGTTATTTTAGTTGTTAAAGGTGGCATTCTGTTCTTGTGGCTGTCTTCTTTTAGGTTTGTTGAGGGATTACCTTCTTGTTTTTTCTAGGGCGTTGTTCCCGTTCTTGTATTGGTTTTTTTCTGTTATTATCCTTTGAAGGGCTGGATTCGTGGAGAGATAATGCGTGAATTTGGTTTTGTCGTGGAATACTTTGGTTTCTCCCTCTATGATAATTGAGAGTTTGGCTGGGTATAGTAGCCTGGGCTGCAGTTTGTGTTCTCTTAGTGTCTGTATAACATCTGTCCAGGCTCTTCTGGCTTTCATAGTCTCTGGTGAAAAATCTGGTGTAATTCTGATAGGCTTGCCTTTATATGTTACTTGACCTTTTTCCCTTACTGCTTTTAGTATTCTATCTTTATTTAGTGCATTTGATGTTCTGATTATTATGTGTCGGGAGGAATTTCTTTTCTGGTCCAGTCTATTTGGAGTTCTGTAGGCTTCTTGTATGTTCATATGCATCTCATTCTTTAGATTTGGGAAGTTTTCTTCAATAATTTTGTTGAAGATGTTTGCTGGACCTTTGAGTTGAAAATCTTCATTCTCATCCACTCCTATTATCCGTAGGTTTGGTCTTCTCATTGTGTCCTGGATTTCCTGGATATTTTGAGTTAGGATCTTTTTGCATTTTCCATTTTCTTTGATTGTTGTGCCGATGTTCTCTATGGAATCTTCTGCACCTGAGATTCTCTCTTCCATCTCTTGTATTCTGTTGCTGATGCTCAAATCTATGGTTCCAGATTTCTTTCCTAGGGTTTCTATCTCTAGTGTTGCCTCGCTTTGAGTTTTCTTTATTGTGTCTACTTCCCTTTTTAGGTCTAGTATGGTTTTGTTCATTTCCATCACCTGTTTGTATGTTTTTTCCTCTTTTTCTGTAAGGACTTCTACCTGTTTGATTGTGTTTTCCTGTTTTTCTTTAAGGACTTGTAACTCTTTAGCAGTGTTCTCCTGTATTTCTTTAAGTGATTTATTAAAGTCCTTCTTGATGTCCTCTACCATCATCATGAGATATGCTTTTAAATCTAGGTCTAGGTTCTCAGGTGTGTTGGGGTTCCCTGGACTGGGCGAAGTGGGTGTGCTGGGTTCTGGTGATGGTGAGTGGTCTTGGTTCCTGTTAGTCAGATTCCTCCGTTTACCTTTCGCCATCTGGTAATCTCTGGAGTTAGTAGTTATAGTTGACTCTGTTTAGAGATTGTTCTTCTGGTGATTCTGTTACCGTCTATCAGCAGACCTGGGAGACAGATTCTCTCCTCTGAGTTTCAGTGCTCAGAGCACTCTCTGCTGGCAAGCTCTCTTACAGGGAAGGTGCGCAGATATCTTGTATTTGGACCTCCTCCTGGCCGAAGAAGAAGGCCCAAAACAGGACCTTTCTCAGACACTGTGTTGCTTTGGCAGTTCCCAGGTGGTACAGACTCTCACCTGTTCAGACTAATTTCCTAAGTTCGGCGGGTCCAGGACCAAGATGGCGACCGCTGCTGCTGTGGCTTAGGCCGCCTCCCCAGCCGGGTGGGCACCTGTCCTCTGGTCCGGAAGGTGGCCGGCTGTCCCCGGCCCACACAGGGTGCTGCCTCAGCGCCTCTGTGCTTCCGCCTGTTCCAGAAGCTGTCAGGTTCTCTGGCGCACCCTCTCACCTGTTCAGACTAATTTCCTAAGTTCGGCGGGTCCCGGACCAAGATGGCGACCGCTGCTGCTGTGGCTTAGGTCGCCTCCCCAGCCGGGCGGGCACCTGTCCTCTGGTCCGGAAGGTGGCCGGCTGTCCCCGGCCCACACAGGGTGCTGCCTCAGCGCCTCTGTGCTTCCGCCTGTTCCAGAAGCTGTCAGGTTCTCTGGCGCACCCTCTCACCTGTTCAGACTAATTTCCTAAGTTCGGCGGGTCCCGGACCAAGATGGCGACCGCTGCTGCTGTGGCTTAGGTCGCCTCCCCAGCCCGAAGTCATACATTTCTGAGTGATATAAACAAGTGTCCAGGCTGGCCCGGACACTTGTCCTGAGACAGGACCCTTGCATGCAGCTGTGCCCGAAGCCATCAGCTCTGGCCTCAGAAGAGTCCAGAGTTCAGAATCTCTCACCAGTTAGTGACAAGCAGTGCTGGTTTCTCCATCCGCTCTGACTCCTTCCTCCAGCTTTCCCTTCCAGTCACCTGCCACAATCCACAGAGGCTCTGAATCCGCCAGGAGCTACCTGATTCTGACCCAGCCATTTTTGCCAACTCCACCTCTCACCTCAACTTACCCCTGATGTCAAGGCTGAACCTTGACATTTCTGGCTCCTGAACAAGTCCATCCTTGACACGGCCACCTTGGGAGCATGTGCCAGCACACAGCAGCTGGGCTTTAGATACAGATAGAGATTATTCCAGAACACAGTCTTCCCAGAGACTGAAGGAACTGATTAAGCAACTTTCTTTGCTATGGCATTGAGGAATGGACACCAAATTTGATCTCAGTGTCGTTTTGCCTAGATTCCCCCCATCCTCAGCCAAGTGTCAGCAAATACCCATAGTATTGTTATTAGCTCAAGGCCAGCCTGGGTTACATGTCAGACCAGGCTACACGGAGACCTTGTCTCAACAAAGACACAAGCCAGTCAGCAGAGTCAAACAACACAAATACCCTTCTCCCCAGAGACTTTTCCATGAGAAAACAGCTAGTGAAAATGTCAACTCTTGTCTCATTACAGAGGTGTCAGAGGGGTCCTGGGCTGGAGACAAGAGTGACCACTGCATGGAAATGTGACTGAGGCTTGTGAATTCTAGCAGGGGGAGGGGTTGGGTGTTGGCAGAGATGGCCTGGGTTTTTGTTTGTTTGGTTGGTTGTTTGGTTTTAGTTTTGGTTTTGGTTTTGCTGTCCTGGAACTCACTCTGTAGACCAGGCTGGCCTTGAACTCAGAAATCAGCCTGCCTCTGCCTCCCAAGTGCTGGGATTAAAGGCGTGGGCTCTAAATCTGATCCACCTCTCTCCGCTGAGTTTTATCGATTCTCCTTCTCCTCCCAGTGTGCCCTGGCCCGCACAACTCTAAGGGTCCAGCACCTCCCCCTTTGCCTGGCCACTTGCATCTTCACTGATTGCTCAGAAACATTGATCGATCAAAAATCAATTGGAGACAAAGATCTTTAGTGTTTGGACGTGCAGATTCCAGATTGAATAAAAGTGTTAGAACCAACCTCTAACAGTTATCTGTATTTCTGAATGTTAGATATTTTTTCCATGGGGTCAAAGGTACCTAAGTATGTGATTGCGAGTGGAAACATAGGGGACAAAATCAGGAATTGCAGTTTCTCCACATTCATTTGTGTGTGAATTTTAAATATAAATGCAAGATGTAAAGCATTCATACAAGCAAAATGTTTCAGTGAACACATTTGAGCAGTTCAACTTTATAACAATTATAAATAAGCCTTTCAAAATTTTCTGGACAATGCCAGCATTTGGATTTAAAAAAAATATATAAATTCACACACAAATGAACGTGGAGAAACTGCAATTCCTGATTCTGTCCCCTATGAAGAAGGGGAAGGTAACAAGGCAACCAAGTAAAAAGTAGATTTAGAAGGTATTGACCCAGGAGGACCAGAGGGAAAAGCATGCCAGTGGTGAGAGGCTTAGAACTGCCAAGCCTCTGAGCAGCCAATGCATTTAAAAAAGAAGCGAATGTGTGTGTCTTTCATTCACTGGATCAAAGAGCTGCTGACCGGGTAAGCTCGACCCACCAGGAGCATAAAGTGGAGTAGCTAAAAACTCCAAGCAACATATGGCATGCAATGTGGTAGGCTAGAACCCATTATTAAAAATAATTTAGGAATCCTTGGATGGAATACACACACGCAGTAATATAGTTTAGGAGGAGGGAGAATTGGTTTCTCAGCTGAGTCACCAGTGATGTGGTTCCCATGGAAGCCTTGAAACTAGTACAAAGTATTTTCTCTGGGCCCTTGTTAAAGGATTCTAGCTGCCTCTGAGATACTGGGAGCCCCTGCAAAGGGGCTGGCTGGTTCCCTGAGTGGGCGCTAGGAGGGAGGCAATGAGAAGCAGACTTTAAAAGCTGCCTGTCTCCAGTCAGCAAAAGATCATAGAATAGGGACTTATAAAATTGATTTAATCGCTTTTAAGGAAAGAAGAGTATATAACGGTAATTGCTCATTGTCCGGAACTAAATGGTGTTTGTAGCATTTTTATCATACAGTAGATTCTATCCTTTCACTATACTTTTCTAACTGAGTTGTCCTGCATGCAAGTACATGGTTTCAATGTTGTCTGTCTTCTATGCAGTTCCTGTAAGTTTGCTATTAAAATACGTTAAACTAAGAGAGAGGGAGGGGGAGACAGAGAGACACACACACACAGAGAGAGAGAGAGAGAGAGAGAGAGAGAGAGAGAGAGAGAGAGAGAGAGAGAGAGAGAGAAGAAAAGAAAGAAAAGAAAGAAAAGAAAGAAAAGAAAAGAAACATGGTGACATCTAAAATCACTTATCAGAGCACTTATCAGAGCACGTTCTCACCTGGAGATTCTGCCCCAGCCTCCCCCAATGATGGGATGTAAGGTGGAATAGATCCTTTATCTCCCCAAGTTCCTTTTGGTCAGCCTTTCCTAGAAGAGAGGGAGGAAGCCATTGGTGAAAGTGAAGTCTCAGTTGCAGTGGAGACCCAGGCTTGTTGGAGGTGTCAGAACCATCAGATAAATAACAAGGACAACAGGTGTGGAAGGGAACTAGCCTGAGTCAGTGAGGCAGCTGTGTGGGTTGCAGAAGGCAAACATGGAGACGGGGACTCCCAGTGTACGGTGGCGCCCAGGACATCATGAGTGAGTCTCACATGAAAGCCACGGAGGTACAGGATCTGAGCTACACTCAGAGATTTCAGTTCTGCTTAGGTGTGATTGTGTTTATGACTTGATACTTGCTCTTGTAATTGAATGTAATAGCTTGTTTTTTATTCTAAAAGAGCCCACAGGTAAGATACTGGATATTGAAATGAGATATAGAACACTTCGGTGTCTGTATGGGGGAAGGGCTTGAAACAGAGTTTCTCTGTGTAGGTCTGGCTGTCCTGGAATTCACTCTGTAGACCAGGCTGGCCTCGAGCTCAGAGATCCACCTGCCTCTGCCTCCCAAGTGCTGGGATTAAAGGTGTGGTGTGGCCAATGCCTGGCTCATATAGAACTTTTTTCATTTTAATTTTATATGTAATCGTGCTTTGCCTGGCTGCCTGTAGGTCTGATTAAGGGTGTTAGATCCCACGGAACTGGATTCACAGTCAGTCGTGAGCTGCGATGTGGCTGCTGAGAATTTAACTTGGGTCTTCTGGAAGAGTAGCCATCTTCCCCACCCTGAGATATAGAACTTTTAAGGTATCACACACACACACACACACACACACACACACACACACACACATACACATAAAACACTTCTAAAGGTGACAGTCCTGGGAAGAGACTATCAGACTGGCCTGAGGGCATGTCAGTGGCACATTCTCATGATTACTGATTGATGTGGGAGGTCCCAGCCCCCTGTGGACCTCTCATCCATAGGTAACTGAGTCTAGACTGTTTAAGAAATAGTGAACGTGATCCTGGAAGTAGGGCAGTAAACATAATTCCCCCACGGACTCTGCTTCAGTTCCTGCCTCCTGGTTTCAGCCTTCAGTTCCATGGATGTTGAGCTGTAAACTGTCCCTGGAAGGGACAGGAAGCAGTAGGCATGGGATGAGAGAAAACATGACCCATAGTCCTGTGACTCTGGGAAGGGCTCCCATGGCTCAGGTGTGAAGGAATAAGAGCAGCACAGGTGTGAGGCAGAGCTGGAGATGAGACAAGCAGGCACAGAGAACATGGTGTCCTCTCCTCTCCTTTTCTTCAAGGGGCTCCTGCTCACAGGTGAGACAAGCCCTGACCGTGTCTGGGAGAAGGGGACCTCAGAGGACAAGAGGGCCCCAAGGGGATTCACTTTCTTCCTGAATCCTGAGGAGACAGGACACAGAGGCCGAACAGGGCCTGTGCAGCTGGAAGCTTTGGGGACAGGAAGTATCAAGGGCAGGGGAGCCATGTTATACTTTATTCAAACCGAGTCAACATTACCTGTTGTAGTTTTCCTATGTGCTGACAGCTGGGGTCCAGAGAGGGGTCTCTATGACCAATGTGGGGGACACAGGGGGTGCGTTTTGCAGGCTTTGTAGATTGGAACCATTCAAGGATGTGAAAGGGGATCAGGTGGCTGAAGCTGCTATTGGGATCACCTGGGATTTCTGAGCAAGAGGACATTGTGGAAAAAAAGCCAAGAGAAAGGGATGCGTTTGTGGAAGGTACCAGAGGGATGAGAATCATTTAAAACAATGTGTGAAACAGGACCTTGGAGGAACAAAGCAAAAATAGTAAAAGCTAAGTCCCTCAATGGGGACAGTGACTACCTATAAATTGGTTGATTTAGTGCAATTTGTTAACAGTCATTGGCAATTAAAAATATTTAAAAAGTAGGGATAGGCAGCCTGCTTTTGGTACAATGTTAATGACATAAATTATAAAGTAGGAAATTCAAAATTTATCAAGAACTATAAAAACTGCATGTGAGGTCCAAGAAGATACTAGAAATAAATATGAAATCATTTTGATTTACTTTGGTTTTCCAAGACAGGGTTTTTCTGTGCAGAGTTTGCTGTCCTGGAACTCACTCTGTAGACCAGGTTGGTCTCAAATTCATAGAGATCCACCTGCTTCTGCCTCTGCTGGGATTAAAGGCATACTTCACCACCACCTGGCAAAATCAATTTTTTAAAAGTGGTGTCATATCAGAACTATTATAGGTTCGAATTCTACCTCCCCACTCTCCTCTCTGACATTGCCTCCTCCTGAATCTCCAAACAGCAAAAATCAATATCAAAGGAAAACATCAGGGCTTGTTTAAAAATAAAAGCTAAAAGCAAAGAGAGAGAGTCCATGCAGTGTGAAATATCTCCTGTGCCAAAAGCTCTTGTCCTTGGCAAGCCTCCTCCCACAGACAGACGTACCATGGATTGCTCTTTTTCTTTTTTGTTTTGTTTTAGTTTTCCTCATGATATGAGCTACATGCAAATATCTTTTATTTCTCCAGCCCATCCTAAAATTCCCTTTTGCACTGAAACCCGAAGCCTGATTTGTCCTGAGTTCAGGTCCCTAAGGCTTAGGGACCTTCCTCACATAGTTGCTTATCACGCATTAGAGTTATCTATGCCTCTGTCCCCTCAGGGCTGACATTCCTGGGGGCTCAGGCTGGTCCATCTTCATGTACTGACACTCATAACTATAGGGTCACACTGGACAAAGGAAAAACTAACACAAAATGATGGCAGATTTACTCAAATATTCCAGAATGGGTAGATATTTCCTACAGTGTGCAAAACTGTAAATACAAGAGAATTGTATAATTAATCTAGATTTTTTTAATATATATTTTGTCTTAGTCAGGGTTTCTATTCCTGCACAAACATCATGACCAAGAAGCCGTTGGGGAGGAAAGGGTTTATTTGGCTTACACTTCCATGTAGCTGTTCATCACCAAAGAAGTCAGGACTGGAACTCAAGCAGGTCAGGAAGCAGGAGCTGATGCAGAGGCCATGGAGGGATGTTCTTTACTGGCTTGCTTCCCCTGGCTTGCTCAGCCTGCTCTCTTATAGAACCCAAGACTACCAGCCCAGAGATGGCACCACCCACAAGGGGCCGAAATTTCCCCCTTGATCACTAATTAAGAAAATGCCTTACAGTTGGATCTCATGGAGGCATTTCCTCAACTGAAGCTCCTTTCTCTGTGATAACTCCAGCTGTGTTAAGTTGACACAAAACTAGCCAGTACATATATAAAAAAGTTATTTATTTTATGTACATGAGTGCACCTTTGCTCAGACACATCAGAAGAGGGCATTAGATCCCATTACAGATGGTTGTGAGCCACCATGTGGTTGGTGGGAATTGAACTCAGGACCTCTGGAAGAGCACTCAGTGCTCTTATCTGCTGAGCCATCTCTCCAGCCCCATTAAGTTGTTCTCTTAAAGACAAGTTAAACAAACAGGCTGAGTGCACAGTAGGACATCAGTCTCAAGCATTGACGCTCAACCTTCTGAATGCTGTGACCCTCTAATGCAGTTCTTCACGTTACGACGACCCTCAATCATAAAATTATTTTGTTGCTACATCATAGCAGTAATTTTGCTACCGTTATGAGTCATAATGTAAATATCTCATTTGCAGGATATTTGATATGCAAGCCAGAAGGGGGTCATGACCCACTGATTGAGAACTACTAGTCTGTCCTAAGTGACCTTAAAGTGTATTACTACTAACTCGAGCGTGAGGTCCAACATAACTTCCAGTCTCACAGAATGTAAGAGATACTGCCATACGGATGTAGCCGCATCCCATGGGAAAGTTCTGTAAGATGGAGAAGAAGAAATAGAAGAAGTGAGATCTGGGGCCTGGGAACTAATGTTTTTCATAGACCCAGGATGCATTCCTTGATGTCTTCACAGCTCCTCCTCTCTCCTGAAGGCTGCTGCCCTGCTGCTATCCAGACTTGTCTACATCAGTTCCTAGGAACCGTGTAGCTAACAGGGACATTGTGTCCTAATCTGTAGCCCCAGGCACGAATGTGGAGCTTGGGCAAAGGAGGTGCTGTGCAGGGGATACCTGGAGGGAGGCTGTGTCTGCGAAGCCTGATGGGCCGACCGTGGCCACAATGAAGTGCAGAGGCTGGAATGGTGCAGGTCCAGAGTCTAACTGCAGTTTATGTTGGATTGTCTTTAGCTCCCTAAGCATCCTTTCCTTGCCCACTTGTGTCAGACCTAGCATCCCGGAAACTAACAGAGTAAAATCCTCTTGGGATGTATTGACTTAACAGAACCCTAGATCTCACCAGCCAAAGGCTAAGAGACGTTGGATGGTAGCTGAGTCTTACATCTGAGCTCCTTCAGCTTTGCTACAACCGCCTACTTCATGTTGACCAGTGTCGCTGAAAAGGGCCTTGATTTAAGTTTTTCTTTGTTATGTTACTCTAAAAGAAGCTCACAACAAACTAATTCCACCTCAGAACGTGGGATTTGGGGTAAATCTTGTTCCCTGAAGACGTGAGAGCTGTCGTTCTGTGTCAACAGAATGGAGGTCCGACGAGTGATAGCAGACACAGATAAAGATCTTTCCTTGAGGCCACAGATTTATAGACTGTCTCAGGGCATGTGGTGTAGTACAGCTCGGAAAAGATCACAGCATCTAGGAAGACAGGGATGCTGTGTTAAGACACCCAGGGAAGAAAAAAATGGAGAGTGTGGGGAGATGTGGAGGAAGGGCACCTAAGGTGCCTTCCCCAGAAGACAGCCTTCGAGGGTCAGACACTGATTCTTCTCGCTTATAGAACCTGGACAGCATTCTGTGCTCCTCAGTAGATGGTAGGCTTCAGGGTGAGAGACTGGTAACAGCACTGTCACATGGGGAGAGTGATAGCCAGGTGTCTAGGTCGCCTGTTGGGCCATGTTTGATGACCTGCTCAGCATCTGAATTCAGCAGAGCCCCAAAGATATAAAGATCCAGATGTGTGATAGAAGGACCATTACAGTATGAGCCAGGGAGTCCATAGAGAGTTTCCCTGCCCTCCCTTCCACAGCTCTCATGCCTCCATTCTGAATATTTCCTATCTGCCCCAGTCTGACTGGCCCATAGAAAACATCATTCTTCCTGGAGAAAAGGCTAAATTGGCTCCATTTTCTGCTATGAGGAGAACTCAGAGTCTCCCACTTTGTAGTGTGACCTCTGCCAAGTAATGGACAGGATATGGAACTGCAATTAGGCTTTGTGACATTTCATCTCAAGCATGCATACACACAAACACACACAAAGACCCACATACACACAGACACATACGTACAGACACACACACATAGACAGACACACAGATACACACACAAACACATACACGTAGGCCCACATACATAGACAGGAACACTGAAACACACAGATCCCACACAAAGACCCTCCACAAACCCCCACAGACACACATATACAGATACACAGACCTATAAAGACCCCCGCTCAACAAATACACATATACATACACACAGACACACACAGAGAGATACATACACATACATATATATATAGACAAACACAGAGAGACACACAGACACATAAATTGACACACACAGACCCACCCACTCACACACAAACATACGCATAGACACACATAGATAGACACACAGACAGACAGACACACAGCAAATATGCAAATAAATGGAAAAATGTTGACCAACCCTGGGTATTAATCATTCTAACGTGTAGTTTTTGCTACCCCACTTTAAGCTCTGGATGCACCATGTTACCAGTCCCTCCCAGGGTCCCTGAGATCCGAGGATGAAACACACACACCACATTAGCTTATTTTTCACCCTGCCTTATTGTCTCAATTGCTGGGCTCTACTAAGCTTTTGTCAGCTATTTCGCACCCTTCTTTTCACTCCCAGCTCAGCACCCTAAATCTGCCCTCAACTTTAGTTGCTCAGTTACCTTCTCCTTATTCTGCAATGCAAAACTGCCATCTACTTATCTGCGTTTCTAATCTCCCACCAGGGGAAACAAGTGGCCTATGGCCCTTCCTCCTGACATCTCACATGCTGGTCCTTTCTCCCTCCAAAGCATGGCAAAAACCTTTGTCTCTTAGCCTTCCTGCAGGGACCCGAAAGTCCCAACTCTTTTCTTCCACCCAGCAATTGGCCCCTAGCATCTTTACTGATAGGTCAAGACCCAAATGGGGAACAAGACCTTAGCATCAGAACCACACACCTGCTACAAAACACTCTGATTAGCTCCCAAACTGAGATGTTTGTAAAAACAAACAAATAAACTAAGGTACCCAGGCCGTGGATACACTCACCCTTTCATCCACTCATCTACAGGGAGCCAAGCCTGTCCCAGGCCCGAGGCCTCCCACAGTGAGCAACTTCACAGAGCCTTTGTTATGAGATTTCATTTATTTTATGCATATGATCTTTTGACTGTATGTATGTCTATGCATTCCATGCTGGAGGAGGTTAGAAGAGGGCCATGTGGGTGTGAGAAGCCATGTGAGAAGCCATGTGGGTGCTGGGGATTGAACCTAGGTCCTTAGGAAGAGCAACCCGTGCTCTTAACCACTGAGCCATCTCTCCAGTCCCAACAGGCCTTCATTCTAATGGACTGGAAGACAGTGGAGCAAAGTCTTCTAAGAAGTGCAGTCAGGAGTCCCAAAGGCAACAGAGCCAGAAAATGAGGAAAGTAAGACCTGGGGTCTCCAGAGGAGGAGGTCAGGGAAGGCACCCTCACCCCAGAAATGCTCTTGAGAGTAAGCAGGGATGTGATGACAGTGGGGTGTGGGGACCCACACAGACCGCTGAGGAGAGAGGTCTATGCAGAGGACACAGCTCCAGAGGCACTGTAGGGATGGGGCTTGTGGTACCTTATTACATCAAGTGGCGATCACACATCTGCAGGACACGTGGGCCCAACACTGATGGGGGTTTTCTCTTCCCTTCCAGCTTCCCTTCTAGCCTGCCAGAACTCAAGCGCTGCCATGGCCCACCTATCTATCGAGGCTCTGCCGCCCTCTCTTCCTGAAGGGGGAAATGTTCTTCTGTGAGTTGATAATCAGTCGGAGAGGCCTCGGGCCTTTTTCTGGTACAAGGGGAAACGTGCTTTTGAAGAATTTAAAATTGCACACTATGAAACAGCCTCTCAGTCGCTTAAGTGGGGGCGAAAATACAGCGGCAGGGAGAGAGTTTTCACCAATGGATCCCTGCTGCTCCAGAAAGTCACCCAGGAAGACACAGGGATCTACACCCTAGAGAGCTTTGATGCATATTATCAGTGTGAAATAGCACATGTCCGCCTCCAAGTGTTCAGTAAGTGACTCTCTGTGACCTGTGGGTGCTGGGTGGGATGGTTGCCTCGATATACAGGAATTTCAGCCTTGGTCTGTATTTAGTGCAGGACACCCATGGATCAAACTCCATCACCAAAACCATTATGCAGAAAACAGGACATGCAGTGAGTAACTCAGCAAAGGAATGCTAGACTCAGCCAATGAAATGAGCTCTCACTGTGAACATGGCCCTGAGGTAGACCCTGAGGGACTCCAACAAGGCATGGATTAGGAAAACATGGGACCAGGTGACCCTGAGGAACCTCCTCTTCAGGGCTGCAACAGGCCTTTCTGTTGGAGATGAGATAGAACAAAGCTGGTCTTGTGTAAGCAGCCAACCCACTGCCATGACAGTCACATGTAAGCTGGCTCTCCTGGGCATCTCCTTCTGCTGAGCCTGAGCATAGAGAGTGTGGGGCAGTGGGCTGCGCACAGACAGCCTGGTCTCCAGTCGAGCATAGGTCTTGAACCCCGGGGGACCCAGTGGGTGGTGATTTCCACCTACGTGGGACAGAAGGTGTTCCATCATGTCTCTTGGATCCCTGGCTCCTGTCGAAGTTACCGCCCCCACAGCCCCCACAGGAGAGGTGTGTGACTATCAGTCACAAATGTCCCAAGCTCCTGGCATTCTGGCTAGACTCCACCCCCACAGTTACCTGACTACAGCCAGGTATGCTCCTCCCCACAGTTACCTGATAGCCCAGCCCACTATAAAAGGGGCTGCTTGGCCCCTACTCGGATTTCTTTAAACTCTCACCTTTCTTTCTCTCATCTCTAGCCCTCCTCCTCTCTCTCCCTTCCCTCCTCTCTCCATGTGACCATGGCCGGCCTCTCTCTCTCTCTACCTTCTCTCCTTCTCCCTGCTTTATTCTACAATAAAGCTCTAAAACCATAGACTTTCTCTGCTTGTCAAGGCCTACCGTGCTTGAACAATGGGATAGGCTTTCTCCTAATGAGCCATCTAACCTCCTATCAGAGGCCTTCCTGTGCTCCAGCCATGGACCAGACCAAGGACTCTCTCCCTTGTGGGAACCACACAGTGCCTCCCTCTCTCCCTGCCCTCTCCTCCCTTCAGCCTTGGGGCTGACTGAGCCGCCCCTGGGGTCCCCTTTCTGTTCTCAGCAATTCCTTGGTGTCCAGCGGTGTCTGGGATGTCCGAGGCTGAGAACCTGGTGCCTAGGTCTGCCCATTGTCCACCACACACCAAGCTGGGGTCAGGGGCTTCACATAGCCAGACTACCACCCGGGGCCACGTGGAAAGCATGCAGCAATCCTTCCGCATCTGCCGGCCCAGAGCACCAGAACTCTGGTGGGACGCGGGTTTTCTCCCACTCCCTCTTTCCCCCCATGCTCCCTGCCCCACAGGAGAGCAGAGCTGGACGGTTCCCAGGCCATCAGCCAGATGTTCTCATGGGTTTGCAGGCTCTCATGGGAACAGCTTATCATCATGGATCCAGCCCGGGGAAATCTCATAGAGAGACAAATGGTAGTAGACTTCCCTGATTTGGACAGCTCCTTTGTTCCAAGGTCAGTTTCTTGTTCTTAGTCAAGGTTAACTCACAGACATAGCAATGATCATTCACCATGTGTCCTATTATAGAGAAACAGAGACCTAGGAAACACAGTGGCTGAGTGAGGTGGTTCAGGTCATGGTGGCCATGGCAAGCACAAGACGCTGGCTGTCCCCTCAGCTCTGAGTCCCCGTGAGAAGGCCTTATTAAGTGCCTTGGAGCAGAGAGGGGCTGCCTGAGATCTCTGGAGATGAATCTCTTTTGTTCTCTTCTGTTTACACGCAGAGATTCTGATACAGCCCTACCTCCAGGTCAAGAGCATTATAGTGGAAAGACGGAAATCTGCAACCTTCGAGTGCAGGTCACCCGACACTGGAGTTGACATCACTTGGATCTTCAATAACAAGCCCCTGGATTTCAATAAGAGGATGTCTCTATCTCCTGACAAGCACAGACTCAGCATAGCTCCCCTCAGGCTGAAGGATACAGGGGAGTATCAGTGCGAGGTCTCCAACTCCTTCACTTCCAGGAAGAGTAACCCCATCTCCTTGTTCTTGGTCCGCGTGTGACCTTCTTCTCCTCCTCCACTGCTGATGGGAGGTTGCCTTCCTCACTCGTGTGCAAGGTGGATAAAGGTTGAAGGGAGTCACTGATCAGTGCAGACACAGAGACAGGCAGCATGGTGACAGACACTTGCCATCCTAAAATAAAACACAGGTCAGTCCCATCCAGACACAGTGAGGCAATGATTTTATAAAAGACAAGAGTATAGGAGCAGAACTCAGTCCAGGGATCTGATTTGCAAGGCACTAAGAAGGGCTTAGGTTCTGAATCAGATACAAACCACACCGTCAGGATCCAGAGGGAACAGAGTTCAGGCACTCCCTACACACCAAAAGCTGTAGGTGCTCAGAGTCTCCTTTTAAAATGGTGAGATGATTGCAGAGAGCTAAACACTTCCTCTCACACGCTCAAATTATTTCTCATATCAAATGCCAATGCCGCTAGACCCCAGTCACTTGTGAGAAGTTGGAATACTGACTGGAAAATGGACAGGACGTATTTATTTCAGTGGGGACATTGTGTTGGTTTGTATATGCTTGGCCTAGGGAGTGGCACTATTAGAACGGGTGACCCTGTTGGAGTAGATGTGTCACTGTGTGCTAGGGCTTTAAGACTCTCATCCTAGCTGCCTGGAAGTCAGTCTTCTACTAGCAGCCTTCAGATGAAGATGTAGAACTCTCAGCTCTGCCTGCTCCATGCCTGCCTGGATGCTGCCATGAGGATAATGGACTGAACCTCTGAACCTTTAACCCAGCCCCAACTAAATATTGTCCTTTATAAGACTTGCCTTGGTCATGGTGTCGATTCCCAAGAGTAAATGTAAAATGCTTTTGAACTGTTCTGGTCTGCAGAGTTTTTGTCCACATATGCAAATCCATGGGTGAGAGGAGGGAGTTGGCTGAACTTCATGCCCTAGGCTGCCTGTTAAGGTGAGACCTTGCCCAAGATCTTGATTTGTCCTAACAGTTTCTGGCGTGGTAATACACATTCATTAAAACTGACTATTTTAGTCATCTTGAAGCAAAGAGCTCATTGGCACAGAGCACATTCATGTAGTTGTGTGAACGGGACTATTGCCTGTTTACAGAGGTTCCAAACCTGTTCTGTTCCCTCAAGCCCCTTGTAACTGACCGCCATGATACTTCTGTCCCTATGCGTGTGACAAAAACTGCAACCTAATTGTTCATGGTTAAGATGAGTTCAGAGGGTGCTGGAGAGATGGCTCAGCGGTTAAGAGCACTGACTGCTTTTCCAGAGGTCCTGAGTTCAATTCCCAGCAACCACATGGTGGCTTGCAACCATATGTAACGGGATCTGATGCCCTCTTCTGGTGTGTCTGAGGACAGCGACAGTGTACTCACTTATACAAAATAAATAAATCTTGAAAAGGAAAAAAAAAAAAAAAAGATGAGTGCAGAGGTGTTCACAGCCTTCGCCGCGCCGCCGCTCTCCAACGCCAGCGCCGCCTCTCGCTTGCCGAGCTCCAGCCGAAGGAGAAGGGGGGTAAGGAAGGAGGTGTCCATACCATGGCTCCTACAAAGCAGACTGCCCGCAAATCACCGGTGGTAAAGCACCCAGGAAACAACTGGCTACAAAAGCCGCTTGCAAGAATGCGCCCTCTACTGGAGGGGTGAAGAAACCTCGTTGCTACAGGCCTGGTACTGTGGCACTCTGTGAAATCAGACGCTATAAATCCACTGAATTTCTGATCCGCAAGCTCCCCTTTCAGCGTCTGGTGCAAGAAACTGCTCAGGACTTCAAAACAGATCTGTGCTTCCAGAGTGCAGCTATTGGTGCTTTGCAGGAGGCAAGTGAGGCCTAGCTGCTTGGCCTTTTTGAAGATACCAACCTGTGTGCTATCCATGCCAAACGTGTAACAATTATGCCAAAAGATAACCAGCTAGCACGCCACATACGCGGAGAACGTGCTTAAGAGTCCACTATGAGGGGAGACATTTCATTCTCAAAAAAAATTTTTCCTCTTCTTCCTGTAATCAGTAGTTCTGAATGATAGATATTTTTTTCCATGGAGTCAAAGGTACCTAAGTATATGATTGCGAGTGGAGACATAGCAGACAGAATCAGGTATTGGCGTTTCTCCACGTTCATTTGTGCTTCATATAAATGCAAGATGTAAAGCATTAATGCAAGCAAAATGTTTCAGTGAACACATTTGAGCAGTTCAACTTTATAACAATTATAAATAAACCTGTTAAAATTTTCTGGGCAATGCCAGCATTTGGATTTTTAAAAACTAAGTAAATTTCTTATTGACGGCAACTAAATGGTGTTTGTAGCATTTTTATCACACAGTAGATTCCATCCATTCACTATACTTCTCTAACTGAGTTGTCCTACATACAAGTACATGTTTTTAACGTTATCTGTCTTCTGTGTTGTTCCTGTAAGTTTACTATTAAAATACATTAAACAAACAAACAAACAAACAAACAAACAAAAAAACAAAAGATCAGTGCAGAGAAACACAACTCATCAGTGCATGTGCATTTTGTTGGCTTTTTGCAGATTTGGCTCACTGGTCTCACAACTTGTAAAAACTTTAGGATCCTCTACCGACAAGTTCATGGCACCTGCAGAAATATTGTCTGACCTTGCAATGGTAGACACGTATTACATATGTGACACACACGTCATACATTTTTGTTACTCATGGAATTTTTGTTATTCTGAAACATGGATAGCAGTGTATCAACTTTCGATCCTAATTTTACTAATATTAATTCATTTCCTTATAAAGGCAATCTACTCAAAAATGTCAATATTAATCGTTTGTCAAAAACCAGCTTTCAGTGGAATTGACTTTTTGACAGTTAATTTATTTATTTTCATTCTATCTTTAGTCCCTCCTTCCAATGGCTTTCCTTCATGGGCTGGTTGGCATGGGGTATGCTTTGTTTTCCTTTGGCGATGGGGGGGGGGATTTCATGTTGTTATTGCATTAAGGACTTAACATAAGAATCAAGGGCCCCTTTGGAGAAAAAATCTGCACAGAAGGGCTATTTCATGTGTTTCTACTGCCGTTGTTAGCGCAGTTGCTGTTAGACTTGAAGTCAGGCAGCTGGGCAGGCCTCTGATAAATCACACTGACTTAAGTAACCCCCCCACCAGAGTCTTGGCCTCAGATTTTCATCCTGAAATGGAAATGATGGAATCCTTTTGACAGAAGCAAAAACTACTCTAAAGAAACAAATGGTCTGCCTGCCCTCATCTCCCCCTGCCCCAACTTCAGGGGCAAAGGCCTGTGTCCAGACGCTAAGTAGTGAGAATCCATGTTCCACCACAGGTCCTGCTCGCCTAGGCGATCCAGGGCTCTTACTAAGGCCTTCTTTCTGTATGTTTAAAGAGGGGAATCTCTACTGCCCAGACTGAACCATCTCCTAAATCTTTACTCTTTTTTTTTTTTAATTATTTATTTTATTATATGTAAGTACACTGTAGCTGTCTTCAGACACTCCAGAAGAGGGCGTCAGATCTCATTATGGATGGTTGTGAGCCACCATGTGGTTGCTGGGATTTGAACTCAGCAGTCAGTGCTCTTACCCGCTGAGCCATCTCACCAGCCCCATCTTTACTCTTCTTAATTATAAAAGAGTTGCCTAAGATAGCCCTGAAGAAGCTAGACAGGCCTAAGGCCTGTTTCCAGGAGCTGTCCTAATGCTGTCCCTCTTGCCTCTATTACAGACATGGCCACTCTCCCCTGGGGAGATTTCCCTTATCTTCCAGATGGCCTGAGTGCTGTGACCTCTATGTTTCTTCTTATCATTGGAGCATGTCAGTAAGAATCACTTCTGAGCCGGGCGTGGTGGCGCACGCCTTTAGTTCCAGCTCTCAGGAGGCAGAGGAAGGCGGATTTCTGAGTTCGAGGCCAGCCTGGTCTACAGAGTGAGTTCCAGGACAGCTGGGGCTACACAGAGAAACCCTGTCTTGACCCCCCCCCACACCCCACCCCCCAAAAAAAGAATCACTTCTGAACAAAAAAAAGAAAGAAAGAAAAGAAAGAAAAAAGCTAAATCAACACTTTGTGAACTGTGGAAATCAGACAGGTTCCCTCCGGGCTCCTTCTCTGACACTAAGGATTACAGGCTCTGAGGAAAGCTAATTCCTGAACTGACCATGGGCTATCTCCTTCACCCCACTCCCTCCACCTGCTGCCTCCTTCTGGTAGAAATCTTAAGTCTTAGTCAGCTGTTTCTCCAGCCCAGCAAAGTCATTACTGCAGTGCTGCTCTGTGTCTTTCTCCCTCGGGGCAGTCAGGCCTATTGTGCACCAGGCTTGACCTGAGAGAGGGAAGCTTAGCCCTGTGGGTGGGCGCAGGCAGAACCTTGGTCTGTGGTGAGTGTGTGGCCAAAGAACACACACTGGGGAACAGCTTTGGAGAACGGGTTCCATCTGTTGGGGGAACAAAGTCTATTTAAGCCTTTGGAGGTGAATAGGGGCTACCTAGTGAGTGTACATAGGTCATTGGCCAGGGCCAGGATGCTTAAAGATGCCTCATTTGCATGAGAAGGAATTCCAGGTGCTGCTGGACATACCCTTATAAGGGGAAAAGAAGTTTAATCTGGCTACTGGCTTTGTGACCTCCTCTGGTGAGGCAAAGGAGAGGGCTATTTGGTTTTTTGGATAAAACACAACCCCACTCTTGTTTCTGGCCAGCTCCGTGGGTCCCACAGCTCTGTGGCCTCACACTCTAATACGGATTCTAATTCTTGTTGTGGGGTCTGAGGCCCTGTGATCCCTCCCTCTCTCCAAGTTACCATGACAGCCGTGAGAACTTCACCGTGCCAGCCTCCGACATGCTAGACTGGAAAGCCGCAGCATCCTGCCTGTGGCACCTTACCTAAGTGCGTATGTATCTCGAGCTTAGCCATGAGGAAAGATGCACTCAAATCGAGACTTGTTAAACAAAGCCGAACAAGGTAACTGACACTTCAGCTAGGTGTGGCTGTAGCATCTGACATCCCGAGCACTGGGGAAGGAGAGGGAGGAGGATCGGGAGTTCAAGGGCAGCCTGGACTGTGGGGGATCCAAGAACAGCCTGTGTTACAGTACGATCTGTTCCAAACACAACAAAATGAAGCTAAGTGTGGTGGCCCGTAGTTCACTCCTAGGACTCAGTCAGGAGGCAAAAGGAGGTGGGATCTCTATATGTGCGTGCCAGTCCAGGCTGCAAAAGGAGCGTAAAACACTAAGAATAACAAAAATAAAACACACCAGGCAGTTGTAGCATACACCTTTAATCCCGGCAATCAGGAGTTGAAGGCAGGCTAATCTCTGAGTTCCAGCCCAGGCTGGGCTACAGACCTAGACCAAGACAGCCAAGGCTACATAGAGAAACCCTGCCTCAGAAAAACAAAAACAAACAAATAGAAACAAAAAACAAACACAAGCAAACCAATCAATAAACAAAAACACCAAAAATAAACTCTACCCCAAACCAACAAAAGCCAGTTAAACTAAGAAACACCTAAACACATGAAATAACAATTTAAACACGTGTTTAAAAAAATAGAAAATAAAACAGAACATGTGATTCAAAATGGAAACCTTGCCCACTGCCTGGTCAGGGAGCTGGAGAAGAGGAAGAAGTCAGGTGTATGACTGGGTGTGCCCCAACCCCAGCCTGAGCTACAGAGTGAGTGCCAGGCCAGCCTGCCCTTTGACCTCAGATGCCTGAGGTGAAGACCCAAGTCAGAGAGGGGCTCTACAGTGATGTCTTCTACTGTGTGCCCTGCCCCAAGCCACTCACTGTCCTTGAAGCTTGCCTGGCTTAGCACTGTCCTCTGTCAGCGTCTGACTGACAGCTTCTAGAGAGCAGGGACCCAGCATTGGGTGGAAAATGTCCATCAGCTGTAAGAGCAGAGCAGACAGCAGCTCAGATGCCATCCCTCACCTGCTCCAGTCTCCTCCAGCAGGGCCTCCATCTGCACCTGTGCCCCCGGGGTTCCTCTTCCTGTTGGTTAAGGGAGAGAGGCCTCATCTGGGTCCCATTCAGAGGTACAGGCCACGATGCTGGGGAGGAGCTTGAAGCAGCCGCCCACACTGAAGGTGGGTCTTGTCACATGTACTGAGCGACCAAGATAATATCTCCAGACATTCTCTGAGGCTACCCCCACTCAGGGGAGCCCTCCCAGGGCTGACACTGGATGACAGACACAGGGGCTAGACAGTAAGTGTTTCCATAAGTCTGTGCCTGTGGCCTGTCACCTAGAAGACAGTTTCCAGCTGACAACACTGAGCATGACAGTTACCTTGCAGTAGCACCTGAGAGGTCTGGAAGTTTCCTTCCAGAAAAATTCAACTAGAATGTGGCACCATCAATTCTTTGAACAAATGTCCGAATGATTCCAAAGTGTAACCATATTTTGTTTTCCATTAGATTTCTCTGGGTTCTGGATTCTTCTTCAGTGCTGGGAATCAAGCATGGGGGCTTGCCTGAGGTGATAATATGCCCATTTAATGCCAGCACTCAGTACCGGCAGGCACATTTTTGAAAGTCTAAGGTATGACTAAGGTATGAAAGTCCATAGCAAGTTCAAGGCCAGTCAGGGCTACATAGTGAGACCCTGTCAGCAAAAGAAAAAGAAAGGTGCTCCACAGATGGCTCAGGGGTCAAAAACACTGGCTGTTCTTCCAGCACCACATAGACGCTGACAACTATCCATAAGTCTAGCTCCTTTGTCTGTCATGTCCTCTCTTGGCCTACATGTGCACCAGGCTTGTGAGTTGTGCACAGGCCTCCATGTGGGTAAAACACCCAAACACACAGAATAAAAGTTTAAGGGCTGGAGAAATGGCTCAGCAGTTAAGAGCACTGACTGCTCTTCTGAAGGTCCTGAGTTCAAATCCCAGCAACCACATGGCGGCTCACAACCTTCTGTACAGTTACAGTGTACTCATATACATAAAATGAATAAATAAATCTTTTAAAAGTTAGTTTAACCTTGTTTTTAAAAAAGTTAAACATATGTTAAGAAACATAGAAAATAAAACAGAATATGCCATGCAAGATGGAAATCTTGGCCACTGCCTGGACAGGGAGCTGGAGAAGAGGAAGGGAGAAGCCAGGTGTATGAGTCAGGCACAGAGGTCAGCACAGGGCAGCACCACAGGGGAGACAAGCAGCCCCCCTTGGGGGGAGGGAGAAGCTTCAGAAAAGAGCCAAGAAGCTCAGAGTGTCAATCCGAGGGCCTGGAACAAAGTCAGGTAGTTAAAAGCAAGGAAAAAAAGGAAAAGTTAGCATCTCAGAATCTAGAAAAACAGATGGTGTTAGCCCTGCCTCATGTGGTGGATCTGCACATGCCGTGGATCCCTGCCTTGTGCTGTGGATCCGCACGTGGCTGTGTTGGGAGCACACTACGCCAGAAACAGGTGAACAGGTTTCTGTCCTTCAACAATGTCAGAATCAACTGAATAACGATCCACAGCATGCAGGGGTTTCAGTGACTTTAGTGACGTTGTCATCTAATCCTCCTACCTCTCTAGCTTGCCCGAGAGAATGAGAACTCTCACATCAGACAGCTCACAGTAAGTGTAGCCAATGCGTCTGTGTGCATATAGGCAGGTGCAAAATGATACCAGTTAAAGAGGCTACAGAAGTGGGCTAGAGAGTCCCGCTGCCCAGACTGCAGATCAAAAGTATTTACAGCCCTGCGGTGGTGGTACAAGCCTTTAATTCCAGCACAGAGCAGGTGCATCTCTGTGAGTTTGGGGCCAGCCTGGTCTACAGACTTCCAGGACAGTCAGGGCAACCCAGTGAAGGAAGCCCTGTCTCAAGAACAAAACAACAGTAAAACTAAACTATTGAGAAACAAGTTACAGCCACGCTGACACACAGACAACGTGACCTCCCGCCATTATTCCTCACTTCACGTGCGTGACTATTATTGAGCTTCCACGGCTTTTGGGGTGTGCAGAGCTCCTGAATTCAGTTCCCCATAAGTACTGAGGGTTGGCTATGTGTTTGATTCAGACCCTCTTGGATTTCCATGATGTGGGAATTTCTGGCTTTGTTGGAGACTGGGTTTTGTCATGTGACATATATCTGGAAACTGTCTTATAAGAGGATGTTTGGCTGAGAACAGACAAGTAGTGATTTTCCGAAAGCTCCTGATGAAATGGCGTGTGATATTTGGCTGGAGTGGAAGCTTGAGAAGACAATTGATGTTTGGAAAGAGTAAATTTAAAAAGTATAAATAAAAAATATAATAAAGTATTAAAAAAATAAAAGTATAATAAAGTTTAACCCAGCAGACAGTGAAAGATGCCGTGTGGTATTGGTTTGCCTTGCGACTCTTTGCTGGTCATCACTGGGCTTCGCCGACACTGCTCTTTGCTGACGATGCTCTTGCATTGGTTCTCCTTGCTTTCTTCACTGATCTTCACTTGTCGTGACTTCATAGAGAAATGCACCAAAGAACTTCTGGTGATATTCGGGCTGCTTTTTGGCACTTCTGCAGACAAACACCACTTGGTGGAGCCTTGAGGTTTCTTTGGGATTGAGCTGCTGCTGCTGATTCGTGTTTGGTGTTTGCTAGTGGACTGGACTGCTGACAACAAAGATTGGAATTATCCCAAAGAACTATTTCTAAACGGGTCCATAACTCCTGTTTTCTATTAACCTTTCTTTTGCCATACCTCTGTTGGGTGGTGGGCTAGAAGAGATGTTGAAGCATCAAAAAAAAAAAAACATAATTAAGTATGTTTTGAAAAATCTAAACCTACATTTCTGCTTTATACTAACTTGTTAAGACCCTGAATACAGAAATCACAGGACCTCTGTTTATACCTTGTTTGTTTCTTATCTACTCTGTTCATGCCTTAGGACTGACCATATTCTTTGTATATACCTAGAATGATATAAACGCACACTAGAAAAAAATAAAGCTGCTTCAGCCTCAGCACTGGAGTCATGTCATAGTTTTGTTTCATTGTCTTTTTCTTTTCAATCCTCAATCCCTCCCTGGAGACCTTGTTGGCTGACTGAGCTGGCTTGGTCATAGAACTTCTCAGCTCCTCCCACACCATGCCTGCCTGGACACTGCCATGTTCCTGCCTTGATGATATTAGACTGAACCTCTGAACCTGTAAGCCAGCCCCAGTTAAATGTTGTCCTTATCAGAGTTGCCTTGGTCATGGTATCTGTTCATAGTGGTAAAACCCTAACTAAGACACTCCCCTTAGATCTGAAACATTTGAAGACTTCACATGGATATCCTCAGCATCTGCCCTCAGACGGAGGAACGCTGAGCCTACGGTTTTCATGGGACAGAGACGTCCATTTGTTTAGTTCAAGACTGGTTATTGAAGACCTGAAAGCTGTGGGTTCCAGTGTCAGATGACAAGCAGATGAGGGAAAGAGTCCAAGTCCTGCTCTCAGACTATGGTTTTTGTGACTTGGAGGGGGGCTGTGTCACAGACTTTGTGAAGGAACAGAGGAAGAGACCGAATAGGAGGAGTTCATGTTCACAGATTTTGGCCATCCCCTCTGGGGTCCAGACATCTATTAAGGCCTTTGTGGTGGAGAAGTGGCTGCCGAGGCTGTAGAGCATCGTGTGCTTCATTAGATCTGCTGCCTATGGCCTGTTGTCAGAGTCAGTTACTGTGTTTTCTTCTTCTCAACTTCCCCATGATAGGACACAAGGCAGATGATCATCAACAAGTATATAAGGCAGGGTTTCTCAACCTGTGGGTCTCCACCCCTTTAGGAGTTGAATGACTTTTTCACAGGGGTCACCTAATACCATATGTATATTAGATATTTACATTATCCTTCATTACTGTAGCAAAATTCCCATTATGAAGTCACAATGAGAACAATTTTGTGGTTGGGGGGAGGGTCACTGCATCGTGAGGAACTCTATTAAGGGGTTGCCACATTAGGAGGGAATTTTAAATATGAGTAATGACCTGGCCTTGGGACAGGGAAGCATCCCAAATCAACAGTCTGTTACCATTTGCCTAGCTGTGAGATTTCACTGAGCTGGACCTGTGAGGACAAGCACTTGCCAAAGACATGTTTCTTAGAAATCTATCAGAGCAGTTGGCTGATGGCCTGGGCACCCGTCCAGCTCTGCCCTCCGTGCTGAGTCTCAGCAGAAAGAGATACCCAGGGGACCCAGCTGTGGCTGTTGTGGCTAATAAATCATGTTTCCTGACAGCTCTAACAGGAAGTGAAGTTCCACCTCTGAAAGACAAGTCCCCAGTGTCACCTGGAGTGGCATCTAGGACAGAGATCTGGAGCCAAGGCTTCCATGTGCTCGCCTGTAGGCGTAACGTTATTGTGTGCTGTGTAAAGACTCTCCTTGTATTACTCAGACGCTGATTTCTGTACCCCCCAAATATGATTGCCAACCTTATTCTAAGAATCTCCTGTCTCAAAGTTGTGTACACATTGCTCCCCAATTATTCTCTGATTGGTCAATAAAGCTAGCTGATCAGCCAATGATTGAGCGGGGGAAAAAAATGGGGCTGGACTTCCTCCCAGCCAGAGGATAGGGTGGAGGACAGAGAGAGAAAATAGGGATTAGCTAGGGGGAGAGAGTCCAGGAGACACCATGAGAAAACACCTGGAGCAGAGAGAGCCAGTTCAGTACTATGCTGGGAATTTTGGCTGGGGGGTAGCCAGATTAGCACAGAGGACTAGAATAGATTAATGCTACTCGATTGTTGTGCCCTTAAAGCTTGTTAAATAAAAACAGCAGTCAAATCTCAATCGTTTGGGAGATAGCTAGGTTAAGAGAAAAACTGCAACAGGTATTAATCCCCACTAACACTCACCTATCTGTGAGGATCTCACAGCTCCTCCAGCGAGGCCCCTCCTGATTCCCACAGGGTTGTGATCATGGTGAGAGGCCCAAGGGTGTGGACTGAGTCTGACATCCTCAGGCCTAGTTATCCAACACACAGCAGGGTGGAGTCAGGTGAAGAATTCTGATCCATCTCCACCATGTGTGTCCTGCACTAAATGTTCAAACCCCAATAAGGGGATGCAAGGCAGTGGAGAGGCAGGCACAGTCCAGGCCTGACAGCCCCGTGTAAAAAGTTGAATTATCATCTCCAGCACCTGGAGATCAACAGAGCTAAACACACTGTGTGTTCAGAGAGACCTATATACATTCAAGGTTTCTTCCATGTAGAACCTATGTTTTTCTGGATGATATTTCAGAGTAGCAGGGACCCCCAACCACTCCCTTCACGCCTCCGTTAAGTGAGTTAGAGGCTATTTCCTACTTTACAATTTCACACCTAAATGAACGTGTCCTACTTTGCGAAAGTACAAGGCTCAAAGATTCTCTGATTATGAGCAAAATCACAACCCCTTTTTCCATGCAGGTAGCTGAGACTCGTTTTTCTTTAATAGTTTGCTCGGCTGTGGTGGGTAAGTTCCGGCAGGTAAAAAGCTAGGCTGGAAGGAGAGCAAGGCCTCCCATCAGTGTCGGGCCCTCTGGTCCTGTGCATAACCCAGCCCGGGTTTGCGAAGGTGGTGTGGCCATCCTACGTGGTGTGGGAAAGCAACATGAACCGTGTTCCCACAGCGCCCTGGAAGCTGTGTCCTGTCCCTGGAAAGCTCTTGACTCAGGTGTCTCTGCCCCATATGTCCGGGGCGAGGGATGCTTTCCCTAACCACCTTCTCTAGAGACCAGGAGCACCCCTTCCCGGTTTACTTCTCTGTCCCCTGTGTATTTGCAGTCAATCTCTGGCTATAGAAGCCTTTGCTGCTCTGCCAACCAGTCCACTAGAACCATGGCTTTATGAGGACAGGGACTAGGCTGCTGTTTGGAAAGATCATGTGCCTGGGAAAGACTTATACACCTGTGAATGAGTGAATGAGTGAATGAATAAATGAATGAAGGCATGCTCAGGGTCCTGAATGCCCATAGATTTATTTACGAAATTCTCAGTTTAGTTACTAATGAAAGTGTTTGATCTACTTTTATATGAGGATTGAATGTGTGCACATACCCATGTGTGTATGTAATAAAATTGCATGAAGCCTAATTAAAATTCAGGGTCAGGTTGATTTCTGGTACCAGTCACCAGGCAAGCCAGGAAAGCCTGAGGTCTCCTGACAGCAGGAGAAGGAGGGGAGTCTGCCTTTCTCTAGAGAAAGATCGCCATATATGTGAACTGGTCAGGCGTGGTCAGAGAAACACTCCTATGGGAACTCTCTGAGTCATTAAAAAAAAGGAAGGAAGGAAGGAAGGAAGGAAGGAAGGAAGGAGAGAGAGAGAGAGAGAGAGAGAGAGAGAGAGAGAGAGAGAGAGAAAGGAAGGAAGGAAGGAAGAAAGAAAGAGAGAAAAACGAAAAGAAGGGCCGGAGAGATGGCTCAGCAGTTAAGAGCACCAACTGCTCTTCCAGAGGCCCTGAGTTCAATTCCCAGCATCCACATGGTGGCTCACAGCCATCTGTATTGGGATCTGGTATGTCTGAAGACAGCTACAGTATGCTCATATACATAAAATAAATAAATCTTTAAAAAAAATAAAAAACCACACACATGGATAACTATTCCTGGGCATAGGGCCTGGCCCAGAGTGTGGGAAATACACACAGTGAAGTCCGTTGGCGAGAACTGGTTTTCCTTTTACAGACGGTGTCAATTGCCAACAGCTTCTTAGTTAGAGCCCAGTTGATGTCCACTTCCCCGTCTCTACACTGGGATTTTGTCTGGTTTGACCCTGCGCAGGTCCTGTACATGCTCCCAGTCTCTGTGAGCTCATGCATGGTTAAGTCCAGTCATGTCCGGATGGCTGTTTCTTAGCAGTCATCAACCACCTTCGGCTCTTAAAATCTTTTAACCTTGAGGGGATCCAAGTGTCCAGAATCCTTCCTTTTCCTTTTCACTTTCTTTTTTGATTTTTGTTTTTGAAAAGATTTATTACACACATGCGCACACATATATGATGAGTACACCGTAGCTGTCTTCAGACACACCAGAAGAGGGCATCAGATCACATTGCAGATGGCTGTGAGCCACCATGTGGTTGCTGAGAATTGAGCTCAGGACCTGTGGAAGAGCAGTCAGTGCTCTTAATCGCTGAGCCATCTCTCCAGCCCTCACTTTCTTTTTATAACAAATGATTCACTGTCAGGCAGTGGAGGCTCACACCTTTGATCCCAGCACTTGGGAGGCAGCCCTGGCTGCCTTGGAACTTTCTCTCTAGACCATGCTGTCCTTGAACTCAGAGATTTACCTGCCTCTGCCTGGTGGTGTTAGGGTGTCTCTGGGATGAGCTAGAAACCTAAGGTAATGGGAACTCCCAGGAATCCATGAAGGTGACTCCAGCTAAGACTCCTAGCAATGGGGAACATGGATTGAACCGGCCACCTCCTGTAACCATGCAAGACTTCCAATGGAGGGAGTAGGACACCAACCCAGACACAAAACCCTAGACCCATAATTTGTCCTGCCTATAGGATGTTCATGGTTAAAGATGGAATAGGAACAGAGGGAGTAGCCAGCCAATGAGTGGTCCAGCTTGAGACCCATGCCATGAGAGCGCACCCACCCCTGACACTGTTAATGATACTCTGCTATACTTGCAGATAGGAGCTTAGCAAAACTATCATCTGAGCGGCTTCACCCAGCAGCTAATGGAAGCTGATGCAGAGACCCCAGCCAAACATCAGGCAGAGCCTGGGAAATCCTTCTGGAGAAGGGGAAGAAGGATTGAAGGAGACAGAGGGGTCGAGGACACCACAAGAAAACCCACAGACTCAACTAACCTGGGCCCACAGGGGCTCACAGAGACTGAACCAACAACCAGGGAGCATGCATGGGATTGACTCAAGCCCTCGGCACATATGTAATGGATACACAGTGTGGTCTTCTGCTCAGACTCCTAACGGAGGGGACAGGGCTGTCTCTGACTGTTGCCTGCCTTTGGGATCCCCCACCCCCTCCCACTCTCCACTTCTGGGTTGCCACATTTAGCCTCAGTAGGAGAAGATGTTCCTAGTCTCACTGCAACTTGATATACCAAGGCTGGTTGGCAGCCATGGGAGGCCTGCCCTTTTCTGAGGAGAAAGGGAGGAGGGGTGGATGGGGGAGAAGAGGGGGGTTAGCAGCTAGGGAGGGAAGGACTGAGAGGAGAGGACAGAGGGGAAACTTTGGTCGGGATGTAAAATAATTAATTACTTACTTAATTAATTAAAATAAGGTGACCACTTTAAACAAACATTTAGTGGGCTGGAGAGATGGCTAAGTGGTTAAGAACATTTGTTGCTCTTGTAGGGGACCCAGGATTAAGTAATTCCTAGCACCCACAGGATGATTCACGACCATTTGTAACTCCTAGACACTCACATAGTGTACATTCATACACATATAATAAATAAATATTTTAAAGGTTTTTTTTAAATACTTAGAGTTGTATCTTCTTCTTTTAAATCCTGTATATACAGGCACTTTGCCTGATGTATGTGTGGGCACCACGTGTGTACCTGGTGAATATGGGAGACTGGGAGACATCCGATCCCCTGGAACTGGATTTAAAGGTGCTCAGCCATCTCTCCGGCCCCTCCACCTGTATCTCACATAGGTTTGGTCAAGATACGGACCTTGAAAAGCCTGTCAATTTGTTTGTTTTGCTTTTGCTTTTTAAGACAGGGTTTCTCTGTGCAGCCCTCGTTGCCCTGGAACTTACTCTATAGACCAGGCTGTCCTTGAACTCACAAAGATCTGCCTGCCTCTGCCAAGTACTGGGATTGCCTGGCTCATTTGTTTTAAGGAGGCAGTAATGATTTTTTAAAATCCTTAACTGGGTAGTGGTTAATCCCAGTGGCTTGAGAAGCAGAGGCAGGCAGGTCTCTAAGTTTGATGCCAGCTTGATCTACAGTGTGAGTTCCAGGGTAGCCAGGGCTACCCAGAGACACCCTATCTGTAAATAAATAAATAAACAAATAAATAACTTTATATGTGTTTATATGTTTATGTAACTCTTGTTCAAGGGCTAAGTATCTGAGGGGGAGATCCCTTTATTGGTGAAATGTTTTTCTCAACTTTCTTTTTAATACTCTGTTGGCCACATATAAGACAGGAGTACACGGGGTTTAAATCTATATTCGCTACAGAGGTTCTAGAACTCTCTCTTCCTGAGGCCATCATAGGGGAAGAAGTCAGCAGATGCGTTCCACTCCTCCGCCCCCCCCCCCCCCACACACACACACTCATCCCTCTTGCGGCGCCTAACTCGACCAGCAAGAACGACGCTGGTACCTCACAGAGCCTCATTATCATACCTCATTTGCATGTCTCACATCTGATTGGTTATACTCTCAAAGGCCAGGCAGTGTCTTTGCAAAAAACTTTACTGCATATGTACACATTGGTTGTTTGTCCAAACTTATGCGTGGTGGCCAGCAGTAGCCAGTGCCACTCTGCAATGGCACATGTGGCTTCCCACACATCCCAGAAATAGCTAATTTTACAGACATTGTCAGAGATGGTAGATAAGCAAAAAAACGCAGCAAAGATCTGGGACTCCAGGTTTAGAGGAAGTCTGCACAGACGGATGGTCACAGCTATCCCGAACAGGCCCCATCAGGGAAGTTGTTCCCATCGAGTCCTGGGCTGCTCTCTGGAGGCAAGAGACTGGCTTCAGATGTGTGTGGAATTAAGTCTTGAGATGGCATCCTCTCAAAGCCATGCACTGTTACTGAAACCCAGGAACGGAGGAGTATGGCTGAGTCTACGCAGCCATTCTCAACCTATGGGTCACGGCCCCCAAACACCATCGAAAACCACAGCTGTTTACGTTACACTTCATAATCGTGGCAAAATTAGACTTATAAAGTAGCAACCGCCATAATGTCATGGTTGGGGGTCAGCACACCGTGAGGGACAGTATTAAGGGATCGCAGCATTCGGAAGGTCGAGAACCATCGGTAGAGGAGTTCTAGTTTCGGTGCTATATTGGCAATCGACGTGCATTAAGCGGCTGGAGAAACAGAAGCTAAATAACCCAAAGTAACCAGCAAGTGGTGCTGAGCAGGGGAGATCAGCAGGAACAGGCAGGAAAACCCATCAGACAGCGATCTCAGTAAGAGCACTCTGGAATGGTGGCCCTGGTGGGGACAGAGGCACGGTTCGCCCTTGACACCCTCAGCAGCCAGAGAAGTTCCACAAAGCTCGGGACAAACTGGGATTCAAGGCTTCAATATGAATCTTAGGACTGGCTCATAGAATAAAGGCAGTTTGCACATGGGTGTAAGCGTGAAGGCGGAAAAAAGAAAGCCAAGCATGATCCTGGTGAGTGTGGCCTCTTAGAGGAACACAGCCTTTACAAAGGAGAAAATAACATTTTTTTGAGACAGGGTCTTCCTCTTTGTATGTATCTCTGGCTGTCCTAGAATTTGCTATGGAGACCAGGCTAGTCTTGAACTCACAGAGATCTACCTACCTCTTCTGGGACTAAAGGTGTGCACCACCATGCCTGGTTACAAACGGGAAATTTGAATATAGCCCAGAACATCCTTTTTCCCCTCTGCTTTTACCTTAAAACAGGACCAGGACCTGCTATTTCCCCTTGACATAGAATTTAGTAGAAAGTTATTCCTAGAATGATCTTGGCTTTTATTATAGCCTCTAAAGGATTTCAAAATAGGGCTGGCGAGATGGCTCAGCGGCTAAGAGCCCTGACTGGTCTTCCGAAGGTTCTGAGTTCAAATTCCAGCAACCACATGGTGGCTCACAACCACCCATAATGAGATCTGATGCCCTCTTCTGGAGCATCTGAAGACAGCTACACTGTACTTACATATAATAAATAAATCTTTGAAAAAAGAATGTGTACTTTCAATAAATAAGTAGGCGGTCCTTCATCCCCAGGTTAAGAACTGTTCAGGATGGGAGACTGCACCTGCATCCAGGCACACCCGTGATGGTCTGAGAGCGCTTCCTCTCCAACTCTCGCCGGAAGCTGAGTGTTCTGCATCAAAAAAAAAAAAAAAAAAAAAAAAAAAAAGATTTCAAAATAGATTTCTTATTGTATTTAGAATATGCTTTGAACCCATGTGTAGTTTTTCAGAACTCTCATTAATGATCGTGAATTACCAATTTAGATTTTTTTTTGTGGTGGATGTCTTTATTTTTATTTTCTGTGAGTACTTTGCCCAAGTGTGTGTGTACCTGGTGCCTACAGAGGCCAGAAGAGGGCGCCAAAGCCCCAAGATCTGGAGTTGTGGATGATTGTGAGCCACTGGGTGGGTGCTGGGAACTGAACCCTGGTCTTTGTCAATAATAAAAGCGTTCTTAACCACAGAATCAGCTCTCTCCGGCCCCTATAACACCTTTTGTGAATCTTTTAAAATTCTACTAAATAGGCTGGCCATTTGTGACCTTTATATGTGTGTATTTCTGTGTGTGTGTGTGTGTGTGTATGTGTGTGTGTGTGTGTGTGTGTGTTTGTAGAACTTTATGTCAAGTACACAAAACAAACCAATTTAGAGGTAGTAAATGGAGTCTTATAGGTATTTAGGTTTTCCTATTTTTGTTTACACCTCCAGTCTCTCCCATCAGTGCAGCCCTTTCCTCTAAAAACCCTTTCTACACACCTGCTCCTTCTCAGCTTCCCACGATTGTGTTTTATAAGGAGATAAGGGAGGGAGGGGAAGGAATATGTTTGGTGGCGGGGAGGTATGGTGTGGTGGAAGGGGTGCCTCTACAGGTTCATGCCGAGGTATCCCTTCCCCCTGAGGGACCAGCCACACAACGGTATAGTATAGAATAGAGGTTATTCAAGGCATGGGGAGGGGAGTTGAGGGAATATAGACAGAGAAAGGCAGAGAGGGGTGGGGGAGGCTGTGGAGGCATGTGGAGGGAGGAGGGAGGAGAATGGGAAGAGAGGGGTAAGGAGCAAGATGACAGAACTAGAGCAAGAAGGCAAGAGAGAGAAGGGGCCAGGCAGCCCCTTTTATAGTGAATCAGCCACACCTGGCTGAGCCTAGACTAAATGCCTCCACCCTCCAGTCCTATTTTCATAGACCTAAGGAACTAAAGTACACACACTTTTTTTTTAAAGACTTGCAAGTGTCTGGTTCACTTGTAAACACCTCTCCTGGGCCACACTCGATTAATGATGTCTAACAAGATAGGAGGGCTGCCATGTGTAACTAATGTCGAACTTCCTCCAGCTTAGCATATGAGAAAAAAAATGCTCAAAAGCGAGGAGGAGGAGGATGTGGTGGAGCACGCCTTTGATCCCAGCACTAAGGAGGCAGAGACAGCAGGATCTCTGAGAGTTCAAGACCAGCCTGGTCTACAGAGCAAGTTCCAGGACAGCCAGGGCCACACAGGGAAACCCTGTCTCAACAACAAAAAATTGAGGAGGACCTAACCTGGTAGGCACTTGGGCCTCTGATGCCTGTGCCTCATCTGAAACTTACCATCTTTACCATCATGTTTTGCTTCAGAAAAATCAAGTAAAATGTCCCCATATCTGTGGAAGTAGGATGTAGAATGGCTCCAGGTTTTTTGTCTTGACTTTTGTTGTTGTTTTGCTTTCTTAGACCATCTTATCATGTAGCCAAGGCTCTCCTTAAGTTTGCTACACAGCCCAGGCTGGCCTTGGTTCTTCTTCCTCTTCCACCTCTACCTCCTCCTCCTCCTCTTCCTCCTTCTCAAGAGTGCTGGGACCATAGGTTGTGTTACCCTGCCTCCTTCGATATGTTGTTCTTGTTTTGCCTGAGACAGGGTCTCCTTAGGTAGCTTGGAATTTCTGAGCTCCTGCCAGCCAAGGGCCAGGATGCAGCTACTACCGCCATACCTGCACGACATTAACATTTTTAAAGAACACTGGTCAACTTTTTGTTTTGCTTTGCTTTAAATACTCTTCAGTGAGGGCTCATCTAATACTCCTGCATGACTAACCTCATGGTTTGCACATTAGCCAGATCGTGCAGGTCTAGTGCTACACCTTTCCAGTCCAGCATGTTAGGAGCCAAGGGGATAGATGCCCCTCACTTCTGCTCAGGGGAACTTGTAGAGGAGGGAGGGAGGGAAGAAGGGAGGGAGGGAGGGACGGGAGGTCTTCAGGCTCCACCAGAAGAATTAGAATCTATTGTTAAACAAGAACCTTTGGGGGCCAAGATATAGCTCATTGGTTAGAAGCCTGGACCACTCTTGCAGAGGACCTCAGTATAATTCTGAGCACCCACTTCCTTACAGAGACAGAGTGTACTCCATCTCTGCTCAGATCTAACGCCTCTGACCTGCGCTCATGTACACACCCACCCACCCACCTGTACCCACCTGAAGGCACATACACACTACTAAAAAACCAAAACAAAAGACTGAAACTAAAACCAATTAACCAATTAACCTTGAATGGTCTGCAACCACACTGAAGTTTCACAGGCTCTTCTCTAACTTGACTTCCAGCTCTAAATGCAAACACTCACGCCTGTGATTTTACAGGGAGCCAGATGGAATTTACTAACCTGTCAAGTCCAGGTAGGTCTTCGGAAACACTCGTGGTGATGAGCTGCCCCCTAGTGTTCATGCTTGGTAATTACACTTAACCATAATCGGGAGCTGGGGGCGCTGCAGGAATGTGAAGACCCAACTCACAGATGGGATTATAAATTAGTTCTGCACGTCAACTTCAGGGACTGTCAGGGCAACCCAGCCTACATCACTAAGCAACTTCACATCTAAAAGTGAAGTTTATTGGGCTCAGTCATAAAGGCGTCCCCCCACCCCACTGTAATCCTGAGAACATAGTTGGAGGTGCTGGACCCACACAGTGAAAGGAGAGAATGCTCAAAAACTGTCTCCTAACTTTCACTCACATGCAATGGTATGTGGGCGCTCCACCCCCACAATAGATAATAAAGATCACCCAAAAGTGAAGTTTAAATTTATATTATATTTTAATTTATTTTATGTGTGTAAATGTGTGTATTTCTGTGTGGTAAGAATGAAGATCATGAGACAACCTGGGGATATTTCTAAGACTTTTTTTTTTCTGAGACCGTCTCCCATTGGCTAAGAACTTCACTGAGTAAGTTAGGGTACTTGGCCAGCAAGCTCCAAGGGTCCCATTGTCTTCCCATCTCACCAGGGGCACACCACCAAGCCCACAGAAGAATTTACAAAAAAGGAGGCAGAGGAAGAGACCCAAGATATAGGGGGCGTGGACTCAGTCTAACTTCACTTTTAAACAATATTTTTTTTCAGTGTGTGTGTGTGTGTGTGTGTGTGTGTGTGTGTGTGTGTGTGGTGCGCGCGCGCGCGCATGAGTGCAAGCTCCTGCATATAAGTACCAATGTCTCTGGAGGCCAAAGGCTTTGATCCCCTCTTGCTGTAATTCAGGTGATTGTAAGCCACATGATGGCTCACAAACATCCATTAACTCCAGTTTTAGGATATCTGGCACCCTCTTCGGACCCCACTCACAACACATAAAATAAAATAATCTAAAAATAATAATAATAAAAGGTTTCCAGAAAGTCGCCCATTCTCCTACTCAAGAGTCTGCAGTGGTAGATTAAATAGTTCAATGTTTTTCCCTCACATTTCTTACTTTCGTCACCACCAATCCATAGCATAATTGCTTCGTAGATTTGTGTCTCCATACTCTGTCCTTCTATCTCACCGTGCATTTTAAACCTTCCCTCAAAACCAATACCAGAGTGAGATCTTGCCATTCTCTGCAGTGGAGAATCGTCCACACCTTCATCGCAGGTGACCTGGGACTTCCTGTAGGGCAAAGACTGTGAACGGGAGATGCAGGGCATAAGCTGGGTGGTACCCTGAGCATCTTCTGCTGGTTTTATATCCTCGTGGAAAAAAACACAGACATTAAGAAATTAGGTTTTCTACTTCAGGGAACATAAACTAAAATCAGAGAATAAGATGTAAAAATAACCATACAAAGGAAAACAGGTCTAGCAATGGAGGTCGGTGGCAAAGCCTTCATTCCCCAACACAGATGAAGTCTTAGGTTTGCTCTACGTCATTACAAAGAAAACAGGGAAACAGCGCCACCTATGGGAGAATGTGGCTACCCACAGGCTGGGTTATCAGGCTGGGTTGATAATCCACAGTCTGGAATGGGTCTAGGCATCAGATATTTTGGATCCTTCCCACAGGCTGCTGCTGGTCCTGATGGGGATTCTTTGGCGATGAGGAGTGCGGCTTCAGCTAATAGCTCTGAGCTAGGGGTACATTTGAGTTAGCTGTTGATTATGTTCATTGGGCACGAGCCTGTCTTCTGTCCCTGGGGAAAGCAGAGGAACCTACAATAAACTCTGGCTGGTGTATTTTTTAAAAAACTCCCACGTGAAGCATAAAGTGAAAAGATAAGGTATGTTCATTCAGTGAAATGTTATATGGCAATAGAAACAAACAGGGGCCCCTTTCCTTCTTATTCATAAGCCAGCCCAGCCCTTCTGTGACCTCCCTGCCTCGGGCCACCAGACAGGCAGCAATCTGCCCCACCCCACAACACTCACCCTGCTGGCAATGTTGTTGTTTTGGCTTTAGTTTGTTTTGTTTTGTTTTTGTTTTCAGACATGTTCCCATATACTCGAGAAATGCCTAAAACTAGGTTTATTGTGGAGGACTCCCTTGGTGTCCTCATCCTGCTGCCTCAACTTCCCATGTGCTGTGATTACAGGGGTGGACCACAGAAACAAACCAAGTGACCAAATGTTCAATAGGAGGCAAGAGGATTTCCAGGTTCAGTTCAAAGCCAGCCGGACCTACATACGGAGACTCCATGTCAACAATAATAGGAATAGCCAAGGGGGGTGACAGAGGACGTTAATCCCTTTAAGTCCCTGGACTTTAAGCACTCCAGAAGCAGAGATGGGCATCCTTTGAGCTTGAGGCCAGCCTGGTATACATAGCAAGCAAGTTTCAGACTAGCCAGGGCTGCGTAGAGAGACCCTGTCTCAAAACTAAATAAATTAATGATAAAATACATTAATGATAAATTGTGAGCTTGAAATAGAACATAGCCATATACACCTATAATTCCAGCACTGATTACACAGAGGCAAAAGTGTTAGAAGTTCAAGGCCAGCCTTTGTACTTGGAGATACTGTCTAACCAAAAACTATAAAAATGAAAAAATAAAAGTAAATTGTATGCCGCTAATATGACTCATTGGATATGTTGACCAGGCTGGCCTGATATTCACTAAGTAAACCAGGCTACACTTTATAATTTGTGATGATCCTCCTGCCCCTGCCTCCAGAATGCTGGGGTTGAAGGCAAAAAGATCTAAAGAGTTCAAGGTCTTCCTTGATTACAGAGCAAGTATGAGGCCAGTCTGGGATATAGGATACTTTGTCTCAAGTCTGGGATATAGGATACTTTGTCTCAAGTCTAGGATATAGGATACTTTGTCTCAAGTCTGGGATATAGGATGCTTTGTCTCAAGAAATCAAACGGAGGCTGGAGAGATGGCTCATCAGTAAGTGTTGGAATGATACTTTTGTACACTGTGTGAAGGTGTGTGTTTATCCTTCTTTACCTACCTAAGGCACCTCCTGATTGGTTCAAATAAAAAGCCATGGCCTATAGCAAAAGGCAGGATAGTAAGATGGGACACCTGGCAGAGAGAGAGGAACTCTGGGGAGAGAGAGAGAGAGAGAGAGAGAGAGAGAGAGAGAGAGAGAGAGAGAGCCAGAGAGAGAGCCCAGGAATTCACCACCCAGACTCAGAAGTTGGATGTATGAAACTGAGGAGAGGTATTAGCCATGTGACAGACATAGAATAGCATAACCAGGTTAATATAAGTTACGAGCTAGTTGGGGAACAAGCTAAGGTCAAAAGCTTTGCAAAGAAATATAAAGGTCTCTGTCTCTGTCTCTGTCTCTGTCTCTGTCTCTCTCTCTCTCTCTCTCTCTGTTGTTGCCCCAGCGTGTAAGCGCTCAGCTACTGCTCTCCAGCACCATGCCTCCATGTCAGCTGCCATGCTCCCCACCACGATGACCGTGGATTCATCCTCTGTAACTATATGCAAGCCCCCAGTTAAATGCTTTCCTTTCTAAGCTGCCTTGGTCATGGTGCCTCTTCACAGCAACAGAAAAGTAACTAAGGTACAGGTGATACACGGAGTTAGATGCTAGCCTGGGAGTCAAAAGGCAAACATGAAAAAAATATATATCAGGACTAGAGAAATGGCTCAGAGGTTAAGATCACTGGCTGCTCTTCTAGAGGTCCTGAGTTCAATTCCCAGAAACTACATGATAGCTCATAGCTGTCTATAATAAGATCTGATGTCCTCTTCTGGAAGTTGGACATATGAAACTGAGGTTACCAGCCATGTGGCAGACATAGAATAGTATAAACTTAATATAAGTTCCAAGCTAGTTGGGAAACAAGCCAAAGTCTATGGCCTAGGCATTTATTTATAAAACACAAGTCTCCAAGTCATTATCCGGGAACTGGGTGAGGGTAGAAAAGCCCAAGGTTACAAGTAGGAGACAAAAGATTCAGAAGAGCACATCGGAGATGATGTTATTCCAACGGCACATATGGAGATGGGTGGAGATAGGGCAGGGAAGGGAAAGGCTGCTCAACATGACCAGTATGAAAATGCTATCCTGAGTCCCCAAAATCTAGGTGTGGTGGTTCTTGCCTGCAGTGCTCTAAGTCTGAGGAGTCCTGTGAGTTCAAGGCCACTACGGAGTCCCTGTCTCAAAGGAAGAGAGAGAGAGAGAGAGAGAGAGGGAGAGAGAGAGAGAGAGAGAGAGGATGGTGGGGGGTGTGGTGGTGGTGGTGGTCGGTGAGCTCAGTGGTTAAGAATGCTTGTTGCTCTTCCAGGGGCCTAGAGTTTGGTTCCTGGAAACCAGGCTGAGTGGCTCACAATGGCCTGCAACTCTAGGTTCAAGGGCTCTCAGAGCCTCTTCTGGCTTCTGTAGGCACCTGTATTCATGTGCATATGCACACGCACACACATGCATGCACACACACACACACACACAAATAAAATTTTAATTTTAATTTTTTTAAAAAGAAAGAGAGAGCGAGAGGGAGGGAGGAAGGAAGGAAGGAAGGAAGGAAGGAAGGTAGGAAGCTGTTCTTGGAAAGTCCATCATTCTGGGACACCTATCTATCTATCTATCTATCTATCTACCTACCTACCTACCTACCTACCTACCTACCTACCTACCTATTCTTTTGAGACAGGGTTTTTCTGTGTAGTCCTGGATGTCCTGGAACTCACTTTGTAGACCAGTCTGGCCTTGAACTCATGGATCTGCCTACCTCTGCCTCATTATTGCTGGGATTAAAGGTGTGTGCCACCACCTCCCAGTCCTAATGACAGATTCCTAATTCAGATACATTATACACAAATGGTCATGACAGAGACTTGGATCCCGACCCTCTCTACCTTCCCATTCCCACCGCTAGCACTTTACAAGTCAGGCCTACTGCTTAAGAACTGCTCTCAGCATTATCTTCCAAGTCCACACAACAGCTCGCTGAGCTCTGAGCATGCGGTGGCTTTTCCAGCCCAAAGCTTGAAAATCCTCCTCCTTTCTCCTGAAGAACATTCTAAAGCACAAACAGCACATGGTCAGGTCTGCCTGCAGCAACGCCTATCCTCTGTACCAATTTCTATCCTAAAAACAACAACAAAATCACCAGCTAAAAGCAAGCTGGGGTGCTGCTTCGGCAGCACATATACTAAAATTGGAACGATATAGAGATTAGCCTGGCCCCTGAGCAAGGATGACATGCAAATTCATGAAGCGTTCCATATTTTTAAGATTTTGCTGACAGGAGCCTGATATAGCTGTCTCCTGTGAGGCTATACCAGTACCTGGCAAATACAGAAGTGGATGCTCACAGTCATCTATAGGATGGAACACAGGGCCCCCAATGGAGGAGCTAGAGAAAGTACCCAAGGAGCTGAAGGGGTCTGCAGCCCTATAGGAGGAGCAACAATATGAACTAACCAGTACCCCCGGAGCTCGTGTCTCTAGCTGCATATGTAGCAGAGGATGGCCTAGTCGGCCATCAATGGGAGGAGAGGCCCTTGGTCTTGCGGAAGATTCTATGCCCCAGTATAGGGGAAAGCCAGGGCCAGGAAGTGGGAGTGGGTGGGTTGGGGAGCAGGGGGAGTAGGGGGGGGGAATAGGGGATTTTCAGAGAGGAAACTAGGAAAGGGGATAATATTTGAAATGTAAACTAAGAAAATATCTAATTTAAAAAAAAAGGCAAGTTGGGGAGGAAAGGTGTAATTCAGCTTACAGGTCAACTGTTAAAAGGAGGCCAAGGAGGGCCTCAAGGCTAGAGCCTGGACAGAGGGACTAAAGCAGAGACCTTTGAAGAATGCTGCCTACTGGGTTGCTTCCAGGCTCCCAGAAGGCTAGGTTCCTTATATAGCTTAGTCTCCACCCCCATCCCCCAACCCCATCTGGAGTGACACCACCTGCAGTGGCTGAGCCCTCCCACATCAATTAGCAATCAAGATAATGCCCTGCAGACTTGGCCACAGGTCAATCTGATAAGGCATTGCTCAATTGAGGTTACAACCAAGATTAGCCATGGAAAACTGGCCTGCTACTGGTCTAGTCTGTCTACTTGGTGAGAGTTCCAGACCAGCAAAAGACCTTGTCTAACAAACAAAGTAGCAAACTGTTCAGGTTGACTTTGGGGTCTGGAGAGATGGCTCAGTGGTTGGGAACATTGACTGGTCTTCCAGAGAACCTGGGGTTCAATTCCCAGTACCCCTGTGCCAGCTCTAGTTCCAGAGGATCCAACACACCCTTCTGGCCCCTCTAGACAGCAGGCATATACAAGGTGCACAGACATACATTAGGCAAAACACCCAAACACATAAAATAAAAAAAGGGGAAAATGGCCAATAGGAAGTGTTTGAGAAATTCTGGAGCAAGTGAAATTTCCCCTTTCCCCCTCCCTTGCTTCCCTCCCCTCCCCCACCCCTTTTGTTCTCGACAGGGTCTCATGTATCCCAGGCTGACTGGAACTCAATACGTAGTGAAAAATGACTTTGAACTTTTGACCTTCCTGCCAGTAACTCCTAAGGGTCAAGATTAGAGGTGTGGCCCACCAGGACTTCAGGCATGGTAGGCGAGCATTCTATCAAGAAAGTTAGGTCCCCAGCCCTAAAAGTCTTCAATGACTTTGTAAGGGCACATTAATTAGAGCTGAGCATGGTGGTACATGCCTGTAATCCCAGCACGAGGGAGACGGAGTCGAGACAACCAAAGTACAAAGTACAGCTCCATAGTGACTTCAAGCCTGTCCATTCTGAGACTCTTCTCAAGACCCTAAAACAAAACAATGAGTGAGGCAAGTAAGAGAGCTTATCTAGAGAAAGTGCTAGCCACACAAGCCCAGGGACCCGAGTTCAATTCCTGGAACCCCTTCAACAAGGAAACAATTGACTTCCAAGTTGTCCTCTGGCATCTACAGGCATGCCATGGCACCCACCTACACGGACACTTACCTTGAAAGAAGTCAGTTGGAGCACCCATTCTGTAAAACTCCCTTGGGAAGATATATCAAACTTGCTCTTTGAACAGTAACTTCATTCATTAACTTATTCATCGATGTTTCATTGTTTTTTGTAATAGCATCTCATTGCACAGAATGAGCTAACATAGATCTCTCTTCTGTCAAGGATTTAAGTGCATGCGTCTTTTGTTTGCATGTACGTACGTATGTGCACCGTGTACAGTCCTGGCCAGAGGAGGGTATTGGATTCCCTGGAATTGGAGTTAGGGATGGTTGTAAGCCACCATGTAAGTGCTGGGGTGTGGGGCCACCAGACAGAACTGGTAAGGTTGGTGCAGGTTCAAAATCCCCGGTAAATCTCATAATTGAAAATGGCATGCGTTGGAACCAGCTACTGGCCAGGTGCTGCTGTAGTGCCAGGGAAATGTACGTGATCCCCAAAGAACAGATAGGAGCCGATCTGATGGAATCACAGTAGGGCCTTCTTACTTCATTTGAGCTAGCTCCGGCCCCTCGGTGCCCTGCTGTCATGGAGGACGGTTTTTGGTGATGAGGAGCTCCAAGCATCTATCCGGACAAGGCTTTATAGTAAGTAGCAAGGGCTGGGGTGGGCCAGTGAGATAAGTGTGTAAGCATCTAATTGAGAAGTTACTGTGGCCTTTAACATAATTGGCTGGTGCTGGGAGTCATATGATAAATTTAATTTCTGCTTTCCTCTGTTTTCTTGGTCATTAGACAGGGGGCAGGCTTGTAACCTGGGGGTGCTGGTTCGTTGAGGAAATAACCTGGAGATGCTGATCTTGTTGGAGGTTAGCCTAGAGACTCAAGCTAAGCTCGGGTTGTTGGGGGTAACTTGAAAACTAATGCTAGGTACCGGCCTGTTAGTTTGCCCGAGTTTAAACTTAGGCCAGGTTCTCTAAAATGGGAGTCTGAACTTGAAAGATTTGGTCTCTCACTACCTGTCCTGGAACATGAAACCACCACACCCCACCGAGAGGGCCGTGACAATCAGTCACTTAGGGACAACACCTGAAGTCCTTCCCCATGCAAATAAAGCATTCCTAACACCTCAGACTGAGCCAAGGGATCTACCCCTGGATCCCACTCTATCCCCAAATGCTTATTTATAACATCCCTATCAAAATGGTCCCTATCAACATGGAATAAAGTGCATACGTTATTTCACCAAGAATCACCCGAGGGTGGCTGTTTTATTGCGCTGTAACACTCTAGGTAAGAGTTTTTTCTCCCAAAGCATTCATTGCTGGACCTCAGCTCCACTCAGCAGGCCAGGCTTGCTCCACTGGCTGCTGTTTGCTGTTTTAGTGGCTTAGTGGCTCTGGCTCCAGCTTCTGGCTGTCCACAGCAGCTCGTCTGGTTGTCCACAGCTGCCACTAGCACTGAGGCTGCCACAATAATGAAACAGAGCTGGCTGCCTGCCCTGCCTAGGTTTCCCCTCGGAGAGCTGTACTTCTTTGGCCGTTCAGGTCATTCCAGAGCGCCTCGGAACCTTTCCTTCTGGCCTGGCTAGAGATCCTTGTCTTCATTCCATGCATCCTGTCTTCCTGGAGCACCACTGGCATTCCAGCAGCCAGGCAGGCATGCAGCCCGACACTGAGGCCTGAACTCAGGTTCTCTGCCAAAAGCAACAAGTGCTCTAAGACCAAGGAGGCATATCTCTAACCCCTGGTCTGACGAATCTCTTAATCCTGCCTCAGCCTCCTATCCGCTGGAATTATAGGCTTTTATTTTTATATGTGGCAAAGATGATACACTCTTAACAAGAATCTGGCAGCATGACCATGAGAACCAATGTTCTATCCTAACACAGAGTATCAGGGTTGGATCTCACAAACACTTAAGACTCAGAAGGCTGAACTTGTATGACAAAACATTTCCTGGGGAGAGGCAACACACACATCTATCCACCCCACATAGGGATTCATGGGAGACCAAAGTATAGATATACCAAAGTCCAACTTAATGAACCATGAATTTTATTGAAATTACTTACAGGACTATAGGTGAGAGGTTACTTTCAGGAGCAGAAATTTATCATCAAAGCCCACCCCAGCATGGGTGACAGGTCACAAAAGCTGAGACCCTAAAGCACACTGCACAACCTGCAGGCTGCTCAATACATTGGTCTAAACCTCTTCCAAGCACCTCTGCTGGATCCTGCCTCTCCTAGACAGCTGGTCTCTCTCAGTCTTCTTTTAGTACTCTGGGAGAGAGAGACCTAGTGAATCCGGTCAGTTTCAGGGACTTCCTGAAGCTATTTTGTTTCCATTCAGAATGAAATGTTTCAAACTCTGAGGAAACTGCTATACAACAGAGTTATGTGTGAGAGTATTTACAGGCGGATCCATTTACATTTAGTACTTGTGGTGGTTAGAATGAAAATGCCCCCCATAAACCTAAAGGGAATAGCACTACTAGGAGGTGTGGCCTTGTTGGAGTTGGTGTGTCACTGGGGCTGGGCTTAGAGGTCCCTAAAAGCCCAAGCTGGACCCACTGTTTCTCTCTCCCTGCTGTCTGTTGATCCAGATGTAAAACTCTCCAGCATCATGTCTGCCTGCACATCCTTATGTTTCCCACCATGATGGCAATGGACTAAACTTCTGACCTGTAAGCCAGCCCCAACTAAACGTTTTCTTCTTTATGTTGGATGATGATGGCACACACCTTAAATTCCAACAGGCAAAGGCAGGAGGATTTCTGAATTCAAGGCCAGTGTCTGATCTATGGAATGAGTTCTAGGATAGCCAGAGGTACACAATAAAACCCTATCTTAAACAAACAAACAAACAAACAAAGTTTTTATAAGAGTTGCCATGGTGATTAGCATAAGAGTTCTCTCTTAAGAGGCATCTGAGAGATGATCTCACACTGTTCTGTTATTTACAGGCTAGGATGGCTGGACATGTACACCCGTAATCCCACTACTTGAGAGCTTAAGGCAGGAGGATCAGGAGCTGAAGGCCAGTGTTGGCTGCATAGTGAGTCTGAGGTAGCCTTTGCTACAAAATACTCCATCTCAAACAAAATAAAGCTGGGTGGCCAAAACCTGTTAACTCCAGCATCAGCAGAGGCTGAAGCAGGAAGACTGAAAATTCAAGCCTGAAAGAACTGTATAGACTGACCAGCCTAAACAACTTGGTAAAATTCTGCCTGGGGGCGGGGGTGGGGGTGGGGGTGGGGGTGGGGTGGGGGGAGGGACACAAAACAAAAACCTCTCTCATTGGTAGAGAGCTTGCCTTTTACCTGTCCCGCACCAAAAGCAAACAGGCAAACAAGCTGAGATCTGTGCTTTACTCAAATTTACATGAAATTTATTTCATTTTCCCTGCTCTCTTTTGCTTTCTGAGGCAGGATTTCTCTGTTTCCTGTGCTGCCTTTGAGTACCCAGACTATTGCAAGTCAAAGATCAATCTGGCCGCGAATTCTCCCAGTCCTCCTGCCTCTCCCTCTTAAGTGCTGGGATTATGCTAATTTTACAAATTTATAGAAATAGGTTCATCGTGAATCCTTCCAACAAAATTTGGCGTACTGTACACTAGATGTCTTGAGTCCTTCCTGGAGAGCTGTGATTCTGCTGTGATTGCGAGCACCCCTGGCTTCTTGTCCCTTCCTCATCATAGGCTGCCTTTCTGGCCAGTGGAGGAAGGAAGATCATCACTGGCAGTATTCTCCCGCAGCTTTAGCGAGAACCGGCTTTCTCGGCTCCGCGGGTAGACGGCGCTGTAGGATCATCGACCTCTTGGTCAGGATCAGCCCTGGTTCCGACCCTCTCTTTAATTCTCCGGAATAGGGACTGAATACGTCCGAGCATCGCCAATTTTTATGCAAAACTTTTGTGGTCGTGTCAATCCCCCCGCCGCCACCATCCATTTCTGCAATTCGCGTCCAGACCTGAAGCGCGTTTGGTTCCTAGCATTCTGGTGGAAGTGACCTCCAGCTACTCGGGCCTCCAGGGCTATGCTTGGGAAATCTTGATAGAGATCCAACCCAGCAGCCCGGCAGCCCGTTCTTGTCTCTGTCAGCTAATTGTTTAGTCGGATGTTTGTTTATCCTGGAGTGAAGGGGGGCCGGGTGCGCGGGGGTGGCTGCCCCAAGGGAAGCCTGCTTCCTGTCGTTGGCTTACTCAGCTACCATTCGCCTACTTAAGTCCTGGAAAGAATTGCAGAGCTGGGAAGGCCTTGCCGGATGGTGCCTTCACCCAACAACAACAACCAAACACTTCCTGAGCCCTCTCCCTTGTGCTTAGACCTGTTGGTGACATCTATGGTGATTGTGGGAGTGCTAGATCTGCGCTCTTAAGCGATAGGAAAGAATTAAGAGATAGGAATAGCCAGGCTGCGGTTGCAAATGCCTTTTATTCTAGAACTCTAGAGGCAGAGACAGGCAAATCCTCCTCTCTCTCCTCCCCGCCCCTCTCTCTGTGATACCCAGGTTCTTTGGGATACTAGAGGGGCCAGCTCCCTGACCCAGCTTGAGAGACATCTGAAAGCACAAGAGTGAGCAGACAAGGACTTTGCCTTTTTGACTACCATTAGATTGAATGCCAGCTATTCTTTTTGTTTCCTATTTAATTACTCATTAACATCTACTTATATTTGGCCTTTTCTTGTTGTTCTTCCTATTATTATTATTGGTGAAACCAGAGTCCATGTAGCCTGTGCTGGCTTGGAACTAACAATGTAGCCAAGGTTGATCTTGATCTTCCTATCCTCCTGCCTCTACCTCCAAAGGGCTGTTATTACAGGATTCCCACTGTGTGTCATCACACCCCATTTATGTGGTGCTGGTGACTGAATCCAGGACAGGCTAGATAGGCACTCTAGGAGCTGAACTACAACCCTTGCCCAGTGTTCTCATCTGTGAAGCTCCAGGATCCGGCTATTCTGAGAGAGTGACTTCAACCTGAGAAGAAAAGGTGGCAGACTTCAAAAAGGAAAAACCTGAGGTCAAAGTGAGATACTGTCTGTTCACATATTTCCCAAGAGTGGATTTGGTAGGGTTTTGTTTTTATTTTATGTGAATGAGGTGTTTGCCTGCCTATATATCTGTGTACCACATTTGTGCTTGGTGCCAGTGGAGGCTAAGAGGGCATCAGAGCCTCTGGAATTGTAGTTACAGATGATTGTGAGCCACCACGTGGGTGCTAGATATCAAACTCGGGTCCTTTGGAAGGGCATCGGTGCTCTTAAGCACCACGGCATTCCTCTGCCTTGGAAGGGTATTATAGTTTTCTGGACTCTGTTGTGGTAATACATGCACTCATGTGAGAATGGGATTCCTTTTCTATCCAAAAGAGTTAGTCCAACAAAGGTCCATTTTTCTTAAAATTTTCCTCTTTCCCTTTACCTAGTTGATCAGCCAGCCAATCGAGTCAAATTGAGAATTCGAGTTCCCATCAATGGGATAAGACAAAGTTGCTACCTCCATCAATAATAAAAGACAAAAGCCATCTCAGCCATGTATGTTCAATAGTTGAGTTTGGGTTTTGATACGCACACACAGACACATTTTTCTTGAAATTTATTTTTACAGACATGGGTGTTTTTGCTCGCATGCCTGTGCAGTTTCTGGGGAGACCAGGAGAGGGCATCATTTTCCCTGGAACTGGAATTTCAGGCAGTTGTGAGCTGGAATATAACCTGAGTCTTTGAAGAACTGCCAGTGGTCTTAACCTCTGATCCATCTTTACACCTCCCTGCAAACACTGAGTTTGCAAACCAATAATAATAGTAATAATGATAAACTGTCTGGTTGAGTTATTTTTGCTTTGTTCTTGTGTTCTTTTGTGCAACTCCAACATCATTCTTTTCCAACACTCAGGAAGCAGAGGCAGACACAGTCACACATTCAATTCCAATCTAAGCTACATAGTAAATTCCAGGGCAGCCAGGATAGCTAGTGAGAAAAATGTTAATGGAAATTATCTTTAGCCAGGCATGGTGGCAAATGCCTTTAATCCCAACACTTGGAAGGGAGAGGCAGATCTCTCTGAGTTCAAGCCCAGCCTGGCCTACAAAGCAAGTTCCAGGACAGCCAGGGCTACACAGAGAAACCCTGTCTCAAAAAACAGAAAACAAAATTAACTTTAGTTTACTCCAGACACTCTGTGCTTAGGATGGAACCGAATGCCTTGTGTATTTATGCAAGCATTCTACCAATGACTTCTGTCCTCAGCCCCAAGTAATGATCTTTATAGATGGGAGAGGAACCCACTTTTAACTGTTGATCTCTTCAGCCCACACCACAAGAACCTGCCCTCCTAACAAACTTTAATGAGAGGCTTCATTTGTTGGGGTGTTTTAAAATTTGAGCACATGTAAACTTTTTTTTCAGAATATGAAAATTCATTACTGTGTTTCCACTGTAAAATTTTATGATATTGATTTTTCCTTCTTGCCTTTGTAGAGAGCCAAAAGAGACATACATACTGGCTGCCTTAACCACCTTAAAGCAGACTCCAGGAATATCACCCACAGCATGACCTTTTTGACTTCATGAAGTTCTGGCTGCTGGATTTGGTCGAGCCCATGTAATTTTATTTAGCAATGCTTACTGCGTACTCAATACGTGTAGGTCACTCCTTTACACCCCACCCTCATTTAGAGACACAGTAGTTCCCTCTTAACTCCCCTGTTGCTTTCTGATGTTTCAGTTACCGGTGGCTAGGAGGGTCACATCCACATTTCTCTTATTACAGCGTAATATATATTCATCGTTTTTCTATTGTTGTGGGTAATCCTCTGCTAAGAGTAATCCATCAGCTATTATAGATATTAATGTATAAGGGAGATCGCCCATATTTTACTGGGTTCTAGTAGTTCGAGGATTCCCACCATGAATCGTGGCCATAGGGCCTATTATACCTCATTCGATTCTCCAAGCGACCCTTTGGAGTTCAGTATTGTTATCCCACTTTACAGATGAAAAGCCTGGAAAGAAGTGCAAGGCTGGATCGGAAACACGTGCTTCCTTCAGGCATTCCACACTCTGTGAGGCGCCGGGAAAGCCTGTCTTTCACAATCCATCCTTCCGGAGGGCTCCCAGAGGAATACAGAGTTAGAGGGGAGCCCTCTTACATCACCATTCCCCCTGCAAGCACCCAAAGTGACATGTGGTTTGCTGTCATTTGCCCGATGCTGACTTGGGAGACTAGGGCTGCAATGCAGGGCCTGTCCTTCCTCTGCCCGAGACCAAGCACTGGGAGAAATCACCAGTAACTTGTATCAACGCGCCTGGCCCACAGGTTTTTCTTCAGCGCCCGGGAAAGAGCACGTGCCCCCTGTCCCCGCCCACTCTTTTGGGCTGGCCAACGGCGAGCCTGGGTTGGGCTGTGAAGGACCACGCCCCCTTCCCTCGCCCAATTGGTTCACTCGCTGGGTACGCTCCCTCCTTCACAGCCCCGCCTCGCCACCCCACGTTACGTCTGTCCCCCCAACCCCCTCCGTTATCCCGAAGCTGCGGCTCCAGGAGGCGAACCCACCTCCCTCTGCCTTCCATTGGTTAGTGAGGTCCCGCGCGAGCGGGATGGAGCCCTAAGTCCCCGCCCTCACGAGCCGGGCCAAGCCTCTCAGAGATGGCTTTCTCTTGGAGCCGGCGCGGTGTGGGGAGGGGCGGCGGGTACTGCAGCCTGGAACGCGCGACGCCGTGCGCGCCCCCCTTGCGGGCTCCTCCCTCCCTTCGGTGGCTTCGCAGGCTGCAGCCGTCTCTGCGCACGCGCACTCAGCCCACCCCGCGCCCTCCTGTGCCAGTTCGCGGGTGTCCGTCCTCGCGCTGTGTAAATCTGGCGCCGCAGCCGCTGAGGTAGCGGCGTTTTCCTCAGGCGCGCACGCGCACTCGCGCCCTCGGTGTCCGCGCGTGCCTGTCCTCCCGGCCTACGGTCCTCGCGGTGCGCTCGGCCCACAGGGCCGTTATCCACTTCCCAACCCCAGCCCCAGCATCTCTCGCCCCTCAGAAACGCACGCGCACTTGCGAGAGGGTCTCCAGTACGCGCACGGCCGCGGCGGCCGCAGGAAGGAGGCGACAACGCCGCTGCCGCCGCCGCCGCCGCCGCCGCCATTGCGCGGGAGGGAGGGAACGAGCGAGCGAGCGAGGCTGGTCCGCCCTCCCCCTGGTTCCCGCCCCTCCCCCCTTCCCCTCCCCGCCCCCCGCCCCGAGGGAGAGCCGCGGCGCGGCGGGAGGAGGAGGTGGAGGAGGCGGAGGAGGGAGCCCGCGAGGGAGGGTCCGCCCGGCCCCCCGCCGCCGGAGCCGCCACCGCCGCCTCAGCCGCCTCAGGAACGAGTCGCTAGGGGAACATGGCGCCGGGCCCGCCGTCGCTGCGGCTGGGATCGCGGAGGCCGGGGCCGCGCTGAGTGCGCCCCCGAGACTGGTAAGTGTCTCGTAGCTGGCGGAGGGGAATGTGGGGACGGGCGAGGCGCCGGGCGCCGCCCCGCTGCGGGATCCAAGGGTGGGGGGAAAGGCGGGGACCGCGGGGCCCGGAGCCCGCGAACAATGGAGGAGCCGGAGGGGGAGGGGTGGGAGCGCCCCCCCCAGCGCCCCGCGGTCCCCGCGTCCCGGCCGCTGCATGCCCGGGCCCGGCCCGCGCGGCCCGCCTTGCCCTTCCTATTCGCTAGTGTCCCCGCAGCCCTGCAATCCCGGCGTCTGCCTCCACACACGCCCCACCAAACCCGGTGAAGGATCTCGGTGTCTCTCAGCCTCCACTCGAGATACCCGACTCCCAATTCTGAGCCGTCTTCTTTCCCACTTCCTCCCCCACCCCGACCCCCAGTCATACCTACTTCGCCACCTCCTGGAGTCGGCTGTGCTCCTGGGACAGTCTACCTCCTCATTGACCCCTCAGTATCCCCTCTGACGCTCACTTTGAATATCCGTGGCCCTTCTACCTTACCTGTTTTCTGCTAGCATCACTTTTGGGAGGAAATCCCCATTCTCCTTCTTTGGCCTATTTACTGTTATTATCCCTGCGGTAGAACATCTTGCATCCCCAGGAGCTGTCCCTTTAGGACCTGCGGTTCCACCTCCGTGGAGATCCGTATTGGTCTGTTGATACAGGCACTGCTCTACTGCCCTCCCGGTCTTGGCTTTGGACATAATTCCTCCTTGTATTTGGGCCCAACTGCCCCATATTTTGCCGGGTCGCAACACTGAACCTTCTGCACCTCCTAGGATGTCCCTAAGCTCCTTCTCCTACGGTTCTCAGATTCTGATGCGCCTTGCTCGCTTCCTTCCCTTCTCAGTGCTTGCTCCCATTTTGCCATTCAGACCCTGTCCTCTTTTCCAGACCCTTCTGCCTGCCAACTCTGCCCCTGTGCAGGCGCTCTGATCTTGCATGCACTCCCCTGTGGTGCCTGGCTTTTTGCCCTCTTCTTTTTACCCCCTTTTCTGTCCCTTAGGGTGTCTCATTTTTGCCATTTCCTTTAGCAGACCTCTGCCCTAACCCTGACTACTCAGTTGTACTCTCTCTGCACCTCTATTCTCGTTGAGTTTCCTCTCTTTCCCACCTTTATTTCAATGCCCCTCTGCTCTGCTTCATTCATTTGCTCTCTCTCCCCACAAACCCATCACCAGTAAGTTCATCTACACCTAGGACTTGCTGCCTATGTCTTCCTTGCTCCTGGTGTTTCTCTGCACTTTAGATGACTCTGACCCTGATCCTTCACACGCTGCCCATTCTGCCCTTTTCTTCTACCGGCTTTTCCCCTTCATTCTCTTTATTTGGTGCTCTTTCCTCTCTTTTGGAGCTGTCCATTTGTCTACATAGTTTTGAATCGTCTTGAACTTTACTGTTGCTGTCCCTGTCAAAGTGATCATCTTCAACACCAGTCTCCTTGTGTTCTATGTTTGGTCCTTCTTAATTCTAAGTCCTCCATCCCCCCCATTCAGCCTTTCACTGGATTTTTTTTTTGTTCATTCTCCGATCCTGTCTTGTTCTGCCTCCACCTCCTTTTAAGTCCTTTTCCTTAGTTCTAACCTGAAGGTATCATTCCTTTCTTATTATCCCCGTCTCCCCTTTCTTGGAGTCTACAAATTCTTGTTTAGATGTTCATTTTCTTTTGATACCCGTTTCTCAGTTCCTTTCCTCTTTTGCTTCTTGCCTTTCTCCCTCGTGGCTTTCTGCCTTTTTCCTCAACCCTGTCAGGCTCCCTTTCTAATACTTAACTCACATCACACCTGCTTCTCAGGGTTTCCCACCCACCACCAACAAGTTCTCCATTGAGGACACCCCTGTCCTATACATCTCTCAGCATTTTCCAGGATAGACTGAGCCGAGGTACTCTAGGCACTGATCCAGGCTGCAGATTCTCTGTGAGTCCTGAGTGTTTTGAATTTTATCCTCCAAAGTCCTCCTGAGATCTGTTACAGAGGTAGGGATTGATTGGTTGCAGCTCTCTGCAGTCTTGGGAGTGTCTCCCCATTTTTCTGACTCTCATCAAGGTTAGTGATGGTGGATAGGATTCATCTATTGCCCCATTTATGTTCTCTTTGCTCCCTCTCTGGGCCTCACAGCTTTGTGCCCTTGGGAAAGGGGACTGCAGCTGCTCCTGACTCTTTATTCTTCTCATTTCCCTCCTTGCCTCTCTGAGCAGTTGTAGCGAGTTGTAGGCTCTACACTCTTCCACCTCCACACCACACACCAGTATGCCCCTACCCTCCCCCCAGAAGCATTCATGAGTTTGTATTTTTTTGTTTATTTTTGGTTTTTCATCAGCTGAAAAGTCATATTCTTGTTTTACTCCAGGCCAAGGAAATTTGAGTTCTCAAGTTTTGCATGTCCCAGGGGTTGCTGAGGCCACATTTGGTGTTTACGGGCTCTAGTCTTCAGAAGCTGTAGTCTTGCCTTCTTGGTTAATGCTGTGATCTTTGGGGGTTGGGTTAGACCCAGTGGGTTTCTTCCTTTTGCACCTATGCCCCCTGGAAGGCTTTAGCTTCCTGGTCTTCAAAATGGTGATAGCCTGGGTTTGGAAAGCATTTTGTGGTGGTTGTTGAAAGGAAGAGTGCCAAGTGTCACTCAGATTTCTGCCCTCTAGTATAGCCAGCACTCCCAGCCATAGGAGCCCAGTGCGCCTGTGCAGGGAACCACTGGTGAGTTCTGACAGCCCCCAGACTTTATAAGGGGCCTGGTTGGGTAGAGTTGGAGAGGGCTGCCAAGAACTGGCTGATAGAAGTGCATTTGGGATTGTTGTCTGTGAACTGTGCTTTTCTTACCTTTTCTAACCCTGTGTTTCTTAAGTTCCTTTAATGATTTTGTGGTGGGGGTTCAGGAAATTAATCCAGAAGTAGAGGTAGCTTTTTACAAAAGAGCTATCTGATCATATTGTTCTTTACCCTGGGAGGGGAGGACCTTTGGTGTATTGTAGGTTTATTCTGTTTCTTGAGTTAATCTAAATCAAAAGCCTTTTGTTGTTGTTGTTGTTGTTGTTGTTGTTGTTGTTGTTATCGTGGTTTTCTTCCTTATGGCCTCGGGCAATTGCATATTAAGACAGCTATTCAGCTGTGAAGGCACATTTACTGGAAGGACTTTCTTTCTTAACTGAGCTATGATCAGACTGTTTATTTCAGCACCTGCTTAGAAATAGTTCTGTGTGAACACATTCGAAATAAAAAGTCTTCTCTGTCAGCTACAGAATTAGATCATTGACTCATCCAATGTTAGGGTATTTGTATACAAGAACATGGGGGGACTGTGCGTAATGGATCTGTGTGCCTCTCCTAGCTTTATAGGACTGTAGGTTTTCTGGGTTCTGGTCCTGTTTCTTTCCTTTCAGTTCTGTGTTGTGTGGTTGGAAGTTGGTGTCTTGAACATTGTTGCTAGGCTTGTTCTGCCACTGAGCTATAGGACTTTAAGCTTTGAGAAGAACAGTGGGGATTTTGATGCTGTGTGACACTTTGGTTTGTTTCTAATGGTGTTTCTTTGGTCTCATGTCACAATTTCCAGTATTTATTTTAGAGTTTGTGTTCTCCAAGTCAGTACAAATAGTTGTCTTATTTTTTCATTCTTATTTGGAGCTGACACCTACTTAAGAACAGGAACAACTGTGTGCTCGGCACCACTACAACGTGTGTTTCCAGAGTCTTCCCGACACTGGCAGCCTAAAAAGTTCTGCATCAAAACTGAGTTCACATAATAGGAAGAGGAGTGACAGAAAGAACAAAGAGCTGTTTTTCCTTCTAAGCTGGGAACTAATGTTTCAGGACTGTCAGACTTCTCTGATGGTAGTGAAGGCTCCACTCCCAGAATTGACATTTGCTTTCGTGATGGAATTGGGTGCTACAGAAATGTGAGGTGGTAGCCTTGGCCTTATGGGGCAGTTCCTTTGCCAGTTGGGGCGGAGTGTGAAGCAAGTGATGGCAGCAGATGACTTTTTTCAGTGCACTAGCATGTCTGTAAGGGCTCTTAGCCTGTCTAGATTTTTAGAACTAGCCCAATAAGAGTCCTTTCTTAGCCTCCTCCTTCCCCCTTTAAAACTAACCTTTCTTTGTGCTCATGTCTCCTTTTCCTTGCCCATCGCCTTCTTTTTTTTAATTGTCTTGATGATGCCTCAGGACAAATAAGTCAGAAACTCTCATTCTTCATACCAGACAGATCGGTGAAGGTATCTGGCCCGAATAGTGAGTGACTTTTGGAAAAGGACACTTGGAAAGTGTTTAGGTTGCATAGTTAGTGCCAGGTTGTAGCCTCATGCCTGTGTATGTGGACAGTCTTCCTGAGACAATACAGCAGATTAGATCATTATAGCTAGAGGTGGGCAAGATAACCTTGGTCTGATGTGGTCTCTTGAAAGGTGTTGATCCTCTTGCAGGCTGTTGTGATTTTGTAGGACTGTCGTTTGCTACCAGGCAATCTAGACAGTGTCATTTGTTCATTTACTTTTATTTTTTCGAGACAGGCTCTCACAAAGCCCAGGCAGGTCTCTATCTGGATATATACCTGAGGGTAGCTTTTGAGTCATCTCTCTGCTTCTGTCTCCAAAATTCTTGAATTGCAGGTATGCACTATCACATCTGGTGTAATTTATCCAATCCATGTGACTTTTGATCAATCATTTACTTCACTTATTTAAATTATCTACCTCTCACAAACCCCAAAGATTATTTGCTTGTATATGGAAGGTGACTAGCAGAAATAGCATGTTGGGCCCTGGAGTTTTGTAGTCTAGTCTAGAATATCAGTGCAGTCTTTGCAGGTGGGAAAGTAAAAGGCTTGCCTGGGGTCACATGGCAGGCTTCTGCTTCAAGATCATTAGACACAAGAGCAGGGCCTGCCTTCTGTCAAGGCCATATCTTAATTAATTAGGATTGGGGACAGCTTGCTTTTCCACTGGGTTGGATATCCCTGTCTGAAGACTGAAGTCCAACCCTGATGGTAGACTCTATTCAGTAGAACAAACTGTGTTGGAAGAGCTGTGGCCTAGTGCTCAGTACCTGGGGCTGTGCTAGGATCCCCCTCTTGTCCTTGTCATGTACTAAAACAGAATTGAGATCCGGCTTTTCCTGGGCTTACCTTTGTGGATACTTTTTTTCAATGGAAAGTAAATACTACCACTTTCTAAGCCATTCATATGGAAATTAGTTTATAACATGGGGGGGGGGGGTGTCTCCAGATTGTACTAGCTACATAACTCAGCTTACACCTCTTTTATAAAATGGTAGGGAATTTTTCAAGCTGAGTCATTGTTGACCTAGGCTCTCAAATAGCAATGGTCTGAATAGTACTTAAATTGCTGGTATTAAGAAGTGCAAACAAATCATTCATGTTCATCTTCCCAAAAGTTTATTTCTATTTAACTTTTAATACAATATTTTATCAGACTTTATCTACAAAGAATTCTTGAAAATAAATGGGCCCCTGTCAATGTGACTTTCATTTATTGACATTCTGATATTGAACACCACTGAGCTTAGAGGAGAACTGGGTCTGTTCAGCCATGAAGCATCATTACAAGAATGTAATATTTGTTTTTGCTGGAAATAACCAACTTGCCTAACTCCTTCACCTTACCTTATGAATGGAGTGATGCAGTGTTACAGACTCTGCAGGAGTTGTGGCTTGTGTGTGTTCTCTTCCTTGGGGCTGCCCTCTTCCCGGCCACTGTAGTGAAATTGAGCCATTGACAGAAAGCTTCCCATGCAGTAAAGAAATATTGACAAAGCCAAGCATAGTGGCACACACTAGTAAACTTGGTGCCTGAGAAGTGGAGGGAGGAGGAGATGATGTTCAGGGAAATCCTACTACTTACTGAGTTCAAGGCCAGCCTGGGCTACAAGAGATCCTGTCTCAAAAACGCACCCCCCCCCCCCCAACCAAACCAACTAGAAAACAATGTTAAGGAAACTCCTATCATGACTTATCAGCTATGTGATTTGGGAAAATTGTTGCAGAATGAAGGGATTATATCAGATGGCTCCTGCTCTGCCATATTGTGTAGCCAACAAATTGAGAAATTTGGGCATTTCTGTTCCAGATTTGTCAAATCCAGACTTCACAAAATTAGGTAAAAGTTTGTCTAACAGAAAGAAGTTTGGCCAAGTATTGACTGCCTCTCTCCATGGTTTTTTAGGAGACAGAAAGGTAAAGTCCCTCTTGAGTGAGTCTTCAGTGCTGGGGAGGTACCAGGAACACATGATACTGGGCATGAGCTCCATTCCTGACTCACAGCCTCAGCCAAAATGTTCTCTTGAGAATATTCTTAGGCAACTGGAAATGTAGAGAGAGACTATTGCCATAATTTGTTGTCTTACTACTAAAAAATAGGAATTATGAGATTGGGTGTGTAGGCGCAGTGGTAGTTTTTTTGTCTGGCATGCATCTGGTCCTGGGTTCCATTTCTAGCACAGCGGTCAGCTAATGTGAAACATTAAAAAGTACATAGAAATGCAGGTGTTTGGATAGAAAACACTGCTCCTTAGTTTTGTTTCATTGCTGAATATAATTACTACATTTGTTCATATATTTGTGTGTTTACACATGTGTATACACTGTGTACATACTGAGCCATGGTACATATATGGAAGTCAGGGGACAGCTTATGAGAGTCAGGTCTTTTCTTCTACCATGTGGGACTTGGGGATTGAACTTAATCAAACTCAGGTTGTCAGATTTGGCAGCAAGTTCTATCATCCACTGGGCCATCTTGCTAGCCCAAATCACTACAATTATTTAGTAACTCTGAGTTGCAGTTGGTAAACAGGGTTGGGATTAGAGTATATCAGCTAGCTGTAGCTAATGTATAGCCTTCCCACATACAGAAGATTGATTTAAGAATATATTCTTGCAGAGGACCTGGGTTCTATTACCAGCATCCACATGATAGCACACAACCATTTATAACTCAGTTCCAGGGATTCAGTGCCCTCTTCTGGCCTCAGTGGGCACCAGGCACACATGGTGCACAAACACACATGCAGGCAAAACTCCCATACACAGAAAATGAAAATTAAGGAAAAAAAGTACATGTGTAGTTGTATTGAACGTTTTCCTATCTGCATTTAAATGAAAGGTCAAAATCATGGATTTATCTCTTGGAGCCTATGTTAGGTGTGAGACAAAAGAAGATGATCACGTTGATTGCCATAGATAATTAAAGAGGTCTCTCTGTTCAGTAACAAATTGATTGTATACAAATGAAAGTTGGTGCTGCACTAACACAAGATTATTGGAGTCTTGAAATCTGTTTCTTCAGCAGAATGGCTCAGAGCAAGAGGACCACATGGGGTGGGGGTGGGACAGGGTCCTGATACTGGAGAGTGACACCACTTCCTTTATTCTATAGAAATGCCTATTAAGGTAACATAGGAAGTTGTGGACTCTGCTCTTGGTGATCACTTTCTCCATGGCTTGAAACCCTGGTATATCTTTTTGTTTTTTGGTTTTTTTTTTTTTTGAGACAGGGTTTCTCTGTATAGCCCCGGCTGTCCTGGAACTCACTTTGTAGACCAGGCTGGCCTGGAACTCGGAAATCCACCTGCATCTGCCTCCTGAGTGCTGGGATTAAAGGCGTGAGACGTATCTTTTTAATGTGGCTGGGCTCTAAGAAATGTCTCCCACTGATTGGTCAATTGAATGAAGAGTAAAAGCCTTTCTGAAAAATGAAAAAGGGAGGAAGGTTTCTGATTGCTACAGGCGTGAGCCCCAGCTATTGGTGTGTGCCCAGTATAAGTCACTAAAACTGGAAAATGGCAGTAGTTGCTTTTGGATTTGTGGTGTGTTGATAAGAGGAAATACTCTCTTTTTAAGTTGTTGTTGTTATTATTATTACTACTACTTTTTTGGATGGTGGGTTTGAGAGTACCTGTATGTGCTCCACAGCCTGATGACTGGAGGACAGTGGTATTTGGTTGGTTCTCCAGAACTATAGGTATAAAAGGATATAAGCCTCTAATATGGGTACTGGAAACTAAACTCAGAACCTCTGCAAGAGTAGCAAGTGCTCTTAACTACTAGCACAAATAAATAGTATATAAATTGATATGTGTATGTATAATATATATGTCATATGTATATTCATGTATACATGTATGTATGTGTGCGTGCCCATACACACACACACACACACACACACACAGTTTTTTAAGTTAGGGTCTCACTGTAGTCCTGGCTAACTTGAAACATACTTTGGAAGACTTTGGTAACTTTGAGCATACAGTGACCCTTCCCTTCTGTCTTGGCCTCCTGGATGCTGGGATTTAAAGGTGTGTGTCATTATGCCAGCCACTCTGGCTCAGTTTTAAGAGTTGTGTAGTCATGGATGCATATATAGTTAACTGTTTAATTAATTAACTAAGTAATTGGGTTTTGTTTTTATTTTTGTTTTTTGAGTCAGATTCTCTGTGTAGTCCTGGCTGTCCTAGAACTCACTCTATAGACCAGAATGGCCTTCAACTCAGAAATCCACCTGCCTCTGCCTCTGCCTCTGCCTCTGCCTCCCCAGTGCTAGGATTAAAGGTGTGCACTACTGCTGCCGCCACTACCATCCTATTAATTACTTTTGAGGGAAGTATGTAGCTTGGCTAGCCTCTCAGTCCAGATGCCTCCCACTTCAGCCCCCTGAATTTTGGGATTACTAGCATGTACCACCACACTAAGTTGTTTGTACTATCAGTATAGGCTAAGAAGTAAAGATGCAAACCATGATCTTATATGAACATGTTGAGTATCATGCTTACATATTTAAAAGATGAAAATCTAAATGTTTAACCTCAGGGGAATTATTACTTATGAAAAAGTTTAAAAGTATGTTTTTCAAGAATACTTGTCACGGGAAAGTGCATATAAAATCAAGAGTGTGTGTGTGGGGGGGAAGCAGGATGTAGAACTCTATACAGGGTGAATCTAGTTAAGACATACGTGGGAAAGAGTGGAAGGGAGAACACTGAAGTGCTACTTGAGCTATCTTTGTTGTAGAATTTGGGTTAAGGACCACTTTTTCCTGAGTTGTAAATTGTGTGTGTTCTAAAGATTTATGTGTATGAGTGTTTTAACTTCATACATGTCTGTGCACCACATGTATGCCTAATGCCCAAGGAAGTCTGAAGAGGGCATTGAATCTGAAACTGGAGTTACAGATGGTTGTGAGCCAATATGTGGGTGCTGGGAACTGAATCTGGTTTATGAGCAAGGTCAGCAAATTTCCTTAATAAAGGCAGGGTTTCAGTTAACTCTTTCTAGCCTGGAACTTGATGTGTCCATAAGGCTGGGCTCAAACTCACAGAGCTCTATCTGCCTGCCTGGTCTAAAGATGGTTATAAGCTGCTATGTTGGTGCTGGGAGCTGAAACTGTACCCTCTAGAAGAACTGCTTAGCTACTAAATCATCTCTCCAGCCCCATTTACTATATATTCTATATTTTTTTAAAAATTATTATTTTAACAATGGGGAGGGGTTGCTGTGCATTCATACCACTATGTATGTGTGGTGATTGATGGACAGACAGCATTTTGGAGTGCATATTTTTTTTTCCCCAGAGAGTGGGAGTTGAGATGGGTTTCTCTGTGTAGTTCCATCTGTTCTGGAACTCACTTTGTAGATCAGGCTGGCCTTGAACTCAGAGATCTGCTTGCTTCTGCCTCCTATTGCTAGGTTTAAAGTCATGTGCCACCAAATCCAGCTTTTTTTTTTTTTAATAAATTTTTAAATTTATTTATTATATGTAAGTACACTGTAGTGTGTCTTCAGACACTCCAGAAGAGAGCATCAGATTTCGTTATGGATGATTGTGAGCCACCATGTGGTTGCTGGGATTTGAACTCAGGACCTTTGGAAGAGCAGTCAGCGCTCTTAACCACTGAGCCAGCTCACCAGCCTGAGCTTTTTTTTTTTTTTTTTTTTTTTTTTTTTAATTCCTGATTTTAGAAAATGTTAAGTCAGTGTACCATATGTTTTTCTCTATAAAATCAAAAGAAAAATTATGCTGAAAAACAAATTAAGGAGATCTTTTGGACTGTAGTCCCTCCAGGGCAGACACTGCTTCTCATAGAATAATCGAATTAATTATTAACAACAGCCACTGCTTACTTTGTACCAGTGCCTGCCAAGTAAGTACTCCTCTTTCCTCACAGTCACCCTCAATAGTGGGGATTATTTCCAGCTTCTAGTTGGGGAACTGAGGCATATGAGTGTGGAACTGGCCTAAGGCTACCTGGCCAACCATCCTGTGCAGAAAACTTCTTTGGTCTGCCTTTCCCTTTCCAGAGTGTTCCATACAAAGTGATCTCTCCCAGAGATGAAGAAAGCTAGAGTCACTGGTGGCTGGCAGTTGGAGCATAGTTCTGCCCAATAAATCCCTAGTGTGTTCTTGGTTCAAGGAGAAAGAGTCAGGTCAGAGTCAGGAATAGCCATGAGGTTAATTATGTCTTTTTCACATTTTGAGATGCTTTAGTGGTGGTTAGTACAGTGAAGAGACAAGGGTCTCACTAGATGCTCTAGACTTACTTTGAACTGGAGATCCTCCTGCCTCAGCCTCCGAAGTGTTGGGATTACAGGAATGTGTCACCAAACCTGACCTGGGCCAACATGTGTTTAAAGAGTTAAGTAATTTAAATAAACAATACAGAAAGCTCTAGGGAGGTGGAAATGGATGGATCTTGAGTTCTGGTTCATCCTGAGCTTTGGGAGCTCAGGCCTGCCTGAGCTGGAGACTCTGTTTCCAAAACAACAACAACAAAAAAAAGGAATTACATAGTTTCACTTAATATCTAATCTCTTTAGTTCCATCTATTCAAATAATTTACACAGTTAGGAACTGCTAAGCAGCAGAGAGCAGGCTGGTTCTTTGTAGCTCATGGATAGAGAACAGAAATTTTGTTTATTCTTTTACCTCCTCATTCAGTCACTGTTTGGGTGATGAGAAGTTAAGGGTGCCAGTTACACAAATTGAACGTCCTTCTTGCCGAGTATGTAGGCCACTGAGGAACAAAGGCCCCTCTTCCCTTACAGGTAACACAAGGAGCACACTGTTTCTGTACCAAAAAGTACAGATTTGAGAGGCCAGTGGCCTGATTCTTTCTTCCTGATCTTATCTTAAAGAATTATGTGTGACTAAACATTTCAATGCAAGAATGCATTGACTGGGGCTAAGACAGATTTCATCTGAGGAAAAAGAATTTTTTTAGGAAGCTGGTTGGGTTCCTGTTTCTCTTGAATAAGGACTAATTTGGGCCAGTGTGTAGCTGAGTGGTAGAGCACTTGCCTGTGCACAGGTCTGATTTTCATTCCTAGCACACAGGGAATAAATAACTTGAAAATTATGTGTACCGCATTGACTTTTATTGTCGCTATTTAACAGAACACCCTATGCTCAGCATGCATTTTTATTGGCCACTGGTTGAGGGCTAGTTCCAGAAGACCTGATTGATGATCACCTGCGCAAAGTTTAGGGCTGGGAGTGGAGGCATACCTTTAATCTTTGCATTCAGGAGGCTGGGGGTCTTGAGTTGAGGTTAGCCTGGACTACACAGTTTCTATTTTAAATTAAAAAAAAAATGGGGGTAGGTGTTGTGTTGTATACCTTCACTTCAGTACTGACAGAGGCAGGTGGACCACTAGGAAGTGAGACCCCATTTCAAAAAATAATTTAAATAAGAAAAAACAAATAAGAAAAGATTTTGGGCAGCTCTGCCAGTTTGTTTTGGTCCCAGGGCCTCAAGGTTCATACCTGCAGCTCGTTGCGTTATTATTTCTAGAACAGGCCTGACAGATAATCTTGAGTTCAGTGTTTGTTAACTAAAAATGGTGAGTGTTGGGCATGATGATGTCCACCTCTAATCTCAACACATGGCACGCAGAATTAGAATTCAAGACCAGCCTTGTTTGCATGAGATCCTGTCTCCCAAAAAATGTGTGGGAAGTGGTCTGGAGAATTAACTCAATATTCACCCAACAAACACAACACCCTCAGTTTTATGTATAAAAATCAGGCATTTGAATTTTGAGGCCAGCCTGGGCTATAAGAGACCCTGTTGTTGTTGTGCTATCCCCTTTTCCTTTTAAGGTCTTGACAAAAAACCTGGAGAGGATGCAGTCTTGAGTACTTTGGGCCTTATTAGAGTATTGGGATTCCGCAAACTGTCCAGGGGAAGGAACATTTTCTCTGCTGTTTTCAGTTGCTTTTTTACCAACCTTATGAGATGGGGCTGGTTATTTTTATTGTGAGTTGTATATAAAATGGGCTCAATACTGATTCTGCCTGCTTAGTCTTTTATCATCATAGACTAAATGTAGAGTGATGAGAACTCTGTAAAGTTGGGAAACCCTTGAGCTTGTGGAGAGGAGAGACACTCTAGGAATGTCCAGATAAACATTAGGTTGCCCCAGGCTGCATTTGCCGCAGTAAGTGGAGCTGACTGCTGCTGAGCTTGTTATCTCTTAGTCTTCGCCACAGCGTCTCTGCCCCCAGGTCACAGTGACTTTTAGGGTCTTATCAGCCAGTATCTTACGTTTGGAGACCTTAACTCTAGGTCACTGGGGAAGTATCAGTTGTTACTATTTGTCAGACCTTCCAGCCTAGGCCAGGCCTCAGCCACTTTCTCTCTCAGCAGGCTGTGAGGCCCAGTCCTTTCCCTCTCCCCTTAGGCAAGACAAACTTCTGGTGACTCAGCTACCTCCTGGGAAGAGCAGAACAGAGCAAATCAGACCAGACTGCCCAGGTGACTACTCATAGGGTCGCGGTGCAAATTCAGGCTCTAATAGTGAGTTTGGGAAGCCTGGAAGAGTGAGTGCCTGCCTAGGTCATGGTCGCTCACCAAATGCCTTTGTTGGTGGTGTGATGCCTGGAGTTGCCTCTTAAGGACCAATTGAGAGAATGGTGGTAGGAAAGGTTACTAAACACAGCTCCCTGTATTTTGTTCAGGAAGGGCCTGAGGGAGAAAGAAGGCTCAAGGGTCAGACTAGAAATAGTATTTCCCAAGAAAGTTGATAGACTTGCATGGATATAAGGAGGTGTGTGTTTTAAAGTCTTTCTTTACATGACAGCAGCAAGAATATGCAGTCAGGTACTTACAAAATTTAGATTCTTGACAGTGTCCCTCCATGTCACCTTAAACAAAACAGATTATTACCATTAATAAACTAACAGTGTTTATGAGGAGTGTAGGCAGTGGATGAAAAGTAATTGCATATAGAAGCACTCACTTAATAGGGATTACAGTTTCCAAAGAGTAAGTATTGGTTGGATGTCATATGTGAAATGCACTGTGCTTGCATAATTCCAAGGAATCCTGTATCCTGTGTCTTTTCCACTTTTAGTCTCACTGTAAGCCATTGGGGTCACAGGGAAACACTTTGATACTTGTTTTCCCATGGTTTAAATTTCTCAGGGTTTGGGGCTAAAGAGGATGGTTCAGAGGTAAAGAGCGCTTGCTGCTTTTGCAGGGGCCCCAAATGATCTTACAAGTTCCAGAGGTTTTGTTGCCCTCTGTAGGCACTGCATGCATGTGGTGTATATACAATAAAAATAAGTCTTCAAACCAGAAGAACCCTCAAGGCTTCTGTGCGATCTGCAGAACCCTTAGCAGTTTGCCCTGCCCTGGTCTTCCCTGCCATCCCTAACTTATACTTGCCCAGCTAAATGCCTGTCCTCATCCAAGGGGAGCCACCAGGGCTCAAGAGCAGTGTTCTTTCTCTACTAGTGTCTGATGATCTGGCTCTTCTTTCTAAAGTGCCCCTTTCAGTTCTTCTGCTTGGTGAGTTCTTTGCTTATCTCAGGGGTCCATTTTTTTGTCTTTTGTTTTTTTGGGTTTTTTGAGACAGGGTTTCTCTGTGCAGCCCTGGCTGTCCTGGAACTCACTCTGTAGACCAGGCTTGGCCTCAAACTCAGAAATCTGCCTGCCTCTGCCTCCCAAATACTGGGATTAAAGGCGTGCGCCACCACTGCCCGGCAGGGGTCCATGTTTTAAGATTTCCAATGTTTGAATTTTCTCAGCCCTGGTCACAAATTTTAGTGGTGGTTCAGCCCATGTCACTGTTTCAGTACAATGACATACATGTTCATGGAGTTCCATGTCAGTAGTCATAAAACACTCCGTGCTATTTCCCAGCTGCCCTGTTCCTTTCCTTGGGGGCATCCATGTTTTACCAGAGGCTTAGATATGTTGCCCTCTGCTTTTGCATGAATATTGTCATTCTGTGGTTTGTGTCTATATCTTGTTTAATGTCTTGAGAGATCATTTCATATTAACACAGAGTGGTGTTTGTTTTTGTTTTTTTACAGCTTCCTGCTATTCTATTAGACAAGTACATTACTAGTGTGCTCCCAGTTAGTGCTAGGGAGAAAACTTGACTGTGTCATTTGCCATCCAGTAAAACTCTGAGGAGTGGAATGTTTGTTTGTTTGTTTGTTTGCTTTGCTTTGAGACAGGGTCTCACATGGTCTAGGATGGTATTGAACTGGCCGTATAGCAGAGGATGATCTTGAACCTCTGATATTCCTTCCTCTACCTTGAGTAGGAGATTATAGTTATGCATTATACAAAGATCTACACTGTGCTGGAAATCAATTGCAGGGCTTCCTGCATGCTAGGCAAACACTGCATCACCTGAGCTTTACTCCCAGTTCCTTTTATAGTCTATGGATAGATAGTCTTACCCTACAGTGTGGGTTTGCTTGAAGCTCAAAGTAATCCTTGTCTGCCCTCCCACGTCTGGCTCTTCTTCCTTTGTTAGCTTCTTTCTTTCTTTCTTTCTTTCTTTCTTTCTTTCTTTCTTTCTTTCTTTCTTTCCTTCCTTCCTTCCTTCCTTCCTTCCCTCCTTCCTTTTTTTTTTTTTTTTTTTTAAATTCTCTTTATTTAAGAGCAGGGTCTCTATGTAGTCTTGGCTGTCCTGGAACTCAGTATATAGATCAGGTAGCCCTCAAACTCATAAAGATCTACCTGCCTCTGCCTCTGCCTTCCAAATGCTAGGACTAAAGGCATGTATGCCATGTCTGACCTGGCTTTCCCTTCTGAAGATAGGGGTTTGTTTGTTCCTGTTGTTAGTGTTATTTAATAAAGTACCTGGTATATGAGTGCTTAATTGAGACTGGTTCCTTTTGTTGTTGTTGTTTCCTTGTGGATTAGGATTGAACCCAACATGTCATGTGAGCTAGGGAAGGGTGAAGCATTGTGGCTGGGGAAATTGGCACTAGCAACTACCTGGATGCCGGAGTCCTGCACATGCCCTCTTGGCTGCTGGCTTAGAGCCCACAGGACATGGTTGGACGTTGTCTGTTAGGATGAAGAAGACTTCACAAAATCCCCTCCTAATACAGCAGTCTGCACAGCATCCCTCTCTCCTGGGATGAAACTAGATCCTCCAAGCTGTATATAGATGACTATAATAATAACAGCCAGCACTATGCCCTCCCTGTCTGCCAGGCACCATATTCACAACACATATCCTTGTGAACTTGATACTGTCTTTGCTCCTGTTTCTTAGATGAGGAAGCTGAGGCAATGTGAATAGGTGGCGCATAGCTGAACGGTTCAGGGGCAGGTAAGGACTTATTTTATTGTTATGGGCTGACAATTTGATCTGCACTGAAGGTGCTTGGGTGGCAAGAGTATGGCTTTTTGGTGTGTTACATTGATTTGTAGCACAGCTACTTGTTAAAGATTTCCAGAATAACCATCAGCTAATTTCAGTTTTATCTTCCCTCCTATTTTGTTGTCGGTGCCTAATTGGACTTTTTTTTTTGGTTTTTTTGAGACAGGGTTTCTCTGTGTAGCCCTGGCTGTCCTGGAACTCACTCTGTAGACCAGGCTGTCCTCAAACTCAGAAATCCACTTGCCTCTGCCTCCCAAGTGCTGGGATTAAAGGCGTGTGCCACCACGCCCAGTTCTAATTGGATTTTTTAATGTAGTTTCTTTTGTGTGTGGGTGTGTACGGGTATGTTTAACCAGCATTTTATATAACCTAGGCTGGCCTCAAACTCATCACTCTGTAGCTGAGGCTACTTTTGAATTCCCGATCTTTTGCTTTTGCCTATCAAGTGTTGGACTTAAAGGCATAGGTAACTATACCTGGCTGTTAGGCTTTGGTTTTGGTTTGTTTTTCCGCATTTAATCTCAGCATACTTTAGCAAAGTTAGAGTCTGTTGCTTATTCATTTCTCTAATACCTCCTTGAAATGTTTGTTTCTTGGGTTTGGGAAAGAACTATGGTATTTGTGATGCTGCTACAATGCCAGTGGCTTGTGTTATCAGCATACTTTGGAATGTATACTCTTAGTCTGTCCCCTTATCCCCCCACCTCTGTCTCCATTTTCAAGTTTGAATTAGCACCTGGACTTGTTTTATGTACCAAGGGATTGAGCCCAAGACCTTACATAAGCTAGGCAGTTGCTATGCCATTAGACTAAAGAGTCATCCCATTGATTTGTTTGATTGATTTTTGTTTTGAAATAGAGTCTCTATGAATGCTCTGATATGTCCTTGAATTTATTCTGTAGCTTAAGCAGGCCTTCAACTTCGAATCCTCCTGACTCAGTTTTCTAAGTAGTATCATAGGCCTGTGCTTGACAGCTCGGGCTTTTTGTAACATAAGCCATGCAGTAGTGTGTACTCTTCATTATCACCTGTCAGTTTTTTGCAGTATAGCTAGTAGGATAAAGAAGCCAAGATTTTAGTTTTATTTAATTTTGACTAACTTGACTATCAAAACCAAAGAACTAGAGAGTGTGGTATAGCCTGGATAATACATGCACAAAAGACAGCTCTCACCCCCTTATTTTCCTTCTTCCTACCTCTCTGCCTTCTTTCCCTCCCCCTCTTCCCCATTCCAGCTCTGAGAAGGACTGCATTCTTATGCCTTTGGTTTTGAGATAAAAATCTCTTTAGGTAGCTCGTATTGGCCTTGAACTCTGAATCATTCTGCCTCAACTTCTGAGTACTAGTACCACAGGTGTGTGCTTCCATGCCCTGCCTTAACAGCTCTTTTAAAAAGCTGTGGACCTATTTGGCCATTTGTACCAGCATTGCAAGGATTTCTGCAATCGGTGGGATTTTTATTTTCTTACAGTGATGGAACCCATGGACTCCCACATGTTGTTAGGTGCTCTACCCAAGCCACACTATAGGGTTTTATCCTTGGTCTTAGGAAGTGGACATTGCTCAAGGCTGTTGGTTTGGGAGTTTTGGGAGATGGAGGCAGAGTGAGTCTATACAATCGAGGTATGACTAATGCTGGTAAAGTAGAGATTATTATTACCATGCAGTAGATGGTTGCCTTAACAATCAGAGGCCTGAAAACCCAGGAATGAGATGAGTCATCCTTCCTGGCCTCCTAGTGTCCAGGTGGATTGGTAGCATTTTGTTCTGAGGGATAGTTGAGGGGTCCCCTCAGACTTGTGTTGGAGCCTTTAAGATGGATGAAAAAGGACTTAGCACCAGATCTGAAGAAGCAGAAATCGGTCTTTTTTTCTTCTATAGGAGAAGCAGCATGTTAGGTTCGTTTTGTAGACGTGTGTGTGTGTGTGTGTGTGTGTGCGCGCACACACACCTCTTTGTAAAGATGAATTCTTGTTCCGTTACATTTCGGAGAATCCCTAGTTCTTACTTGAGGTCGTCTATTTTTGTCACTTGTTTTCTGTAGTGAAATATATTTACCTTTCCTGTAGCCTGTGGGGTGATGTAGAAGCCTAGATAGTGACAGTAAAGAATCAAAAAGTGGTGTTCAGAAGTAAAGGGAAACATTTTAGGGAGTCTTTGGATTAAGTGGAATGGGGTGTAGGGTCTTGTTGAATCCTGGAAGAGAAAATTTTCATTAATGGATAATTGGTGAAATAGGAAAGAAATCTTTCTCTTCTGTGATGCTGAAGATAGAACCCAGGTTGACCTACAGTGGCAAGTACTCTGCCACTAAGCCCCACCTCTATAGCCTGTAGTTTAACTTCTGTCCTAAATAAAGTTATTTTTTTTACTTTTTTGAGAGGTCTCATTCTGCAGCCCAGGTTGGCCTGGAATGGAAGGCATCCTGCCTCTGTCCTGTCTTCCAAGTACTCATATTACAGATGTGTGTCACTGTGGCTGGCTTAATTTTTCTTTTGACCATGACACTATGTATCAATTGAATCCTGTATGTACACCTGTGTACTTGTGACAAAGTGCCCATATGTGGGTGTCAGAGGACAGGTTTGTTTGTTTGTTTATTTGTTTTTCGAAACAGGGTTTCTCTGTGTAGTCCTGGCTGTCCTGGAACTCACTTTGTAGACCAGGCTGGCCTCGAACTCAAAAATCTGCCTGCCTCTGCCTCCCAAGTGCTGGGAAAGGCGTGCGACACCATCGCCAGCCCGAAGACAATTTTCAGGAGCCACCTGATCATCTTCCTTCACCATGATGATCCTGGTGATTGGATTAAAATAATAGTCAGATTTTGCAGGAATACATGTTACCACCTGAACCTTCTTGTTGGCCATGAACAGGGAAAGTTGGAAAAGGACCATACATGGAGGTCAGAGAACAGCTTGTAGAAATTGATTCTCTGCTTCTACTGTGTTTGTCCCAGGGATTGAACTCAGGTTATCAGACACAGCAAGTACTTTTTACTCATAGTATAATTTTCCCAGCTCATCCCACCCCACCCTCTTTTTTCTTTTTTTTCTTTTTGATGAAACTGGGTTTCTGTTACGTAGTTCTGGCTGGCTTGCAACTTGCTATGTAGCTCAGGATGGTCTCATTCCGAGATCTGCCTGCCTCTGCTGAGATTAAAGGTATGTGCAACCAACAGCTCCCTCCCCCCTTTTTTTCTTGAGATAGGGTCTCATTATGTAGACTAGGTTATCTTCAGACTCAAAGAGACATGCCTGTTTGTGCCTCTCCAGTGTTGGTATTAAAGGTGTAAACCATCAACTCCAGCTGCTCCTGATCATCTTGACTACTTCCTGTGTACCATGCCCAGCATTTAGGATTCTGAGAATTGGTCTCAGGTCCTCATGCATGCTAGACACTCTACCAACTGAGCTATATCACCAACCTTTCATATGCCTTGTATCTGAGATAGTCTTCTCTAACCTGCTCCTCCAGTAAAACTGAATAAAACCTAACAAAAACAACCTAAAAATATACCTTGACTAAGTCTGTTTACTTCTTGATACATAGCTTTTTTCCAACAAGCCTTCCCTCACATGCAGAAGGAAGTGTATTGTCTCAAATGCTGAGTACCCTTCAGTACTTATACTTACTCTTTGATCTTCCAGTGGCTTGTTTGTCTCTTCCATGTCAGGATCTTTGGTCAGGGCCTTCCATCATTGTTTCTCTAGGTACATAACCCAGGAGTCTAGGCTGCTCACAGTTTCCCTCATGTCCTGGACATGGATGGCTGTGGTTTCTGCATCCATGTGTGCTGAAGAGAGTCACAACTCTGCCAGAGAAGGAAGTGTGGCTCTGTAGAGAGGAGAAATAGTTTTTGTGTAGGCTTCTTGTATTTCAAGCTCCCTGGGGTCCCATTTGAAGAAATGTTTTGTTTTTAAAACTCTGCTTAGTTATGCAGCATGATCTTTTCTTGTACTACTTAAATCTACAGCCCACTTTACCATAAAAGATAATGTGTGTCTTATTTTAAGCCTGTTACTTAGTAAACTAGTCAATAATAGCTAAATAAAATGTAGTCAACTGTGGTGGCACTTCAATTCTGGCAGTGAAGAGGTTTAGGGAGGAAGATGACTGAATTTGAGACTAGTTTGAGCTACACAGTAAGTTCCGGGCCACCTAGTCTGGCTACATGGTAAGACTCTGGCTCCTTCTACTTCAGTCTTCAAGTTTCAGTCTTTGTGGCCTCTAGTTAGATATTACAAACAAAAAACAAGAAACCAAACAAACAAACAAAAAAACCCCAACAAAACAAAATTCAGAGCAAAGGTGATAAAGAGAATTCTGTGATGCTCTTGGACTGTATCTCTGATAACATGGATCTTTATGATGCTCTTGAACTGTATTCTGAATTTGGTTTTGTTTATTTTCTGCAGAGTGGATCTGTAGCTCTCATCAAATTCTCAAAGGAATTCATGACCCAAAAAGCTTACAGCCATTGGTTTAAAGTAATGCTGAGCCTTGTGGCCTCGTTTTTTTGTCTCTTACTGTACAGTTGAGATGGAGTGCTGTGATTTTCTGATACTCATTTGGAAAGGTCCTTGGTGCAAAAGAACTCTGCTGTTGAGATTGTAAGAGAGGAAATGTGTAAGTTGTTCTTTTTGAAAGTTTGTTAAATTGGTTCTGAAACCTTTGTCTCTTTGTTTACTAAATATATCTTCATATTTGAAACAATCTTGCTTTTCAAGCTCAGGTATTAGTTTATCTTCTGTTTTATCTTTTTATCTTTTTTCCTAGTAATCAATATGGTGTCAGGTTGTGTTTGGTGGACTTTAGGATCTAAATACCAGAGCTCCAAAAACTCAGCTCATTAGCCTTGGCCAGACCTCTCTTTTCACTTTCGTGAAATGATAATATAGCTGTTACCCTACAGGGCTTTGGCAGGATATGGGATCCTGTGCATCATCTGTTTTGTTGCCAAGGCTCAGTCAGTAGAGTGCTTGCTGTTTGAACTCTTTAGTTCAATCCCCAGTGCTCACTTAACCCAGCATGACTGTTGTTCTAGTGCTGGGGCAGCAGAGACTGGAGGATCCCAGGTGCTCACTAGCTGGCTAGTCTAGGTAAATTGGTGAGCTCCAGCTTCAGTGAGAAATCCTGTCTCAAAATATAAGGTGGAGAACAGTTAAGATAGACATTTGTTATTGTCCTTTGGTGCGCACACATACACACAGACACACACATATCCCTCTGTGTGCATGCTTGACCACATGTACTCAAAAAAAATTACTGAGCCACTTGGAAGAAAGAATAATATACTTAAAGAAAGTAGATATAGTTAGAAACAGTGGCTTAAGTATTTTTATATTTGGGTCTTTTTTCTTATGTAATGTGGCTAGGATTCAAGGTTCCTGAAATTTTTTGTTTAAGTGCAAATTTGGATCAGACCGTTTAAACTGGTATCAGGTTGTCTAAGGGAATCTTTGACTACTGTAAGATTAAGAATTGGTTAAGAGCCAGTTGGTGGTGGCACAGGCCTTAAATCCCAGCACTCAGGAAGTGGATCTGTTAGTTCAAGGCTAGCCTGGTCTACCGAGTGAGTTCTAGAACAGCCAGGGCTACACAGAGAAACCCTGTCTTGAAAAATCCAAACACAAAACCAACCAACCAAACAAACAACAAATGGGTCTGGCTCAGCAGTTAAAGACACCTGTTCTTTCAGAGGGCCCAGGTTTGATTCCTAGCAGCTACATGGCAGCTCACAGCCATCCATCCATAACTCTTTAAGAATTAGCTCATTTGGCCTGTTGGATAGAGTGGAGCTATAGTGTACCTTTCACTCTGAAGTTTTGTATTTTAATACAGTGTGTTACTAGAGAACTTTTCCCAGTGAAAAAGAACACATTGAAGCCGGGCGTGGTGGCACACACCTTTAATCCCAGCACTCAGGAGGCAGAGGCAGGCGGATTTCTGAGTTCGAGGCCAGCCTGGTCTACAAAGTGAGTTCCAGGACAGCCAGGGCTACACAGAGAAACCAAAAAAAAAAAAAAAAAAAGAACACATTGAAGGCATAGAAACTTTGAAATATTTCATATGCTCTTTTCTTGTTTGGTCTGTGGAAGGTGTCAATGAGAGAAGTGGGAAGGAGAGGCTGTCAGGAGGAAGTGAGGAACTTTCTGAAGATTTCCCTCGCCAGCTCTTCCAGCTGGGAATTCCCTCTGAACTTCCCAGCTACAATGGGCCACTTGCTTTCAACTCACTGTGCTTTTAGGCTATGTTAGCTTATGAGTCCCTTCATGTAGAGCATCCTCTCTCCTGACATGGAGTTGGCACTAATAGAAGGTTTTGGAACTTCAGTAAATGAAAAAGAATGTGGCGTACGAAGGGACAGATACTTACTTTAGGAGTCAAAGTGACTGAAAATACGAAACATTATCTGGCACCTATTTGAACTCTGAAGAGAGCTTGGAAAATCTCTTAAGACTGGAGTATAGTGTGTAGACAGTAGAAAGGCCCTGGCTACAGCATGTAGCTTCTGGAGTGGAGTTATCTTCAAGATTTTGGGATTAAGTACTGCTACACGAGCCTGCATAGCAGCCCACCCAGGATGCATGGCTTCTGTTCATTGGATAGCTTGGATCAAGTCATGCTTTCCAACCCTGAAATTCTGCAGCGAGGATTTGGTGAACTGTAGATGTGACTCCAGTCCTGCTTTGGGTCATTTTAAAGAGCACGTGAGGATGAAAAAGATGAAAAAGTGTGCTTCCCTGTTAGTTATGAATGCTTCTCCTCTTGTCTTTGTCCATAATTTAATCAGGTGAAGATTGTTGGAAATTGGATAGAAGCTTAATACCAATAGAGCATGAACTGAGGGTGTCAGGGTTTAGACAGAGTTGAGGACTAAAGTCAGTGAATTCCTTGACTGATTTGGTGTAGAATTGTAATACCATATTCACCATACATAAGCAGTTTGAGAGGAGTGCATTCACATATGAAATTTTTGGAGGGCTTCTTTACTAGGTTATTTTTCCCTTTCTGCTTTTTTCTCCTGTTTATTTTAAGATAATGGACTTTGTTACTAAATAGTTTGGGTCTACAAAGAAAAGCAGACTTACTATTATGCTGGAGCTTTTCTTTTTTTTTTTTAACCATATATTCAGGTTGACCTCTAAATAGTTCTATTTTCTTTATTAGACTGATTTTTTTTTAATTAGCTGAAAAATTGATTTTTGTTGGTGCTGGGGATAGAATCCAGGGCCTTGGGCATGCATGGTGGGTGAGCCATGAGTGACACTCTTCAGCCAAGGACGAGTCAGTCATCTTTAAGCACTATTCTTTTTAGTATTAGGATTGTCCCTGACACTCTGAAAACAAAGCTCAAGTGATGCAATCAGGGTGCAATCTGTTGCCTGTGGATTTTTAAGGAAAACTTTACATTCATACAACATGAAAGCTCTCAGATGCAGTGACCTTCCTTCTTTCTCTAGTTTTAGACCTTGTATCTAAAGATGACCTTGATCCTCCCCTCTATCTCTATCTAATGTTGAAACTGCAGGCATGTACCACCATATCCAGTTTTTGTGGCATTGGAGTAGAATGCTAGGCTGGCATTCTGCCAGTTAAGTTAGATCCCTAACTCCCATGGCTTCCTATAAAGAGAGATTATCTCCCAGGAAGGCTTTTGTACATAGAACCCTGCTGCAAGATGTATTGAGTAGCTCTGACTTAGGAGTAAAACAGCTCATTTGATTTATATACTCGGAATGGTTTTACTTTTTCCTTTGAACCTTTAAATGGAATGGATTTTGCCCGCACTCTTGTCCTGTTCTAACAAGGACCTCTCAGGCCAACAGTGGAGCCCGGGCCCTTACTCCTGCTATCCTCTGTGCAGTGTTTTATTTTGCAGTTTCCTGAGTAGCTGTTTTCTAGAGCAAGGTAATTGAAAGAGACTTCACCTTCTCCTTTCTTTCTACCATAGTACTTTCATTTTTTTAAATTCAAGGCTGGTTCTCTTCTAGTACTTACCAGTATCATCCTTCTCATGAGGGGCCTCATGAGAGGCCATCAAACTCCTTGATGTTCACAGTAACACTGTAAAGAGGAACTTTTTATGGAACTTTCAGTGTTATCTCTAAAATAGTACCATTATGTAATTGGAGTTGGGAAGGGTTAGTGATTTTTTTTTTTAAAAGAGATATTCCTTTACCTCTTAAAAAAGAGGAGCAAATAAAACTGACCTTCCCCCCCCCCCCCCCAGTAGGATAAGGAAAACTGAGGATAAATTAAGGGCAAAACCATTATGGTACTACCCCTTTAATGGTTTGAAAAGTGGAGAATGGGACTTCTTCACAGCTGCAACCCTCAGATAACTGAAATGATTTTAGCTCTAAAATATTTCTTAACATTTATTTTATCATGCTTGTTGGATGCAGGAGCTAAGGGAGCTTCATAGCAAATATGTGGATCAGAGGACAACCTGGAAGCTTGTTTTCTCCTTCCACCGTGTGGGCTTTAAGGATCAAATTCAAGATTGTCAATCTTGGAAGCATCGCTTGTATTCACAGAGCCATCTTGCTAGCCCTCTATTAATTAATTCTTATTATTGAAATCAGAAGTTCATTCCCCCATCAGTCTCACTTTGGACGTGGTGTCTATGGTTAACTATGGAAGAAATTTACGTCCCTAATCCCATTACTCAAGAAGGAAGCAGCTGAGATGGGAGAGAATTTGAGGCAGCTTTGATAACAAGATGAGTTCTTGGCCAGTCTAGGTTTTCCATGAGATTGTGCTTCAAACAAAACAAAAATAAGCTAACAAACAAAAAGAACAGCAACTCAAAAAGAAACTGTGTTTCTTTGATGAGGCTAGGTACTCCATAGGCTGGCTTACTGTGAGGAAGACATGGATTGACGGACCTCTTCCAGGCCTCAGTGTTCTCATTTGTAGGGTGAAGAGATAACTGCCCTTTCTTCCTAGAGCATTTAGTAATATTTTGAGCAGCATAAAGTACATTGTGAGTTTAGGCAGATAAGACCCTGTTCCCCATAGTGGAGAGCTTTGCCAAATTACCAAGGGACTTCTGGTACTGGAGCCTTCTGTGTTTCCAGAAAGCCATAATGCTCTCATCTGTTCACCTGTGCAATAGAGCAAGGGTATGGTTAAACTACCTGTATGTGTTTTAGAAGTCCATAGCTATGGCCCTACTAAGGGTACTCAGTAATCAGGAATGAAGCAACGAATGAATGAAGAAATGAATGCCTTTAAGATTCTTTTGTTCTCTGTAAAATGATGGTCTTGCCTGCTTTGTTTGGTCATTGTGGAGAATTTCTATAAAGTCACAGGTGCTTGAGCTACATCATATTATGGCCCTTTTTATTTGGTACAACTTATGAGACATTAGGCAGATTATGTTGAAGTCAGTTCTGAGACATCTTGTGTTCTTTTTCTTGCCCATTCTTGGCAGTGAAAAAAAACTCACATTGGCACAGGACTCTGCTGTAACTGTCCCCAAGAGGCTCTCAACAAATCTCAAATAAGGGGTGGCCCTTTTATAAAGGAGTGGCTAAATTACTGACATTTATTGAGAGATGTTTTCTGTGAGTCAGTCATATGTCTTTGTCAGAATGAAGCACCCAGTAACTTCCCTTTTGCCAGAAGTTACATTCTCTGAAAGGAATTTATTATATCCAGTTCTTGAAAAAAGCTGGTACCTGGTTGTGGTAGTGTTTCCTGTGGTTCTTTGTTAGAGGTGATGATGGAGCTGCTATTGTGGTGAAGCATTTGACTACTGGGGATTATTGTCAGAGTATAAATACGAAACTAGGCTGCATGCCTGTAGCTCTCAAACTGTACAGACACTTGATTCAGTTGCAGAGACGCTTGCATTGGCTTCTATTTTAAAAGAATGGCTAGAGCACAGGAAACAATGTACTCTTATACCCTCAGTACTTGGGAAGTTGAGGCAGAAAGAGTTTGAAGTCAGTCTCTTCTACATAGCAACTACCAAGCCAGCCAGGGCTACAGAGAAAGCTTCTAACTCAGAAAACAAAGTAAGAACAAAGGAGCTATGCCACCATCCATAACTGACAGCCCACTTACTTCAGACAGCCTGGAAAGCATCTCATGAAGCATTTCTTTCTCATGGAAAATGGGGCCAGCAGGTGTCAGCAGCTGTGTTTAGTATGAGGTTAGTAGTTACAAAATTAGTGGCTAGTTTGTCTGTGTCCTGAATTTTATATGTATGGTTATTTTTATGCACTTAATGCCTGTGTACCATGTGTACACCTCATGCCCCTGAAGGCCAGAAGAGGGTGTCAGATCCCCTAGAACTGGAATTACAGATGGTTGTGAGCCATTATGTAAGTGCTTGCAACTGAACTCAGGTCCTCTGCAAGAGTAGCTGATGCCTTTAACCACTGAGCCATCTCTCTAGCCCAAATTATTGATTTCTGTTTGGCCTTTTCCTTAAAAACCTCCAGTAGCTTTATCTTGGTTTATTAGAATACCTGAAAGTTAATTTGGAGTAAGGCTTAGGGACACCTGTGTGAACTCTGAGCAGGTTGTAAACATAGGCTTTCAGGAGTCAGACTTTCAGGATCTGCTTCAGATCCACACAGCTCTCAGTCCTTCCTGAGACAGTGGCAGTTGGCTGGAATGCAGTTATAGATTAGTTCTTCAGCCAGAAATTGTAGGCTCTTAGGAATGAAGACATAGTTAGGAAGGGGTGAAAGTCCCTACACTGTGTGTATCAACCCTCTTGCTCGACACCCCCACCATCCTGTGTTCCCTCATAGGACTCAACATAGGTAAGTTGTTGGGAGTTTTTTCAAACTTGGAATTCATACAGTCTGGGCTAGCTGGGAAATTAAAAAGAAAAAGTAAAAAGCCCAAACAACTTGCCTGTGCTGAGTGAGACATGTGAGGAAACACAACCTCTTCCTTATCTACAGATGCTTGATTTAGCCCTGGAGATATGCTGTATCATCTGCCTCTATAAACTGCAGCAAGAACTGGAGCTGCCGTCCGTTCTTGTACACCAACTATATTTGGGAAGCCGAGGGAGGTGGACTGAGAGTTTACAGGGTTTGTCTCAAAATAACAAAAAGAGCAGCTAAACCTAGGCTTTTATATTAATTTCTTTGTTTGTGGGGCTTGGGGTAGTGTCACAACACATATGTGGAGATCAGAGAACAACTCCTGGAGTTAATTTTCTGGTCCTAGCGGTAGAACTCGGGTCATCAGCCTTTTTTGAGGATCATCTTCACATGCTGAGCCTTCTCACCATCGCTAACCCAGCAACTTAAGTTCAGGCCTTCATTGGAATATTCCTAGAGAGAAAGTTTCTGAAGTTCATTTTTGGGATACCCAAAATAATGATCGTTGAAAACTACATTTTACACTTTTATATTCAGTTTTACTACTTAGTAGTGCTGGTTTTATTTCATTGTTGTTGTTTGTTTTTTCTCTATGTAGCCCTGGCTATCCTGGTACTGGCTTTGTAGACCAGGGATGTCCTTGAATTCAGAGAGGCATATACTGTCACACCCAGTAGCTGTTGTTATTTCTTTGTTTCTAAACAGGAAAGTAGAAACAGCTATAGGTAATGTGGACAGAAGAGTATTAAACACTAAAGCTTTACTATAGAGTATTAGAAAGGAGGAAAGGGATGTTAGTTACTAAAAGCCAATAAACTGTGCACAACTGAAGGCGTCTGCTGTCATGGTCACAGTCAGCTTTGCTGCTGCTGGGGCCTGTGTTGAGCACTTGCCTACATTCCTCCGCATTGTTTCACTGTCCTTGCTGCTGGAGACAGACCAGCTACATAGCCATCTTTTACCATCGGTTTCCATCATCCATTGGCAGAACCTAATTGGAGCCAAGTGGGAGATGAATATAGGAAATGTAATTTGTAGGCTTCTACCATTTTCTATTATAGTAGCAGGTGTGGCATACTGAATGCTGTGGGTTAGTGTTCTCAACCTGTGGGTTGTGACCCCTTTGGCAAACCTCAAAAATATTTACATTATGATTCATAGCAGTGCAAATAACAATTATAAAGTAGCAACGAAAATAATTTTATGGTTGGGGTTACCACAACATGAAGAGCTGTATTAAAGGGTCTCTGCGTTTAGGAAGGTTGAGAATCACTGCTGTAGGTGCTTGGGTGATGCATATTGTGTGGTGGGGATGGGCAAGGGAAGCATTCCTTCATGCTGAGTACATTGCAACTGTGGAACAGAGGTGCAGTGACTTTGAAGGAGTCAGTGGGTATAGTGGTTGTCTGTAAAGAATAGTTGGAGAGTGGTTGGGAGGAACACTTGGCACTGGCCAGGAGGCTGGTTGTTGTGGGCATCTATGCCGTGGCGAGGGCAGACCAGGAGCGGGCATCACAGTAGGATGAGCTTTACTAGGGCTTGGTAATGGAGCTGAAGGAAATTACCAACTGCAGTTTTTAACTGATAAGCTTATGGAATGAGGCAAGTGATTAGCATACATAAATAATAAATAATGAAATCTTATTTCCTATTTTCCATACAAGCTGAATTTTTTTTATTGTAAAACAAACAAAAAACAGCTGGGCCTTTAATCCTAGCACCCAAGAGGCAACCTGCTCTATACAGCATGTCCCAAGGTCCCAAGACAGCTAGGACTGATGGAAGAGATTCTATTTCCAAGAGCAAAAACAAACAAACCACAAAGGTAGCACACACCTTTATCCCAGCACTCAAGGAGGCAGAGGCAGGCAGTGTGAGTTTGAGGCCAGCCTGGTCTACAGAGCCAGCTCCAGGACAGTCAGGCTACACACAAAGACCCTGTTTCAAACAAAACAAAACAAAAGAGGGACAGTCTTGTGTAGCCCAGGTTGCAGTTTAACTTTCGATCCTTCTGCCTCCATCTCCTAAGTACTGGACACACTGGTTTTGCTTTGGTCTTTTGAGCTGGGGTTAAACCCAGAGCCTTACACATGCTAGGCATGTACTCTATCAAGCCATGTTCTTGCCCATTTTGTTTTGTTTTATTTATTTATTTTTTAGGTATAAACTCACTCCATTTAGCAGATATTTATTGAGCCAGGTACTGTGTGCCATGCTGAGGTTAAATGGGAGCTAGATGACTCTCCTGGAATTAAGTGAAAAATAATTCTTGATATTAGGACCTCTATAGTTGCTCTGTTTTCGCTGGAGTGTTCACCTGGCAGCCTCCTACAGCATTTCTCTGTCTCTTTCTGCCTGCCTGTCTGTCTGTCTGTTTGTCTCTCTCTCTCTCTCTCTCCTCGATAACTTCACTCTCAGCACTTACACTGAGACCTGTTCTCATTATTTTTTCCCCTCAGATTTTGTGTACTTTTTTTGTACTTGTGTGTATGTCACAGCATACCTGTGGAGGTCAGAGAAAATTTTGTAAACGTTCGTTCTCTCCATGGTGTGGACCCTGGGGAAGAACTCAGGTCATTGGCCCAGTAGCAAGGACTCTTAATCGATGATTCATTTTGCCCTATGACCATCTTTTCTAACATTGTACTGCTCTCTCACTCACTGAAGCTCTTACCCTGTTTGGTACAACTTATCTGAATTATGTCTATTTTGTATTGTCTATTTCTCTTTGCTAAACTCTAAGCTTCCTAAGGGCATATATTCTAAGCTTATTGCTGGTGTTAGTGCCTAATACCATGTTGGTACTATTGGGTGTGCTTTATGGTAATGTATGGAGTGGTTGGGTGGATGAATGAAGGAAGATAAGTAAAAGAGTGTATCTTTAGAACCAAAGGGAAGGCAGGCCACAGTGGCTGAAGTCTAATACGGAGGAGGTGGATGTGAGGCCACATAGGGCCATGCTATGAATTTGGGATTTGGGCTTAAGTATAAGAACAGAAGAAAGCTGTGAGCAAGGTATTGACAAGATGAGATCTGTTCTTTAAAAAGTAACCTGTTGTTTTTGGGAGTTTGATTTATAGAAAGCAAGAGCACAGAGGCATGGGAGGGAACATGTGAGGTTACAGGACTCGGCTCAACAACTCCCTCACAGCAAATGTACTGTCTCTCCTAGATGTTGACCATGAAGTGTCCATGCTTGGGAAGGGACTGATGGTTATCAAGCTGATTATAATGGTATGCACTTAGGTTTTTATTAGGTCAGCCCAAGATCTCTAAACACCACTGTCCACAGATCTTGCTGACAGTGGAGAGCTGGCAAGGTAGCTTGGCTGTGAAATGCCATTTAACTGGTTTTTATCTGTGTGTGCTCTCCTTCCCCACAGCAGGGTTCCAGCTAGCAAGAGTCCAGGCCTTGTTGGCTACTTGCCAAGTACTCTTCCATGAAATGTTACCTTGCTCAGGCTTCTCTGTTGCTCACTCACAGTGAATGGGTTTTTTGGTGTGTTTGTTTGTTTGTTTGTTTGTTTGTTTGTCTTAAGACAGGGTTTCTTTATGTGGTTCTGGCTGTCCTGGAACTTACTTTGTAGACCAGGCTGGCCTAAGAGATCCTCTTGCCTCTGCCTCTTAAGTCCTGGGATTATACGTGTGTGCCACCAGCACGTGGCCCCTGAATGGTTAAAGTCCATTTTTGCATTGTTTGTTTGTTTGTTTGTTTAAGACAGAGCCTGGCTATGCAGACAGACTAGACTCAGGCTTGGATTCAGCGTCCACCTTCCTCCTCTTCCTGAGTGCTGGCATTAAAGGTTTATACAACCACATTCAGCATGATTCTGCCTTCTTTTTTTTTTTTTTTTAGAAGCCTTTTCTAATGTCTTTGACTTTTCAAGTTTAGTAGCCTGTGATAGGGATATTTTGCCTCCTGACATGTTAGTTGGCAAAGTAATAGAGGCAGTCCTTTGTTAAGGTCACTTTGAAAGAGTACTAGTTGGGCACTTAACATTCTTAACATTCTTACAGAGTGGCACAGGCTTATAGATGTTTTATGAAGTTCTAAAAATCAAATGGCCTTTAATTAGAAACTAGCAGATATAAAGCTTTGGCTGTAGACAGCAGTAGCGTGTGCACCTGTAGAGAGACTAGGGTGCTGTATAAAGGGGTATAGTGCAAGAACACTAGGTTATTCACAGGCCAGCTGCTTTCCACTGTCTGTAAGTCCCCACTAGTGTGAATGAGGACTTAGAACTTTTGAGCCTAGTTGACTTTTGTGTGGGCCTGACATAGCTTTGGCTCTCCTAATTCAACTGAGTTGAGTTCTCTGTTAATAAGAAAAATAAGAGTTGAGTTGCTCAAGTGTTTGGAACTCATAATCTTTGTGGAGTGTGTTTTGTTTGGATCCATTTTTGAAATGATCCACTATGTGTGTGCTGGGGTTTGGATGACAGAGGACATTAGATGTCATCCTGTGTTGCTTTCTTCTTTATTCCCTGCCATGTCCCACTAACACTTCTACTAATGCACAGCACACTGGACGTACAGGTGTGCAAGATCACACCTGGCTAGGTTTGTTTTAGAGGTGGGGGTTGCTTATTTGTTTGATTGTTTGGTTTTGAGACAGGGTTTTCTGTGCTGGGATTCAGGGAATGCACTACTACAGCCTGGCTTACACCTGAGTATTTATGTGGGTGCTGGGGATCTGAATCGGTGGTTACTAAGTGTTCTTACCACTGAGCCATCTCCCCAGCCTGAAATGGTTTGCTTTTTATGTTTTAAATATAGCTGGAGTGTCTGTAAGCCTACAGATTGACAAACTATTAGCAAATAACCCATCCCTTCAACAAGTAGACACATAGTCATCGTGTTCTCTTTGTTGTATGTGATTCTTTTCTGGCAGAAAAGTGTCCTCTGTTTAGCTGGATGTAATCTATTCTATCCTTCATAAAGGCTGCAAAAAGAGTTAATAATGTACAGGTATGTACAGGTTGTATTCCACACCTTGTTAGTGAGTGATAACAGCAGGAAGGTTTGTCAGGTTATGGGTGGCATTTTAAGAGCCAGGCAGGTACTTGCATGGAGGCTTTCCCAAGAGGAAATAGAAATAGATGGATTTAGACAATGGCAGAGTTGAGGTCTGAGAAGGCAGATACAAGCTGTAGGCCCCAAATTTTCCTTGAATGGCATGGACTACAGGAAATCACTTAGCCATGCTACTTGTTTTCTCATAAATTTAACATCATAGCTGCAGTGGCTGGCTTTGCTCTTCAGGGTCCTAAGTCACAGGGCAAGGCATAAGGTCAAAAGGGAAGCTCTGGATTTGTTGACAATGGCAGTACAGTGCCTTGCGTGCAGCTCAGAAAGGTATGCATGTTCTTGGTAATTTGGATCAGGAGAGGAGGTATTCTGACAGCCAAATGCATGAGGTCAATGTGATTTTCTCCTGCAGGTAGGTCAGCTGTTGTTTCGGAAGAGTGGGCTGGGCCTGTTTTCCTTCTTAGTCTGAGGGCTACAGCAGTGATAAGACGTGACTCACTGGTCTTCAAAAAATTACAAGCCAAGCACTTTCTAAGGAATGGTGGCTGATAAGGAGGAACTAGTTACTATTCTGGTCTGTTATCTAAAGGGAATCAGGAAGCTAGCATTATTTAGAAAAGTCTGTTTACTATATTCCTCATAGGAACACAACTGTTTTCTTATGTTTGGGCTTTCCACTAAGACATATTTTACAGTTTAAAGTTGCTCTTGAAGTGTTGAAGGGTGAACAGGTGCTGTATGAAACAAACAGACAGGCTCATAAAATCTGCCTGTGGTAAAGATGGAGTTTGTTGCTATAAATTAGTGGTGCTGGCTATCCTTGCTTTTTTGTTTTTCGAGACAGGGTTTCTCTGTGGAGCCCTGGCTGTCCTGGAACTCACTCTGTAGACCAGGCTGGCCTCGAACTCAGAAATCCGCCTGCCTCTGCCTCCCGAGTGCTGGGATTACAGGCGTGCGCCACCACTATTGAACTCAGGATCCTGCTATCTGCCTTAGCCTCCCTCAGCTTCAGCAAGTGTGCACCACCATGCCTTCCCTGAACTATGTCCTCCCCCTCACTTCCCCCTTCACTTCCCAGTCATACTGCTTCTAGGATTTTGGTTAACTTCTCCCACGCTGGCTGGGCCCAGGATGGCCCCAGGTCTGAAGTGACTTCTGGGACTGCCTCTGCTGGTCAACTTTCGGGCCACCAGCCCTCTCTGCCATGTGGGGGTTTTCAGTGAGAGGCTGCAGGCTGTGTTCTTCAGCAGTCCTCTTTAGTTAATCTTAAGAAGAATCTTAGGAATCTTTTCAGATCAACCCAATTTCTTCAGATTTTGCTTCTTATTTTTCTGCCCTTTACCCTCAGCCCACTCCCTTGACAGAGAGCCACAGGGTCATTGATTTAAGTATGGGAAGGAAATTACGGCCTTGAGCACAGGCAGAAAGAATCTGGCTCCCAGCACTTCCTGTGAGCCACCACTAAATTACATAGCTGAGGCCTGACAAGGCTTTTCAAAGGCACGTCCCACACCGCCACCGTGTCAGTGATCCCATCGAAGGCAGTTGTTTGTGCATGGCACTTGTTAAAAAAGCAGGTTGGACTTGGTCTTTACATGGAAAGCGGATTCCCATGAGGGTGAAAGAGCAGGATTGATGTAAGGAGGGAGCAGCAGGAGGATGCCCTTCTTCACTCCAGATCTATCCTGCTGTTTGTGCAAAGCACACTCAGAAGCCTTGGCTCCTTAGAGAGTGAAGGCTGGCAGCTGTGTGTACCAGGGCCCTGGCTAAACTGATACTTCATTCTCTGTCTCAGTTTCACTTTAGACTTCCAGGAGAAGGAAGAGGAGAAAGAATTTGAAGGAATAATGGCAACTTGTTTAACTCCCACCTTTAGTCACAGTCTTGGGATTTAGACTGCTAGATGTCTGAATATTTAGTGTTTTGTTTTAAAAAGCAAAATCATAGAACTGTAAGAGCATGTGTGCATGCATTTTGAGGCAGGGTCTCCAGGAGTCTAGACTGGCCTCTGGGGTTATATGCTTGAGCTTTTTTTCATCCTGGAATCTAGGATTGTAGGTATATGCCGCTGTGTCCAGTTTATTTGGGGGTTGAATCCAGGGTTTAGTGCGTACTAGCCAAGCACTCTGCCAACTGAGCTACATCCCCAACCCTCTTCCTCCCTCCTTCCCATCCATTCATCCATATCACCCAGGCCTCCCAAATGCTAAGTGTTACCACACAGTGTACCACAGTGCCTGGGTTTTGTATGAAGGCCAGGTTGAACTGGAACTCACATAGTTCTACCTGTCTCATCTCCAGAGTGCTAGGATTAAAGGTATGCACCACCACAACTGACAGCATTTTTTAAAATGTGGAATCCTAGCATATAAAAGCAGACTATGCTAGACTGTTCTCTTGAGGCTGAGTCCTGGTATGCCACCTCTTGAGCCTGAAGAACTTCCAGTTACATCCTTGGCTCCTCAAAGCATGGCTTCTGCACTCGCAGCAGTGAAGACTAGTGTTACCTGTTTGCCATGACCCTAGCAGGGTTCTGGAGGACAAGGGTCAAGAATATGGTAAAGTGGCCTATTAGAGTCCCAGATATACTTGCTAGCTGTATGAACTTCATTTGCATGTCTCCTAGAAAATTATATAAAGTGTATAAAGCTTACACAGTCTGAAAGTATGCCTCTGTGTCCTGGCTCAGAAAGAACCCCAAATTGGCTTTTTTACATTGTGAAAGATGATACTTAAGTAGTAGTGCCCTGTCCTGATCCATCCCATCCATCTGTCCATCCATCCCTACCCCAGAGTGCGTGTGTGCGTGCATGTGTGTGTGTGTGTGTGTGTGTGATGCACATGCCTTGGTGCATGTATGGCAGAGTTGGCTGTTTCCATAATGTGAGTTCTAGGATTGGAATTCAGATTGCCAGGCCTAGGCCTAGCAGTAGGTGTCAATCTAGCTGGCCTGGTGTTTTCTGGCTTTGCCAATAATAAAACAACTTCTTTTTCTCAGACAGTCCAGTTTATTTGGGGCTGAGGTTGCAGCTCAGATTATAGAATGTGTGTCTAGCATGCACAAGGCAATGATGTTGAGTCCCAGCATCAATAAAGGCACAATGGAATATACCTGTAAACTCCTCAGAAGGATCAGCTGTTTCATCCTCAGTCTCTAGTTGGCCACCAAGATATGAGACCTTGTCTTAAACAAGGAAAAACACAAAAAGAACATTTAGCTTTTTAAAAATAATCTTCTGCAGAAGAGCAAAGAGCCAAAGCCCCACCTTAGCAGATTTTGAGATAAGATTAGGCCTAAGGCGCAGTTTGTGCAAATTCCTGTCATTTGTTCCTCTCTTTTACCACCATTGTGCGGAGTTTGTTTTGTTTAATTCATAATGCTGTTTTTAATTTCATTTTAAACAAGACAGGCATATACATAATTCTGGGGACCAGAAAAGGGCCAAGATGAATATGAGTACTGGTTTTGCCTGTGTAAATTTAAATTAGTTCCTAAGTCCAACTGTTCCCTATTAGAGTATACTGGGTGTAGAAGTTAACTTTGTTCTAGCCTGTGTTATTGTCCGTATCCCTTCACTTCAGATATATTAGATGAAGTAAAAGCCACTCTCCCACCCCAAAGGTTATGCATTTGGTGTAAGTTACATTACTTGCACAATAGCCCATTTTAGGACTGGCAAATTATGGAATAATGCAAATGAATAGTGAGGAAAAATTAGAAATAATGGGCTGAAATCCTAGTTGTCAGGTTGAAATAATGTCAGGGGAATAGTGAGGTTTATTACTAGATTTAAATTGAAGCTAACAAAATAAAGTAAAGTGAAGCTAACAGTTAATAGCAATACGTATGTCTTCTGCACTGTGCACAATCTCCCTGCATATTCAGAAACATGAAGAATATTCATTGTGGTTTTTGTCAGACAGGGTCTCATTCCTGGACTCAGGTTATCCTTGAACTTGAGATCATTTTGCTTCACCTCCCAAGTAAAGAATCTTTTTCCAAAAAGAAATTGTCCTGCCAAGAAATTTAAAAACCAACAAACAAAAACCTTACTATATTTTTAAGTGTTTAAAAGCAAATAGTGAGGGCTGCAAGATGGCTAAAAAGGTGCTTGAGGTTCAAAGATGTCTAACTACCACAAATTACTTTCTCAACAACACATATACATCATGGTATATTTCCTCCCAAGAAAAAATGTAATAAAAAGTAATCTTATAGGTTTTATTTTCTGTTTCACACTCTGGATAAAATTGATCTCAATGTGAGGCTAAGGCTTACTTGTTTAGTTTGCTTTAAGTTGGTAAGGATAGCCAAGTGCACTGCGCCAGTGGCGAGATGAGCTGTGTGATGCCTGGCTTATTGAAATGCTTTCAAGTTGGAATTTGCTTAAGTTTTACGTTACCTTTGATGTGTAGTGCTTATACAGTATATTCCTAAATACTGGTCTTTGTTTTCCTTACAATATGTCTGAGGAATATGGGAATCAACAAACTCTTTTGGTCCTTGCACATGTGTCCACACAGGCCTCCAATACTGGGCGGTGCCTTGTGCCATTCATCCAGCCCTGCTTCCTTAGGAGCAGCATCCTCCCAAGTGAGTAGCTGATCGTGCTATAGCTTCTGGAACTGTTACAAGATGATGTCCAAGCATTACTAGAACCAGCAGTTCCCTAGAGTCAGTCCTAGGGAGAAGAGTGCCTCTTGTTCCTAAGGGCTCCTCTCCACCTTACTCAGGTAGCCCCACCCTGTGTAGACAGTTAGGAGTCCCAGAAGTGACTCATCTACATGTCATGGATTCTCTATTATGTCCTTCAGCACAAACAGCTTCCGTCAGTGTTCCCTAACAAGGTTGTACCTGGGACTGCTGCTTGGACATCATGCTTAATTCCAATTTTACATGTCCAGTTAATCCTGCCAGAAAGTGAACTCTACACTTTTAACAGGTGTGTGTTGGGGCTGGGGGAAAGTGACACAGACTTGCCTAGTGAGATACGCACTGTATATCCCATAATACAGTCAGGTGAAAGATGCTGTACTAATGTAGCTTAGTGCCTACCTAGCATGCCCTTTGTTCCTTCTCCAGGACCAGATCAGGGAGAGATACTGCTTGCAGCCTGTCAACCCTTTTACAGTCTTATGTTTTCTCAATCTAATTACAGCTTCCTTGGAACTTAACTGATGTATCTTGGTACTACCATAAAACATCCTGGAAATTTTTCTTCAACAGCTTTTTATTAATTAATTTATTTATTTGGGGGAGGGTCTCACTGTATAACTCTTATTGGCTCTCAAAATGTGCAGACCAGGCTGGCCTCACAGAAACTTGCTGCCTCCTGGATCCTGGGATTAGAAGTGTAGCTTCATTTTTTTATACATCCAGCAGAGCAGCTTTCTGGCAATGTAAACATGTCCTTGAATAATTCTGCTAACTTTACAGACTTCAGTGATTGAGCACTGTAAGCACATCTGAATCCATATCTTGGGAGAGACTGTGGCGGGGCACCCAGGAGTCACACTTCCTTACTTCCTACTCTGGCTTTCCCTTCCCAGTCCACATTTCTGTGAACTAGCATCCCAGGAAATCAGTCTCAGTCTCTCTCTCTCTCTCTCTCTCTCTCTCTCTCTCTCTCTCTCTCTCTCTCTCTCCTGTATATGAGTGTTTTGCCCTACATATATGTGTACACACACAATAAGCATGACTGATACACACAGAGGTCGTCAGAAGAGGTCATCAGATTCATTAGAACTGGAGTTAGGGATTATTGTGAGTCACCACATGGGTGCTAGGAACCGTTACTCAGGTCCTCTGTAAAAGCAATAAGTACTCTTAATCACTAAGACTCCCTCTCCCCCCATTTTTTTTAAGCAGAGCAAACAGCTATATTAGGGAAAAGTGGGGGAAAATAAACTTCTGACAGGGAGAGGGGTACTGGGGGAAGAACACTCTTTCTCTGTGTTTTGAGGCAGGATGTTATGTATCTGGGCTGGCCTCAATATGTAGGCCAAGATGACCTTGAACTCTTGACCTGTCTGTGTCCACTGTGCAAGAGCTGCCACGTGCCTCCATGTCCAACTCAGCAAATCCCTATTATGACACCAATTCTGAGAATACAGGAATGAGAGCTGGAGAGATGGCTCAGAGGTTAAGAGAATACAGGAACAAATATAAAATTTTTTCTCATTATACCCTGACACCTCAATTCTAACATCAGAAATGTAGAAGATCTTCCCCACCTCTCTATCCCACCCCCTTATTCCACCCCACCCAACCCCCCATTAAGCAAACAGCCGACACTAATGAGTCCCTCAGACTCAATGCAACCCTAATACTATATCCCTGAGATTCATGTCACCTCTCAGGTTTAGGGCTCAGTTCATCAAGATTCTTGTAAGTTCAGTGTTCTCTTTTACTGTACCCTTGACTGTACTCCAGCCCACCCACAGCCTCTTTCTTGGTTAATTTGCTAATGTGGTCCACAAAGCTCAGGGAAGCACTGTTGATGTTACAAAGCATACAGATGAGGTGTGGAGAGGGCAGGGTGAATTGGAAGGTATACAGTGGCCATACGCCTACCATTCTTGAGCTTTGATGTTGTCAGCTGTATGAAGCTAGCTGAGCCCTCTTTGGTTTTATGGGGCTTCGGTAAGTTGGCACGATTAATTAGATCGTTGGCTGTTTGTGTTCAACTCTGTAGAGGCTGGAACTTCAGGACTCACTCTAATACTGCCCTGTTTTTTTTCCCCTGTGAGCTGCCTCCCTTCTGAAAGCCATCAGCATACAAAAGAACGTTTACTACTGTGAAGATTCCAAAGATTTTAGAAGTAAGCCAGGAGACAGGAATAAAATCAAATACATATTCTATAACATAGTAGGCAGGTACAGAGAGATACAATGGACCAGCTTCTGGTTTTGTCTTTGTTTATTTTTTCTTATACTTTGATCAGTTAGGCTGGCTAGAAGTCTGAAGCTGCCTGGTTTCAGCTGCTGAGGATAAAGTTTAAGGAAGTGCTTTTGCTGAAACAGCCCCCTTCATTCATCATGGGAATCCGATTCTATCCTCTGAATAATTTGGCTTTAAAATGTTGCTTTAGGACCAGTTTGTAGAGTTTGGCTGGCCTCAAAGCTTGAGAATTGTGTTAAAGGTGGAAAACTGTCTTTACTGAGTGTGGGGTGTCTGGGGTGGCAAGAGTGTCATCACAGTCTTGTCACCAACCCTGGAACTTAGGGTCCCTTTACCAGGACTCAGGAAAAAATATGAAGAGGGGCTGTTGGCAAATACTGTGAAGAGTGTCAGGATCTTTGGTAGATGCTCTTTAAAAACTAACTTTTTTAGGCCAGAGTATTTTCCAAACAGACATCTGACTTTCCAGTTCTTGATTGAAAGCCTTGCCATTCCTGGTGCTTTGCTGGTTGGGCTTTCTGGAGTCTGCAGAAGGACTAGCATGGCTTCAAGTGTTCATGCACAATGGCCAAAACCAGCCTGTCTGATGATGGTTTCCAGACCAGACTTAGCTTAGTCTTCCTTCAAACCCAGAGGATCAATTTCAAAGATTCTCTGAATCACAAGCCCAGTATAGATTTCCTAGCTGTGAGAACCTTTCCTTCCCACAGAAGGGAGGAGTCAGATCTGTAGCCTGTATGAGAGGCAGCAGCCAGCAGGGCTCTCTGCTGCCTGCCAGCCAGACTCTTTTCTTCTTTTGTAAACCCATGGTTTCCACACAACACATCCAGATACTATTATTTCAGTGTGTATTGGGTTGAAAGGTAGAATTTTAGTTGCCATGGTCAAGTAGGATTTTTTTTATATGAGATGATTAATTCACTAGAATATGATAATTTGATGAGTAAAAAGTTTAGGTAGCAATATTATCAAGAGAAACATGAGACTGATGGTAAGGCTCAGTTGGGTTTTTTTGTTTGTTTGTTTGTTTGTTTGTTTGTTTGCCTAGAAAAAAATGAGCCCTTGATTAGCACTCAATCCATTGGCTGAGGTGACATATGCTTATAATACCAGTAACTCTGGATTGTTTCAAGATCATTCTTAGCTACATTGCCACTTTGAAGCCAGTTTGAAACCCTATCTCAAAAAGTAAAATAACATCAAGAGAAGATGTCCTTTATTTTATTTTATTATTTTTTCTGTTTTTCAAGACTTATTTTACGTGTATGAGTATTTTACATGCATGTATGTCTGTGTAACATGTGTGTTTTGTGCCTGGTACCTGTGGAGGTCAGAAGAGAGGAGGGGATCCCCTAAAACCAGCCTTAGAAATAGATGGTTGTGAGCTGCCGTGTGGGTGCTGGAAACTGAACCCAAGTCCTCTCTGTAAGACCATTGAGTGCTCTTAACTGCTGAACTGTCTCTCCAGTCACTGCATTCCCTTATTCAGGACATTGACTTTGCATTGTAGCTAAGTGTTAGATTTAGCTAGATAGGTCGTTTCTTAGTTCTGAAGAGTAGAGTGACATAAAAATTGTTTCTGGGACTCTGCAGAAAAGGGGGAAGTTAGTGTAGCAGGGGCCACCCAGTAGTGACCATTCTTTCGTACAGTCCTGGGGGCTGTTGGCATGTTGATTTTTTTTTTTTAATAAGTCATTTAATAAGACACTCATGGTAAGCAAGTGAGTAGAATTAAAGAAAGGTATTACTTAAAATGCCCATATAATTCTGATTCCCAGAAACAAGGTGCCCTCCATATCTCTTTCAGGTTCAAAAGATTATCACATCTACTTAGTATGCTTGCCTGCTCTGTCTTTAAGTCAGGTTTCATGTGTGGATGACAACCTTGGACTGTACTTCTGTCTTTTCATCTCTAGTTTCTCCTATTCCAAACGAAAAGCAAAAACTACAGATCTTACTTACCTTACTGCCTATTACTATGAAATGAAAGCTTTGGGCTTTTAAAAAGGTTTTCTTGAGTTAAATTCAGCAAGCAGTTCAGTAGTGCAGAGAATAGTGTTCTTTTTGTTTTCTTCTTTTTGGGGGGGGGGTTCGAGACAGGGTTTCTCTCTCTACCCCTGGCTGTCCTGGAACTCACTTTGTAGACCAGGCTGGCCTCGAACTCAGAAATCAGCCTGCCTCTGCCTCTCAAGTGCTGGGATTAAAGGCGTGCGTCACCACACCCAACTTTTCTTTTTGTTTTCTTTTCAACAACTTTTTTAAAATTTATTTTATTATTTGTCAATTTCCATACATTCTATATTATACTTTGATCATTTTTCCCCCATTGCCCACTTTCGTTTCTCTCCAATTCCTGTTTGAAACCCCTTCCCCTTTCCTATCTTTTGTTTACTTAGGGTTGTTTGCATGAGCGTAGGTGGGACATTATTTACTGGAGCATGCCCTATACTACTGAAGAAAATGATTCTATCCCACCAACCAATAACTGTAAATAGTTCTTCAGAGAAGGGTGGTATCCGTCCCTTCTGATTTTTTTATTTTTAATTTTATACTTTGCTTGCATGTATATGTACCGTGGTGTGTGTGTGTGTGTGCGTGCACGCGTGTGTGTGCCTGGTTTCCTTGGAGGCCAGAAGAAAGCATCAGATCCACTGAAAGAGTTACAGACCATTTTGAGTCGCTCTGTGGGTTCTAGAAATAGAACCCAGATCCTCTAGAAGAACAGTAGATGCTCTTGATCACAGCCATTTCTCCTGCCCCAAGGTTTGGGGGATGTTATTTGTTTGAGACAGTGTCTTCTGTAACCCTGCTTCCTGAACTTGCTTTGTCGCCCAGCCTGGGTCTTGAATACCAACAGTCTTCTTGACCCTACATTCTGGGGCTGGGGTTACTGACTGTCACTGAAGGCTGTTGTTGTTTTAATGGTGTTGCTGTTTGAACCCATGGCCTCTCATGCGAGGCAAATACTCTACCCCTGAGATGTAGCCCCATTTTTTTTTTAATTTTTTGGATTTTTAAAAAAAATTTTTTTTAAGTTGCCCAAGCAAGCCTTAAACTTGTATTTCTGCTTAGTCTCCTGAGTACTGGGATTATAGATGTGCACTGTGACACCTGGTTGTGTTCCCTGCTTGCTTTTTTTTTTTTTTTTTCCTTCTGTGCCACCTACATATATGTTTTTCTTCTGCCAGCTTTCCTGCAGCAGAATAACAGACATTGTACTGACTGATCATGATTGACACCTCTGAAACACATTCAGAAACTGAGGTTGAAGAGGTTTAGGAGGTGCTTTTCCATTGTGCTGCTTACATGTGTTTTCATTCTTTTCCTGACTGGGATGAAGGAATAACAGTAGCACGTGCTGTGTTGTGCTTTTCAAGAGTAACGACCCATGAAATGATTTCTTCCTAGCTGTGGTTGGTGGCATTTGGAGGTTGTTACATATTCTCATATTTAGACACTAATTTTGATTATGGATAGAGGTTAGAATTCAGTGTCTTGTGGGTTAGAGCTCAGAAGCATGTGTTACTATGGATGCTGGGTGCACGGGGGGACTATTTGTCAGGGAATATACCTCCAGTTACAGCCCCTTGGCAGCAGTAGTCAATGTACTTAGGGGTCACAGTGGCATTTTTGGTGTCTTGGGAATGGTGTAGCTTCCTGTTGTGGGTGATAAGTAAAAACTACCCTTGTAGAAAAGATGCTCTAGTTTAGAGTCAGTGCTACACATACTAGAGACATTCTAGACCTTCTGCGACAAGGTCTGCAGAGCACACAGGTGCTTGTGCTTGCATGAGTTTTACAGCAGCACACACTTGTGATAAAGAGTTGAAAATACTCCTGAAGGGTCCTCTTCTCCAAGGTAATTGACTTGACTCCTCAAAAGATGTTAAGCTTTTAGGCTTTGTATTTTGTTGGTTTTCCTAGTATCAGTAGTTCTACAGAATTCAGTGATACAAGGAATTACTACTGTTTTTGCCCTGGTTTTTAAATACATCTTATCTATTTATTTATTTTTTGTTTGAAATGGGTTATGTGGCTAACCAGGCAGTCTACTGCCTCAGCCTCTTGGGGGCTGAGGTTACAAGAATGAACCATTGTAGCAGTTTGACTTAGTTTTATTTATTCTTAGATTTAGTTTATCTGTATGAAAGTGCACTATATGAATGCTAGGGAGTTACTGGTGGTTGTGAGCCATCAGGTGGATGCTGAGAATTGAACTCAGGTCCTCTGCAAGAGCAGAAAGTATTATAACCATTGAGTCACCTCTCTAGCCCCTGGGTTAATTTTAAAGATGTCTTTCCTCTGTTGTCACTCTCCACTTTTGAAAGGACTAGTGCTAGAAAACACTGGGATGGATATTTGATTTTTGTCCCTTAGTTGCCCATTAAGGATTTGTTTCTTAACAGCAGATGTAAGTTTGGGAATACTGGACATCGTGAAGTCTTGGACACACCTTCCTTGTTCTCTGCGCTCTCTTTATGGTCTTGTGATCATTAAGTTTAATGGCTCAGCTAAATTTTTTTTTTTTTTTTTTTAGCCAACCTCTTTGAAAAGCTGAACATGTATGTGGCCAGGCACTTAGAGTTATTTCCTCTAAACTAAGTGTTTTAGACATCTTTAGATTTATAACCAGCTTTGTTTACTGTGTAATTCAGTCCAATTGAGGAACTAGTAAAACTGCACTATCCAGACATCAAAGCTGAGAGTGCAGTTACACTAAGGAACTTATTAGGTTTCTAACAAGTAGAAGTTAGCAGGTGTTCAAAAATTAACTATTTCCATGCCACCTGATTTTCAAGTTTTGGTAACATTTTTGACTGTGGATGTAATTTGGAGTTTAAATTATCAGTTGCATTTAGACATAGTGGCATTATACCAGTCAGAAGGCTGAGCATGAGTTGTAGTTCAAGGCCAGCCTGGGTTGTATAGTGAGGCCCTGTCTCAAAATAGCCGCAAAACTACATACTTATTAGTGGTTGTCCTCTTCAAGGTTGGCTGTTCTTTTTATTTCAGCTTTCTGCAGCTAAGAACATTCTGCCATTTGAAAATTATGACTAAGCAAGGATTGAACAGATGATGGTGCATTTTTACTTCAAATTTGATGCAGTCTTTTGTTTCATTTTCCTCTTGAGGTTTCTGGGGAGGAATGTATTATTAGACTCACTGTACAGAGAGCTGAGTCATAGATTGCCAGTTGCATACTGGGGTCACTTCAAGTAGGGGACCCTGTTGCTAAGTATGTTTCTAGATAGGTAGGTGTGAGACTGTCCCTTGGGATGAGCATCCTAGTCTTTTGGGACTTCACCAACAGTCCTTCCCCAGGTCTGTCACAGATTAAAATAAACTGTGCCAAGCTTGCTGATTTTTGTATAGCTCTTTCCTGTCCTGTTGTTGGAGGGGAGTTAAATACATTTGAGATATTTACAAGCAGCTCTTCATTTTGTTTTTGTGGCAGCCATTTAGAGAAGTGAGAGCAAAGGTTTTCTCTTAGGTGCCCTGCTTGTTCCTGCTCACTTCTGTAGCCTGACTTAAAGTTTGTCATGTATAGGCTGTTCACACACAATCCTTGAGGTTTCTCTTTTGAAATAATTTTTTTTCTTTTTGGTTTTTCGAGACAGGGTTTCTCTGTGTAGCCTTGGCTGTCTTGGAACTCACTCTGTAGACCAGGCTGGCCTCGAACTCAGAAATCTGCCTGCCTCTGCCTCCCGAGTGCTGGGGTTACAGGCGTGTGCCACCACGCCTGGCCTTGAAATAATTTTTAATATTACACCTTAGGTTTCTTTAGAAGTTTTGTTTTTTCAAATTGTCATGAAAAATGTTTAGAAGTGACCCATGACCTGTGAGGGTGTCATCTCAGTAGATAGCAGCGCTCTCTTTTGTGTCTCTTAGAATAAAATGTGGTGTTTCTGAGTCCAGTGGCTCACGCCTGTAAGAGGCTAGGACAGGAGTTCAAGGCTTGCCTGTGAGACCCTGTGTCAAAATAAAAGGCAGAGGCAGGAGGATTATAGTAAGTTGGAATAATAAAGGGGAGGAGGAAGAGAAGAGAGCCAGAGGCATGGCTTATCAGAGAGCCTGCTTCAAATCCACCTGGGAAGGGGCTGGGGAGGGATGGTTCAGCAGTCGGTCATTTGCTCAGTGTGTCCAAAGTCTTTGGTCCCACCCCTAGCACTACACAAAAGCAAAACAACAACAACAAAAATGATGTTTAGAACAGTAGCTCACAACCCTTCTAATGCTGTGACTCTTCACTACAGTTCCTCATGTTGTACTGACCCTCAATCATAACATTATTTTTGCGGCTACTTTATAAGGTGTATTTTTGGTGCTGCTGTGAATGGTAGAGTAAATGTCTGTGTTTTCCAGTGGTCTTAGGCAACAACCATTGTGAAAGGGTTGATTAACCTCTAAAGGGGTCACAACCTACAGGTTGAAAACTGCTGGTCTAGAGAGATAGCTCAACAGTTAAAAGCACTTGTTGCTCTTGCAGAGAAACTTAAGTTTCTCCCCAGTACCCATATGGTGCCTCACAACCATCCCACAACTCCATTTCTGGGAAATCCAACACCCTCTTCTGATCTCCATGGGCATCAGGCACGCACAGGGTGCACATACATGTATACAGACAAAACACTCATACACATAAAGTCAATAATTTTAAAGGGTTTAAAGAAAAGATCTGTCTTTTTTTTTTTTTTTTTTTTTGACATTTCTGTGAAACACTTAAAACATGAAGTTTATAGAAGTGCCAGCTTCCTAACAGGTGCAAATGAGATTCACAAGAAGATTGGTCTGCTTGCTATTTTAGATAGTCTCAGGAGACTGCTTGGCTATAGTCTCGGCAGTCACACAGCTTACACTTCAGTAAATAGCAGTGCCACAGTGTAGTGGATTCCAGAGGCCTAAGTGTGCACAAGTAGCCAAGGGTGGTTGATTTTACTTACTTCAACTGAAAGGATGCTAAATACTTTGTTTGACACTATGATAACAGTTTATTACTGACTGAACTTGTTAAAGCCTTTTGGTTTTAACAAAAACATTTTAACAATTTGGATTCCTTTAAAGCTCCATTTTGCCTCCTTGGATCCTGACCATGGAAAGACCCAGCATTAGTCAGGCAATGGTGGTACACGCCTTTAATCCCAGCACTTGAGAGGCAAAGGCAGGCAGATCTCTGTGAGTTTGAGGCCAACCTGGTCTACAGAGTGAGTTCCAAGGCAGCCAGGGCTACACAGAGAAACCTTGTCCAGAAAACCCAAAAGGAAGAGAGGAAAGAAAAAAAGTAAACTAAGGAAAGACTGCATTATTTTAAGTTGCTCAGCCCAGTCTCTTGCTGGTTCCCTCAAGTAGCCTGTCTTTTTTCTTTTTCTTTTTTTCTCTTTCTCTTTCTTTTTCTTTTCCTTTTTTTCTTTTTTTTTCCCCTGCTGAAGGAGCAGTCTTTGATGAGTCCCTTTGTCTAAAATGTTCAACAGGAATCACCTGTGATGTAGCTGCCTAAGTCTAGAGAGCTGGCTTTCAAGCTTTGTAGCCACCTCAGTACTGATTTCTCTAGAAGTATTACAGATTGGAGGGAGGACACAGCAGCCAACTTGAAAAACTACAGCACAGCAGCCAACTTGAAAAACTACAGGCTAGCTCTCATCAGAGAAACTCTTTGAGAATTTGTCATTGGTAACAGTAAAAACAACACAGAAGAATACCATATACACTGTCTTAGGGTTCTTATTGCTGTGATGAAACACCATGACCAAAAGCAACTCGGGGACTGTTGCACATAATAGTCTGTCATCAAAAGGAGTGAGGGCAGGAACTCAAGCAGGCCAGGAACCTGGAAGCAGGAGCTGATGCACAGGTCATGGAGGGGTGATGCTTACTGGCTTGCTGATCATGACTTGCTTAGCCAGCTTTCTTTTAGAACTCAGGACCACTAACCCATGGATGGTACTATCCACAGTAGGCTGGGCCCTCTTACATTAATCACTTATTAAGAAAATTGCTTACAGCAGGATCTTTGGATGTATTTTCTCAATTGAAGTTCAATCCTTTCAGATAACTCTAGCTTGTGTCAAGTTGACATAAAACTAGCTAGCACACATACTTAATCCAGATTTACCTATTAACATTTTATTCCTCTGCAATGATTTGTTTTGAAAGGTTCTCATGTGGCCTGTGTTGGCCTGAGACTGGTTTTGGCTATAGCCAGATCTGTCTACGTCTCTCAAGTGTTTACACTTGATTTCAGGCAAGCACTACCACTTCCAGGTTGTGTGTGGGGTGAGGATCAAAACCAGGGTTTCATTCATACTAGGTAAGTATTGTACTGACTGAGCCATAGCCCTAGTCCCTTGTTGGCATTCTTAATCTCTCTAAAACAGATTTTTTTCCCTGAACATTTACATTCATTTTGCCTCTTTGCCCCCTCCCCAAAATACTTTAGTATGACTTCTCTAAAAGTAGGGATACTTTATCTCAGTATAGCCATCCATTTTATATACACTAGTATTATTTTTTCTGATTTATTCTTTTTACTCGAGTGCTCTATCACTGAGCTTCATCCTCTCATCTACATTGATTGTACTGTGTGAAAGATGTGTAACACAAAGTTACAGTCTTAGCCATTTTAGTAGACATTTCATAAGTGTTCAATCTATTCATAATATGCAGCCATTACCATGGCCCATCCCAGTGACTTCATCCCACATGTGAATGCAGGGTCCCCATTCACTACATCCTTCATCTATTGCAACCAGCATCATTACACTTCTGATTCTTACAGCTCTTAAGATAGAAACAGTATATTAAGTCTACTGTTAAATCTTTTTCAGATGTAAGTGTGTATATATTGTGTGTGTGCACATATAGATGTTTGTGAGTGTGTGTGTGTGAGTGAGTGCATGCTATGGTGTGCCTGTGCAGTCAGGATCGGCTTGATGGGGTTATATCTTCTTTGGCAGGCGTGGTGGCCAGTGCTCACCTCTGCACCACCACTGTGTGGTGGGGGTCTTTTGCCCTAGTTTTTCGTCTTTGATCCATTCAGAGTTTTTGTTTGTTTGTTGGTTTTTTTTTTGGGGGGGGGGGGGACAGAGTTGTAATGCGTAGTCTTGAAACTCTAGAACTTGCTATGTGGACCAGGTTGGCCTTGAATTCACAGAAATTTCCCCAGTGCTGAGATTAAAAGCATGCCTCACCACTCAGTGCCTTGCAAATGCTATACAAACATTGTTACATCTGAGTCACATCACTTGTCTAAGGTTAGCTTCTGTATGTGGTGTAGATAAAGACCTACCTCTGTCCTTTCCTGTGTGAAGATCTACTTTTCCCAGCACCGAATGGTAAAAAGTCTGTCCTTTTCCCAATGAATGATCTCAACACCCTTGTCAAAAGTCATTTAGCGGGCCAGGCATGGTGGCAGAAGCAGGTACTCTGTGAGTCTGAGACAGCCTGTTTTTTTAAAAAAATCACTCAGTGATATATGTGATGATTTAGCTGTGAGCTTTCAATTTCTTTTCCATTGGTCTGTCTTTATGTCACTGCAGGACTGTTCTGAGTGTTGTGGCTTTATAATAAATTCAAAAGCAAGATTATGAATCTTCCAGGTTCATTCTTTCCTTCTTCCTTTCTCTTCTATCCTCCCCATTCCCTCTCTATAGTCAAGGCTACTCTTGACCTGCAGTTTCTCCTGCCTCAGTCTCCTAAGTGCTTCCACACCACATTGATGTAGATTTTGATTATTGTGAAGGTGTTACCTGCTTCCTCCATTGTAATTACTGTTAAGAGCTTTCTCCTGGTAATCAATAAGCAGTCTTAGGAGGCACTTGACCTAGCTGTCAGCATTCTGTCCCTCAAGATTTCCCCTATATTTAACCATCTGTTGTGACTCATATCTGATCCAGTAATTAGATTTAGTTCATATTTTTTTTTGCAGTGGAGTGTAACTCATTACCGTACAATAACTGTGCTTCTCAGATTATCCTAGACTTTACTCATAGGAGACTTTACTTCAAGATGACACCATAAAAGATGGCACTATTGTCCTACCACCATCATATTTATTTGTTTGTTTGTTTATTATATTTCTGGCTCAGCAAGGCGTGATGGCACATACTTGGGAGACACAGGCAGAGGTAGATCTCTGAGTCTGTGGCCAGCCTGGTCTACAGATCAGTTCCAAGATAGCCAGAGCTACACAGAGAAATCCTACCTCAAAAAACAAAGCAAAAAAGATATTTCTTGCCCACCTTGTATCCACCCTACTTTAGAGTTAGCCGATTTCCTCTAGACTCACTTGTCACCTCAGTGGTTTACACTCTCCTTATTTATATCTACCTGTCCTGGTCTGGACTATACCAGTTTGGAAACACATTGATGTTTTTACTATTATCACTTTGTGTAATGTATGTGCAAACATCCTCCTCCTGTATAGGCGCGCACATGCCACAGCATATGTGTGGAAGTTAGAGGACAACTTTGAAAAATTGGTTCTATCCTTTCTCCATGGGATCCAGAAATTAAACTTGGGTTGTCAGGCTTACACAGCAAATACCTTTACCCCCAGAGCCATTTCTACAACTTTGATGTTAGCCTTAATTACTCATCTAGCACAAAGCCTGACACATTAGGTTCACTAAATATTTCTTCGGTTAAAAAAATACTTTTATTGTAATTCAGTGCTTAAAATAATTTGGATGCTGATGGCTTTTCTTTTTCCCCTCTGTCTAGGCAGACATGTTGGCTATTTGGCGATGAGAAGTTTGAAGAACTGACATCATACTGGTTTAGAACACTATGGGACCTGACATTTGCGCTGCTTGGGCAGCCAGTGCCCATTGGTACTGCTAAGAAGCCCTCACTCTACTGCAGAACACTAATCTGATCTTGGAAGTGGCTGATTGTGGCAGGATGTTTCGAAGATGATGATGGCAAGAAAGCAAGATGTCCGCATCCCCACCTACAACATCAGTGTGGTGGGATTGTCAGGCACTGAGAAGGAGAAAGGCCAGTGCGGCATTGGGAAGTCTTGTCTGTGTAACCGCTTTGTGCGCCCAAGTGCTGATGAGTTTCACCTGGACCACACTTCTGTCCTTAGCACCAGTGACTTTGGTGGGCGGGTGGTCAATAATGACCACTTTCTGTACTGGGGAGAAGTTAGCCGCTCCCTGGAGGATTGTGTGGAATGTAAGATGCACATTGTGGAGCAGACTGAGTTTATTGACGATCAGACTTTTCAACCTCATCGAAGCACGGCACTGCAGCCCTACATCAAGAGAGCCGCAGCCACCAAGCTTGCTTCAGCTGAAAAACTCATGTATTTTTGCACTGACCAGCTGGGACTGGAGCAAGACTTTGAGCAGAAACAGATGCCAGATGGGAAGCTGCTGGTTGACGGTTTCCTTCTGGGCATTGATGTTAGCAGGGGCATGAACAGGAACTTCGATGATCAGCTCAAATTTGTCTCCAATCTCTACAATCAGCTTGCAAAAACAAAAAAGCCCATAGTGGTAGTCCTGACTAAGTGTGATGAGGGCGTTGAGCGGTACATTAGAGATGCACATACTTTTGCCTTAAGCAAAAAGAACCTCCAGGTTGTAGAGACCTCTGCAAGGTCCAATGTGAATGTGGACTTGGCTTTCAGCACCTTAGTGCAACTCATTGATAAGAGTCGAGGGAAGACAAAAATCATCCCTTACTTTGAAGCTCTCAAGCAGCAGAGTCAGCAGATAGCTACAGCAAAGGACAAGTATGAGTGGTTAGTGAGCCGCATTGTGAAAAATCACAATGAGAACTGGCCGAGTGTCAGCCGAAAGATGCAGGCCTCCCCTGAGTACCAGGACTATGTCTACCTGGAAGGGACACAGAAGGCCAAGAAGCTCTTCCTGCAGCACATTCACCGCCTCAAGCATGAGCATATTGAGCGTCGGAGAAAGCTGTACCTGGCAGCTCTGCCATTGGCTTTTGAAGCCCTCATACCTAATCTAGATGAAGTGGACCACCTGAGCTGTATTAAAGCAAAAAAGCTGTTAGAGACCAAGCCAGAGTTCTTAAAGTGGTTTGTTGTACTTGAAGAAACACCATGGGATGCCACCAGCCACATTGACAACATGGAAAATGAGCGGATTCCCTTTGACTTGATGGATACTGTCCCTGCTGAGCAGTTGTATGAGACCCACTTGGAGAAGCTGAGGAACGAGAGGAAGAGAGCTGAGATGCGAAGGGCTTTCAAAGAAAACCTGGAGACCTCTCCTTTCATAACTCCTGGGAAACCTTGGGAAGAAGCTCGTAGTTTTATTATGAATGAAGACTTCTACCAGTGGCTGGAAGAATCTGTGTACATGGACATCTATGGCAAGCACCAAAAGCAGATTATAGACCGAGCAAAGGAAGAGTTCCAAGAGTTGCTTTTGGAGTACTCAGAATTGTTTTATGAGCTGGAGCTGGACGCTAAGCCCAGCAAGGAGAAGATGGGTGTCATCCAGGATGTTCTGGGCGAAGAGCAGAGATTTAAAGCATTGCAGAAGCTCCAAGCAGAGCGTGATGCCCTCATTCTGAAGCACATCCATTTTGTGTACCACCCGACGAAGGAGACATGCCCAAGCTGTCCAGCTTGTGTAGATGCTAAGATTGAACACTTGATCAGTTCTCGCTTTATCAGACCATCTGATCGGAATCAGAAGAACTCTCTGTCTGACCTCAATATTGATAGGATCAATTTGGTTATCTTAGGCAAAGATGGCCTTGCCCGAGAGTTGGCCAATGAAATTCGAGCTCTTTGTACAAATGATGACAAGTATGTAATAGATGGTAAAATGTATGAGCTTTCTCTGAGGCCAATAGAGGGGAATGTCCGGCTTCCTGTGAACTCTTTCCAGACACCAACCTTCCAACCCCATGGCTGTCTCTGCCTTTACAATTCAAAGGAGTCACTGTCCTATGTGGTGGAGAGTATAGAGAAGAGCAGAGAGTCTACACTGGGCAGGCGGGATAATCATTTAGTCCACCTTCCCTTGACCTTAATTTTAGTTAACAAGAGAGGGGACACAAGTGGAGAGACTCTGCACAGCTTGATACAGCAAGGTCAGCAGATTGCCAGCAAACTTCAGTGTGTCTTTCTTGATCCGGCTTCTGCTGGCATTGGTTATGGACGCAACATTAATGAGAAGCAGATCAGTCAAGTTCTGAAAGGACTCCTGGACTCCAAGCGCAACTTAAACCTGGTTAGCTCCACTGCAAGTATCAAAGATTTGGCTGATGTGGACCTTCGAATTGTCATGTGTCTGATGTGTGGTGATCCCTTTAGTGCAGATGACGTTCTCTCTCCTGTCCTGCAATCCCAAACTTGTAAATCTTCCCACTGTGGGAGCAGCAACTCTGTTTTACTTGAACTTCCAATTGGACTACACAAGAAGCGCATTGAGCTGTCTGTTCTTTCATACCATTCCTCATTTAGCATCCGAAAGAGCCGGTTGGTTCATGGGTACATTGTTTTTTATTCAGCCAAACGTAAGGCCTCCTTGGCAATGTTACGTGCCTTTCTTTGTGAAGTGCAGGATATTATCCCCATCCAGCTTGTCGCACTCACTGATGGCGCTATAGATGTCCTAGACAATGACTTAAGTCGAGAGCAGCTAACAGAGGGAGAGGAAATTGCACAAGAGATTGACGGGAGATTCACAAGCATCCCTTGTAGCCAGCCCCAGCATAAACTTGAGCTCTTTCATCCCTTTTTTAAAGATGTGGTGGAGAAAAAGAACATAATTGAGGCCACACATATGTATGATAATGTAGCTGAGGCCTGCAGCACCACTGAGGAAGTGTTCAACTCCCCCAGAGCTGGCTCACCCCTCTGCAACTCAAACTTACAGGACTCAGAAGAAGATGTGGAGCCTCCATCATACCACCTGTTTCGGGAAGATGCGACATTGCCCTCCCTGTCCAAAGATCATTCCAAGTTCTCTATGGAACTGGAGGGAAATGACGGGCTATCTTTCATAATGAGCAATTTTGAGAGTAAACTGAACAACAAAGTACCTCCCCCAGTCAAACCAAAGCCTCCTGTGCATTTTGATATCACAAAAGATCTTTCTTACTTAGACCAAGGCCATCGGGAGGGACAGAGGAAATCTATGTCTTCTAGCCCCTGGATGCCTCAGGATGGGTTTGATCCTTCTGACTACGCAGAGCCCATGGATGCTGTGGTCAAGCCAAGGAATGAGGAAGAAAACATATACTCGGTGCCCCACGACAGCACCCAGGGCAAGATCATTACCATTCGGAACATCAACAAAGCCCAGTCCAATGGCAGTGGTAATGGTTCTGACAGTGAGATGGACACAAGTTCCCTAGAGCGAGGCCGCAAGGTATCTGCAGTGAGTAAGCCTGTGCTGTACAGGACAAGATGCACTCGCCTGGGGCGGTTTGCTAGTTACCGTACCAGCTTCAGTGTCGGGAGTGATGATGAGCTGGGACCCATCCGAAAGAAAGAGGAGGACCAGGCATCCCAAGGTTATAAAGGGGACAATGCTGTCATTCCATATGAAACAGATGAGGACCCCAGGAGGAGGAATATCCTTCGAAGTCTAAGAAGGAACACCAAGGTAAGACCTGACTTAGGATGAGTTAAGAGGGGTTTGCACAGCATCCGTTTGAGATTTGATTGATGATGAAAACTATTCAAGGACAGCTTGGTTTTTTTTTTTTTTTTTTTTTTTTAAAGATTTATTTATTTATTATATGTAAGTACACTGTAGCTGTCTTCAGACACTCCAGAAGAGGGAGTCAGATCTTGTTACGGATGGTTGTGAGCCACCATGTGGTTGCTGGGATTTGAACTCTGGACCTTCGGAAGAGCAGTCGGGTGCTCTAACCCACTGAGCCATCTCACCAGCCCGACAGCTTGGTTTTTAAAAAAATATTGGATGTGAGATTTCATGACCACGAGAGTACATTCATTCTTTGGCCTGGTGTTAAGAGTTAGCCTGTGTATTAGATATCTACTACTGGCAGTTCTCATGGGATTGCCTTCACCTAGAGCAGTAGTTACCCAAATGAGCAGGTGGTGTAGAGCCCTTCAGTGCCCTGACAAGTGGCCAAGCCAGTTACATTATGGATTCTCTTTGCTCCCTTAAAGATTGCAGATTTGCACCTTGTGTCCTGAACATCCATCTTGTATCTGTATGACTCTCACACGTTCCTTCTTCCCTATGCTGATCACAAAGGGTGCAGCAGTTTACATTAGTGAGGAGTAAATGGTTCTCTGCACACACAAGTCTGTGAAAGTGCTGAAATGGCAAAAAGTCTCAGCATGAGTTTATCCATATTTGAAAAGTGCAACTTTTACATGTTCCTCACTCTATCCTTCTGCAGTCAATCAATGAATCTTTAAACTTAAGGGACCACAGGTGTGTGGTAGGGACCAACAAGGGAAGGAAGAAGTTGCTAGTAGTAGTTTACATGTCAGGCCTTATGTAGCAGCAGATGAAGTGTCTTCTCATCGAAGACTATAGCTTGGTGTTTGCTGTTTGCGAGTCAGAGAGCTGAAGGCAGTGCCCTGTCCTCTTAAAAGGCTTGGGCTTTGAGACAAAGTATCATCCAACTTCCCCTGCCATTTGTATAAGGAGGCAAGACTTACAGAGTCAGAGGGTGACCTCTTGGTGTGAGACTCTTGACACAGATATACTAACCTGTGACCATCATTAAACAAACCCTCCTCCCTGCCAGGAACCTGCAAACATCAGCCACTAGCGTGCAGCTTTACAAAGGCCTTGAAGGGTGCAGTTGCCACAAATGAATGCTATATAAAACACCATATCAAAATATCATGTAATTTGGAATCCAGAGAGAGAGCATAGAAGCCATTGTGGTAGCCTATGGCCCCGGGAGATTCAGGAGTATGACATCATTGTGACCCTGGACATGCACAGTGCTCTCGGTCACTACTGACCAGGACTTCCATGGCCTACTTGTCTGTGTGGTGTCAGAAAGGGCAGCGCAGTGTTGTGTGGGTCCTGGGCCCCTATCTCTGGTTATTCTTCTCATTTAGTTATTCCACAGCTTACATGTCTACTCAGTGTCCATGCTGCCTCTTGGATTTTGTTCTTTTAGACTTGGAGGGAAGACCCAGTAAAAGTAGTTCTTATTTAGGAATCTAACCAACCTCCCTGTGTTTCCCCCCAAGGTCCCCTGCTTAATGATACTGAATCTGAGCATTTTAAATGTTTTGGCTTTCTTCCTCTTCCACTCCTGGTTAAAAAAAAAAAAAAAAAAAAAACTATTGCTGGAACAGCTTATGCAAATGCTGACAATCTTCTGATTTGTGGGGGTGTTTGGCACACCTGGGAATTAGGAAGGTGGCATAATAGCACACTGAATTACAAGTCTCTTTCTGACTTATGGCAATATTTTTAATACTGTGAATGATGCATTGAAAACACATTCTCAGACTGGGGATGTAGCTCAATTGATAGAGAATGTACCAAGCCTTTGAGAAGCACTGGGTTCCAGTTCCAGCACTACCTAAAACCAAATGTGGTGGTGCACATCTATAATTCCCACATTTAAGAGGTAGAGAGAAGAGGATCCTACCAGCCCTAAGGCCAGCGTGGAACCTTTTTTCCCACCCCTCACCATCCGCTCACCTCCCCCCAAAAAATCAAATAGTTTTTTAAAAAAATTGTCAAGCAAGCCCTGATTTCTAGATCTCACAGATGAAAGCTTAACTCCGTAGAAACAGCTAGTCTCTGCATCTTGAGCTGTGTACCTGCTAGAGACCAGACATGTCCCCAGCTGCTGGATCAGCAGGCTTGAAGTACCAGCTTCCAGCCTGTCTTGAGTTATCCAGGCCACACCTCTCCAAATCAGATTGAAAATTTCTCTGGCCCAAGAACCATGGCATGCCAGCAGTCATCTTAGGAGTATCTTTATGGAAGTGTGGGTAGAAGCTGGCAATTGTGTTTCCCTGACATGGAGAGTGGTGCTTTAGAGCAAGCATGGCTGTTTTTCATTCCTGTGGAGAGGATGAAAGCCTTGGGCCACAGAGCAGGCCTCCTGTTAGGACTGCTGCCATTGAGAATGCAGACTGGCACTTGTTTTACTGGAAGAGCAAGATACCATCGGGGCAGAGAGTACAAGCTACCCTCTATGAGGGATTTATCTTTTAATTTTTATTGGCATGACAAGGCAGTACAACATTTATTTCAAGTGAGGGGAAAACACTCTGGATTTCCCTGGTCATAGAAAGCAACTCAGACCCTCCTGTACGCCAGACTGCTGGGGAAATGCCCCCCAACCCCACCCCCTCTGGACCAAGCCATAGCACTCAGATAGGGCAGCTAGATGTACATGGTTGCTATGAATGGATCATCTTATCTGTCCAGTTAAAGCCTTGTGGACAGAGCTCACGTTGGGATAGCTTGGGTAGAGTCGGGGTCACTATTAGCTGCTGAGGCCAAGAATGAAGTCCTAGGGTCAGATCCCAACTCCCTGCTTTCTTATTTGGACCTTGAGCACATAATGTACCTCCTCTGGCTCCTTCTGGAGGTCTGACTATCATGGGCCAGAAGTTTGGGTGGTTGTCACCATGAAACTAGACCTGGAAGAGGGATGAGGCTGAAGCAGTGCATAAGGTGACATGCCCCAGCAGCAGGTGGAACATGGCACTGTACCCGGGGAGGAGTCTGCTGCAGTCCTCCTAACTACACCACTTCCTCTTTGGTACAAGGTTTAACCCACAGTGATTCAGCTACTTGTTCTGTGCTCACCCTGACAACCACCTTAATGAACAGACGCTCTGCTCTGGGTACCAATGTGATGGGGAGAAAGGAAAAAAAAAAAAAAAAAAAAAAAAAACTCCTCAGTACTCTTGCTAATTTGCTAGATTAGTACCTTACTAAAGAACTATAGTCAGAGAGAGAGAGACGCTTTCATCTCTCCTAATGAAAGTGCAGACTGTAAAGCCAGTGCTCCTTGGGTCCTTTTCCCAACGGAACCATTCAGCAGCCCACCCTCAGTGGGAGCCTTCCGCACTCAACTGAATGAAATAGAAACTCCAAGATTGCACTTGGGCCACTGTGAATAGAGCTTTGTCTAAAGCTGCTGCTGCTCATGTCCCTGTCTCCCAAGGCAGTGTGTTTGCAAAGACGAGATCGGGACCAGTAGCTCTTATTTTAAAAGCCAAAAAGCAGGCGGTATAGCCTTGCTCCACAATTGTACCCTTGGGGCTCATACACTTTGCTGAAATTTGGTGTGTTTGACTACGATTTAAAGACTAGACATTATTGGCTATTTACCCTTCTGTCAGAAATGTTCTTACTCCTGTGTTTAATAAAAAGACAAAACAGTGATAAAGAAAATCTTTCACTTACTGTGGCTGCCACATGACAAGACAACCTATTGAAAAGTGAACTGTTTGAATCACACATTGTTTGGTCTATAAGGCACCAAGTAACCAGTTTGACAGTTTGTGTCCCCCCAGTGAATTGGCTTATTTCATTGGATTTAGTGAATTGGCTGGTTGTTGTGGCTTTGTGCGGACACAGCTCTCGTTTTGTGAGGCCTAGAACGGAGTTAAAGTTTCTAGTGTGAATGAAAACCAGCTGGGGAGTTGGACTGCCCACATCCCTGAGAGGGATATTGGTTTTGACAGACAAGTGGAATGTGATAAGAGCTCTTTGTAACTTGCTCAGAAAACCTCAGTGTGTTCCTCTCTGAGCTTAGTCCTCCTGAGTGAGCTATTAAGATGAGATACCTGAATTTCTATGATCCTAGAAGTAGTATGATTGCGGTAGAAGACAGGAGGATCAGGAGCTCAGGGTCACCTTTGGGACATAGTGACATTGAGGCTAATATGGGGTACGCGAAACTGCTTTTTTAAAAAACAGGACTAACATGACTTTGCTGACTTCTAAAATAAGATTTGTAGGGGCTCAGTGAATAAGAGGCACATGCAGCAAAATGTTCATGCACATAAAACAAAAAGAAATCTTTAAACAATTTTAAAAAGATTAGTCTACTAAAGAAGGCACTTTGGCTTCCATGTACAAGCAGCTTCGCCCTTTAGGAAGCCAGCGTTCAGTTCAGCAAGGGCATCAGCAGGCGCTTGTCTCCAACCTGGTGTTATGGTGTCCAAATGTGCTAGTTAGTGTTTCTCTGTGATAGCTTCTGAACTAGAACTTTTATGTACTTTAAGTGTTACCAGACAGGGAGGTACTAGATATAGAGGAGTTCTTTAACAAAGTTTACACTCAACTGAGACATCTAGAAAAGTTCCCTAAGGAACTGGTAATTAAAAAAAAAAACTAACATGGATGCAGCACCAGGCAGGCAGTTAAAGATGGAGGATTCATAGAGATATAGTGTGGAATTCAGAGACCAGAATTTTTTCATATGGGTACGGTCTGTAGTGTGGCTACCACAGAAACAGAAAAAGAATGCCAAACTATGGAAAGCATACTGGTCGGTGTATATTTTTACCTATGCAATTTTTTAACCCCATCTTTATTTTATAGATGAGTATATTTTGAAGAACATTTTGAGGGTGTGGTCTGTTGTGGGGAAGGCACGGGAACAGATGTCTCTGTGGGGAAAGAAGTGCTTACTTCATCACAGCTGGCTGGATCAGGAAGCAGAGCTCATTTATATCTTAGAGATGAAGTGACTAAGAATCAGAGAGATTAAACACTACCCTAGCAGGGGGATGGTGGGACTTGTCTGTAATTCCAGCTGTTGGGAGGTGAAGGTAGAACCATGAGTTCAAGGCTAGCTTTGACTCCACAGTGACTTGGAGGCCAGTCTGGCTACAGGAGACACTGTCTTAAAAACAAGTAAACACCTTACCTTGCCCGGTTTACCACTGTGCAAAGAATGGGTGAGTTTTTGAGGCCAGTCTTCTAGCTGCCATTTCTATTTGCAAGAAAGTTGCTAATACTTGCTGTTAATGTGCACATGTTTAGATCAAGGAGGCCATTCATTGTGTTCATTCAAACAGAGTCTAGGTTAGTAAGTCCATTTCTCTATGCTGTTCCTCCTGAAAACATGGTGCTGCTGTTTCTGTCTTCAAAGGATAGTCAAGTAGGGCCAAAATAGGCATGGAGGGACTGAATTAGCCATCAGAAGTTTAGACGTTGTTTTAAACTCACACCAGAGGATTTTCAGTTTATTTTATAGTGTTTTATAGTGTTTATAGTGTAGCCCAGGCTGGCCTCAAACTCAGTGATCCTATCTGAAACTCCTGCGTGCTAGGATTATGTGTACCACCATGCCTGGTTTCTCTGTTTATTTTAAAACCTAAAGAACTTCTGTAGTGTGTTTTTTGCTGTTAAAAATAGACAATCTTTTTAACTATCTGCTTTAGTTTGCACACACCTGTTCTTTAAATAAAATAGGGAGTCCAGATCTTTATTTCAAAGGACAAAGAATTGCTGTGATGCTTCCCTAAGCCAGCTGTCTCTCCTCCACCACCTGGTTATATCAAAATACCTCAGCAGGATCTAGGTGAGGTCAGCTGCAGTCAAAATCAGCCCTCCTCCCAAAGGCCAGCCCCATAACTCTGGCAAAGTCAGAGTCCGTGCATGAGATTTCTGGCAGAGCATTACATGGCTGCACCTGGATCCAGCAGCCTCTTCTACCTTGCCCACAGCTGCACTGTCCAAGAAGTCAGTCTCAAGAAGCCAGGATGCAGGTTTGCCAGGCTTGCCAGACTCTTTATCACTGCAATGGGTTGACACAACCGCCTTCCTGTTTTGCCCTAAATCAAGGTGCTCTAAGCTGATGAGTTCCAGGAGCATGAGTAACTTAATTGAAAGGGCCCCTTTGAAGCTCTGTTGGAAACATGAGAAAATGATTGCTAACTAGAAAAATCACAGTGTTGGTGATAAATGCAAGTTGGGGTGGAGGAAGCTTGAGTGATGCCTTTTGTTTTTCGAGACAAGCTTTCACTATACTGTCCAAGCTGGCTTGGGCAATCCTCCTGCCTCTGTCTCCCAAATGCTAGGATTGCAGGTGTGAGCTAATACACTTTAAGCTTGTTTTTAAGGAAACCAAGAGGTCTGGAACAGTGGAGCCATTATTCATTCCATCAGCATCTATCTAAAGGATAGGAGGAGGTGACTTAAGCTGGGCCTGTCTTCATCTGTGGCATTGACATTTCATCCTGGAGGAAGGAGTGTAGGCTTTGGCTGCAGTTGCTCACAGCCTTTTACAGGGTCTCTGATCTCTGCTATGAAATAATCTTTGGCTTTGCGGGATGACTTTGAGGTTTCAACACTTAGCTAGCTTCCTAGGGAATTGCTTTTGCATTGCTTGATCCATTCCAGGCACAGATGTGTGGGTCATTCTAGGGGCTTGTCCTCTCCTAGCCTTTTCCAGTTAGGCCTGCTAAGTGAGTACCCCAAAAGAAGATGGATGTTGAGAACACCTTCTGTGAGAGTGCTCCCTCTGATTCCCTAAAGAGGGGCATGTGCCTGACTGGAGACAGGAGACATCTGGCAAACCACTTGGGAGAATGAAATTTCTAACTAAAATGTACACAGTAACCCTTCAGATGTCAGAAGTGTTGGTAATATCAGAAGCCAGCCCAGCTCTTGGCATAACATTCCACATACCAACTTCCCAATGAGGAAGGTTTAAAGTAGTTATTCAAGAATTCCTTTCTAATTTTGTGATGCTCTGGAGAACCTTCCGTTATCTAAAGGATGTTTTTGACATTCTGTAGTCCAGAGTTTAAATCTTAAGAGAGTGCACGTGAAGAGGTGGAATGGACTTCACGTCACTCAGCAAGGGGGCTTGATACTGTCTAATGCTATCTTCATTGCCACATTCATAAATTAAAGGGTTAAACTAGATCTTGGACTCTGAGATGAAAGAGATAAGAAGCAGTCTAATTTATATTTTATCCTGTTCTCATCTCTGCAGCACAACTAACTAATACAGAATAAGCCTGCTCCTTAGTAGCAGTAGGTGGCCCTGTAACTGTTTTGAGCTCTAACTGTTTTAGAGCACTTCTCTTTTCATCTTGAAATCTCCTGAGCATAGGTGCCCATGACTATAATCCCAGTACAGAAGAGACAGAGGCAAGAGGATTCAGGACCTTAAGACCAGCCTGGTCTATAAGAGATACTATTTTTTAAAGAAGTAGAAGTAGTAGTATTTTTTGAAGAAGAAAAAGTAGTAGAAGTAGTATATGAGATACTACTTTTTACAATAGCAGTAATAGTAGTAGTAGTTGTTGTTGTTGTTATAGTAATATCTGGGGCTGGGAAGATGACCCAAGGTCACTTAATGCTCTATCAGAAGATTAAAGTTCAGATCCCAGCACTCCTTGTAACTGATGCCTGTAACTTTGGCTCCAAGGGATCTAACACCACTGCCATCCCTTTCTGGCATCAGTGGACATGCATGCGCAGACACGGTGTTGGTTAGTTTTGGTTGTTTTGTTTTTTATCAACATGATATAAGCTAGAGTCATTTGAGAAGAGGGAATATCAGTTGAGAGAATGTCCCTGTCATATTTGCCTACATACAGAGCATTTTCTTGACTGGTGGTTATTGTAGAAGGGCCCAGATCACTGTGGTTAGTACCATCCCTGGGCAGGTAGTCCATAAGGAAGTAAGCTAGTATAGGGCATAGTGGCACACACCTTTAACTCAAGCACTCTGAAAGCAGGGGCAGACAGATCTCAAGTTTGAGACCAGCCTGCTTTACATAGCTGGCTAGGGCTACATAGTGAGACCCTGTCACAGAAACCAAACTAAGAAAAAGAAAGTAAGTAAACAAGGCAGGATGAGCATTCCCCTGTGGTCTCTACTTCAGTTCTTATAGCTAGGTTTTTGCCTTGAGTTCCTGTCCTGATTTCCTTGAATGATGGACTACAATACGGATGTTGTAAATGAAGTAAAAACTCTTTCCTCCCCAGGTTGCCTGTGGTCTTAACCACAGCAATAAAAAGCAAGCTAACACATACACACAAATAAAGTCGTTGAGTATATTACCTTTAGAAGCCTTTTGGCATCTATATAGTCGGTGTGCTTTTATTCCTTCTCCAGCATCCATTTACTCATTCTACCTATCCTAAGAATTTCCCCCAGGAAGTTTACTTAAACCATAGTGCTATAAGCACAAGTTCTGCAGTCACACCTACCCATCTAGATGGGATTTCCTTGCACTCATCTCCAGGGACATACCTCCCTCTTTTCCTCCCTCTCTCCCTTTCTTCTTTCCCCTTCTTCCTTTTGTTCCTCTCCTCCATTATTTTCTGTGTAGGCCTAGGCATATCTTATGCCTGTAGAGGCCAGAGGATAACTTTCAGGTACAAGTTTTTTTCCTTTCACCATGTGGGTCCTGGGTATAGAAAAGGACCTCAGCATTAGTAGCAGGTGCCTTTATCTGCTGAGCCAGTTCAGTGGCCCCAAGGTTCTTATTATGTGTGTGTTGTTGTTGTTGTTGTTGTATGGGTTTTGTTTTGTGTGGTAGTGTGGTGAGGTGTTACTCTGGGAGCATGGATAGCACTAGCATGCTATACTAGAATCCACTAGAAGGGACCGGGGTGCCTCAATAGTGAAGTGCTTGCCCTAGGTTCACTCTCTGGTACCACCAGAGAGGGGTGGAGGGAAGAAAAAGAAACTTGGGATCTAGTGCCTACAGATTACTTGGGTGAAACAAATCTCTCTAGTTAGTAAATTGGTAGCATACACCTGAGCATCATTCTGAAGAGTATGTTGTTTCAATTTGACTAGATGCTACAGTTAGGGCTAGAAGGCATCCTGGTGATGACTGGGAGAATCGGGCCCATCTCCTGCCTTTTGGTTCCACTCTTTGCCTTAGCAACACTTTATTTGGAAGCTTCCGGCGTGGTGGTGCACGCCTTTAATCCCAGCACTCGGGAGGCAGAGGCAGGCGGATTTCTGAGTTCGAGGCCAGCCTGGTCTACAGAGTGAGTTCCAGGACAGCCAGGGCTACACAAAGAAACCCTGTCTCAACCCCCCACCCCACCCCCCCAAAAAAAGGAAACTTCAGTTTTACCGAGGAATAATTTATCTTCATTTTAACAGAGAAATTTGTCAGGATTGATGGAAGTTTTGTTTTAATACAGATGGCCAGTCACTGGCTATTCACATTCCAGAACTGACCTTTTAAATGGCAGGGACATTTACAGAGAGAACATTGCTTGCTTCAAGGCTGCAACAGTGTGCATCAACTGAAAGGTCCCACCCATAACACCCTATGATCAGGGTGCTCTCAGGGAGGTAGGTAGAGATGATATGGTACCCAACCCAAGCCACATTAGGCAGATTGAAAACCTTGAAATCTGTTTTTCTTTTGTGAGATAGAGTCTTTAACCCACTCTGGCTTCATACTTGCTATCTAGTCAGGGATGACCTTGAACTTCTGATCCTCTTCCTTCACGTGCTGTCATTAAAGGAAGGCATGTTCCCCACATCAGACTCTATTTTATTTTATTTTTTTAATTCTTTGATAGTTTCTTTTCTTGTCTTTCTGGGGTTTTTTTTGGGGGGTGGGGGGCTCATGGTTTGATTAGGCAAGTTCTCTCTAGCCCTGGCTCTCCTGTACTCTGTATGTAGACTAGGCTAGCCTCAAAATTCACAGAGAACTACCAGCTTTTGCCTTCCAAGTGCTGAGATTAAAGGTGTGGGCCACCACTCCAGGCTCTTTGACATTTTTACACACACACACACACACAAACACACACACTATCTTAATTATATCTACCTTTTTCCAACCCCGTTCCCTATACAACCCACTTAGCCTTTGTGTCTTGTCTTTTTTTTTTTTTTTTTTAAAGTAATACACTGAGTACAATTGGCGTTACCTACATGCACATCAAGGGCAGCATACCAGTGCCCACATCCCAGAAGTAAAATGACTCCCTTTCTCTGAGTAACCATTAGTTGTCAATAGCTCCTCAGCTAGATAGAGCCTATGAACCCTTCCTCCATTCGTGCTGGAATTTTCACCAGGTTTACTGTACCAGGACTCCCTCCTGTGGAGCAAGCCCCAGGTCCAATCAGCAAGCAGTCGGTGAGTTCTGTAACAGTCATGCCACAGTTGTGCTTGCTGGTACATAGTACCTGGCAGCAAAGCTTAAATATCACATGCCTACCCTATACCCCAGACAAGGTTTCTCTGTGCAGCCCTGGCTGTCCTGGAACTCACTCTGTAGACCAGGCTGGCCTCGAACTCAGAAATCCACCTGCCTCTGCCTCTCAAGTGCTGGGATTAAAAGTGTGTGACCTGCAAAGCTTAAATTCTTTATGTTGAGCTTTATACAAGTATAGATTACAGGTGAGCATCATACATTGCTGGGCAGTCTAGATTTGTCCATAAAGAAAGATCTTAAGTCACCAGTTTGTTTTTCCCTAAAGTCAGTGCTTGCTTACCTGAAGAGCTGTGTCTTGTGTTTAGCAGGGCCAGACCACCTGGGATACATGGATCTTCACATTGAATTATTTAGCAGGCTGATGGTTGGGCTCTCTTTACCTTTTGATTGTTTTCTGGGGTATTACCAGTTGGCAGCCCAGTATACTTTTTCATTTGCCTCTACCCTCTCTAATCCCAATTCACACCCTCAATTCCCCCCACTCCCCCAGTTTGCACCAGAAGTTCTTAAAGAATCTCAGACTAAACAGGACGTAGCTTATTCCCTTTAAAGGAATATTAAAATGAATGAAAATAGGCAGAAGAAAAGGGAAAGGCTGACCTATGACCTGGTAGTTGGACGTCTTCTTCTGAGGGTTATGGAAAGGTCCTGAAATATGTTTATAGCCCTTACACATTGTTGAAGGGAGCTAGCTGTCTGCCCTGCTGCATTGGGCTGAGCCACTTGGAAATGAAACTTGGATGCCAGAGACTTACCTGGCCCTATCCTGTTGCCTTCTTCTTTTAGTAGATACTTTAACAAAGGTAGACATTCTAAGCCTGTTTCCTTGGCTTTGGAGAGTTCACATTGGTATAAAATGGTTTTTGTTTTTTGGGTTTTTCTCATGTGAGATTCAAAATAACTAAATTTAAGGGGGAGAAAGGCAAAGTTTGAATGACTTTTTTTTTGAGGCATCAGTTTTAGGGTTAAACGGTTTGGGTTTTAGTGATTGGGCATTTTAACTAGTTGAGTCATTTAGAACTGTGTGACTTCTTTTTCTTGGAAAGGTGAATGGTTGTGAGGTTTTAAAGTAAGTATGGAACTTGTTTGGTTATAGTAAAATCTCAGTGATTGTCACTGCACTTGCTGGTTGGTTGGAGACATGGTCTCACAATGATGTAGCCCACACTGGCCTAGAACTCTTGATATTCCTGCCTCAGCCTCCTAGGGCCTGAGATACAGGCATGGGCCTAGATCATGTCATTGTATTGTTTTGTTATTACCATTTCCTAGTGTGGAGAACACTAGGAATTAACTCCAGGCTGACTTTATTTCTTTTCTAGAAAGAGGAAATTACTAGTTTTTGTATTCGTGTTTGATTTTTCCAAGGCATCAGCCATATCTGAGTATACACCATCTATCATCCATGTAGATTGTTTGGAAACTTCCTGTTTACTCCAACATGTCCCCAGTGGAGGATATGGATACCACTATGATGTTACTTACTAAGTAAACTTGGCCTGGCTCTTATAAACATCTTTGTTTTAATAATATACTCTCTCACTAAAGGTGTGACTATGTGACAACCTTCTAGTATCTTGTATGATATTTGGAGGCCAGAAAATACTGTTAGGGAGATGAGTGAATTTGGATCTGTTTGTCTTGCTTGAAATCTTTTGAACAAAGATCCTCACTTTTTGTGCTTCCATTGTTTTTTTTTTTTTTTTTTTTTTCTTTTCTTTTCTTTCCTGGACAGAAACCAAAGCCCAAACCCCGGCCATCCATCACAAAGGCAACCTGGGAGAGTAACTATTTTGGGGTGCCCTTAACAACAGTGGTGACTCCAGAGAAACCGATACCCATTTTCATTGAAAGATGCATTGAGTACATCGAAGCCACAGGTAAGTGCCCCCAAAGCAGATAGTACCTCCCACTCCCTGCAAGGAGCTTCCTAACAGAAAGACTTGGGTGATCTGACAGCTGGGGCTTCAGTCAGGATGCTAACATGTGGCATTGACTAGACTTAAAAGTATGTGGCAGCAGTTCTGTCCTCAGACCAGAGATGGCTTTAACATGTGGCTAGTTGTTTGGTAGTTGTTTAGTTGTTTGTGTTCTCTTGTAAGTCTATAAACTGCTTGAGGAAGGAGAAAAAGCTTTATATGGGACACATATTACATCTAATAGTGGGAACAAGTATTTGAGACTGTTAGCATTTCTGGCACTCTGGTCAGGCGTCTGAGATTCATATATAGTTAGGGTCTCTGCTCTGCAGAGGTAAGAAAACAGTCACATTGCTTGAATATCTTGTGATCATATAGCTCCGTTTGGTTTTGTTTGGTTTTGGTTTTGGTTTTTTTGAGACAGGGTTTCTCTGTAGCCCTGGCTGCCCTGGAATTCATTTTGTAGACCAGGCTGGTCTCGAACTTAGAGAGAGATCCACCTGCCTTAGAAATCTGCCTGCCTCTGCCTCCCAAGTGCTGGGATTAAAGGCATGCGCCACCACCGCCCAGCATACCTCGGTTTTTACACACAAATGAATGTGAGATACAACAAAGGGAAGTGCCTCAAGGTTTTCTGTTTTTGAGATGACAATATTTTACTTGTGTGGATGCTCTATTTTATTGACTTAGGGTTCCTACGTAGCTCTTTGCCTTCCAGTTTCACACTACAGTTTCTCTCTATTTTCTCCTAGCTGATTTCAAGGATCTTTGAGGAGGTCCTGAAGCAGGTGCCTATCACTGTGGATTTCCAAGCATTATTAAACTTAAAATTATAGGCTTGGGAGCCAGTGCATACCTTTAATTTGAGCACTAAAGGGGGCAAAGACATGCAGATCTCTGTGAGTTTGAGGCTAATCTGCCCTACATGGCAAGTTCCAGGTCAGCCAGGGAAACAGTAAGACACTGACTCAAACCACTTATCCCATCCCACCCCCCACCCCCTACCCCCCATAGGAAAAAGTAAAACAAAACTATAGACTTGGGAGGTTGGAGAGAATATTCAGCATTTAAGAGCACTGTATGTTCTTGCAGAAGTCTGGGGTTTGAGTCTCACCACCCACAAAGCAGAATCTTTAAGGTGGAAAATACAGATACTTGGGCTAGGTGTGTAGCTCAGTGCTAGAGCACTTACCTGGCATGTGCAAGGACCTGAGTGTGATTCTTCACACTTCCTGAGCACACACAGAGACAGGAATCTGTGTCCTCTTAACCCTTTCACCCTTCAGCCACTGCCAAGCTAAGCTGCTACTCTCTGAACTTTGCCAGATTGCATCTCTGTCCCCCCAAACACTGACTCGTCTGAACATATTCCAATCTCTTAAATTAAATTACATCATCTCTTGTTTCTGCCCTCTCTCTCTCTCTCTCTCTCTCTCTCTCTCTCTCTCTCTCTCTCTCTCAGTTTATCCTGCTTGTGTGATCTTGCTGCAGAAAAGCCTCTCCATTCTTCCTCATTTCACTGTTAACCCCTCCTGCCCATATGCAAGCCTGTTAGGTTTTATGTTTAAATAAGACATTGTTTTATGTGCATGTTCCTCAGCCCCTAAACTTTCTGAAAGCATACCTATTTTTAAAACAGCTATTTACTTTACTTTAACAATAAGTACACATTTTGTACAACTTGTTTGAAATACAGAATGCTTAACTGCATTGTATCTTACTGCAGTGTTGCATAAAATCAGTAATAAGTGATTCACCATACCTCTGTTGCTGATCATGAAACATCATCTCCCTGTGTGCTTAAGAAGCAGGGCCCTGTTTCACACCTTAAGTCTTGGCAGTTGGGAAACAGAAACAAGCAGATCTCTGAGTTCCAGACCAAACTGAGCTGTACAGTGAGACCCTGTGTCAGAAGAAGAGTCAGAATAGCTAAAGAGGTCTTCTGGAGTCCTGACGAATCTTTAAACTCATAACCCTGCTTGGGTCAGAATCTCTGCTCTGTCATCTGTTCATCGGTAGATCAATAACCACTGATAACTGGCCTGCCTCATGGAAGGGCCACAGGGCTCAAAGAGACCCACATGAGTGGCAAAGATCATGGTGCCTGGCCATAGACATGCTCCAAGAGTCCTGAATGTTAACTACAGGCCACTGTGGCTTTGTGTTGGTGTGCCTTACCTCTGGCTCCAGAGCACTGGTATCATCTCTGCTCCTGTACCGCTTCCCCCATCCTTCACCTCAAAAAAAAAGGGTCCTGAATCCTCATCTGTAAATCAGGCTGAGCTCCTTGGTCTACTTTCTCCTTGCAAGGATCATAGGTATGTATTTGTCACTATACCCATGGCTTTCTTTTCCCCCTCTTTCTCTTGGTTGGTAATTTGAATGTAGTAAAAGCTAATGAAAACTTGAAAGGTTCTTCATACTACATTGGCATTGACAACGATGAATATAAGAATATTCACTAGGGGCATGCCAATCCGTTCAATACATAAAAGCCTTTGATGGCAAACCTGTAACTCATGGTGTAAGGTAAGAACCACTTCCTGAAAGTCCTTGACCTCCACACATATCCCACAGTATATATGGGTATGTGCAGACACACTGATATTAACAATTATTTTGGGAAGAAAGCAGTATTTGCCAAGGGCTAGGGCATATCTCAGTGCTCAGGCACCTGCTTAACAGAAACCCCAGGTTCCGCCTCTAGCACCTGAAAGATAGTACTAATAGTGTCATTTCAAGCATAGTCCATGTTTAGTCCATCCATGTTTGAATTAATTTGCTCAGCTAACTTTAAACTATCAGTTACTGTTGTGTTTTTTGTTCCAAGATGCAAACAGTTATATACTACATTTGTCTACTAGAACTGTTGTCCCCTCTGGACTTAACCCCATCCCATAACACCACCCCTACTGCTACCATGACCTTTTCTGAAGTGTCTAGAGAGCTTCTTTACAGAATAGCCCATTGGAGTGCTGTCTAGAGACATCTCAATCACCCTCAGCCCACTTCAGCACTACCCACAACCTCTCAGCATGGTTCTAGGTAAGTCCCCAGTGTGCAGTGGACACAGGACCACTGCTTCCTCCTCAGGCAGGTATGTCTGTGATATGAATTCTGAGAGCTCTGTAAGCTCGTGTTGAGTAATTTTATGAACTGTTTTCTCAGTGGGTGCTCTCACTGGCCTGTCATCTTTCTTGCTCTTTAGGAATAGCCCTGTGACTGCACATTTTCACATGGGTGTCCAGCCAAGCCCTCCCAGACCAACAGAACCATCAAACCTTGTCAGAGTACACCAACCTCAAAAGAATTTGTACCCCAGTTTCTGCATCTGTTCCCTTAATCTTGGCACATTGACACATGGCTCTGGCAGATAAAATAATGCACTGGACCTTGCATTTCAGAAGTGGGCTTGAGAGCTCAGTCAGACCCCAGCCTTGGGGCCCATGATGCTCCCACCCATCCAGTTCTCGGCCTTATCAGCATAACTAGCCGGGCATAGACAGCAGTGGAACTTGGGGTGAGAGAAGGGCTTAATATTCTGTAAATCGGGCAACTTAAGCTATCCTAGCACCTTTAAAATTTGTGGGATTTGGGGCATTTATTGTTGTTGTGTTTGTTTGTTTGTTTTTGAAGCAGTCATGGAGCCCAGGCTAACCTTGAACTTGATACTTCAGTTAGGATGAACGTATAAATTCTCCATACTTACGCCTTCTTTTCTCATGGCTTTCTCATGTGAAAACTGCCATTCCTGATATTTTGTTTATAACTGGGCTTCAGTTGAAGCTCTTCCTGAGGACATTTCCTACCTTAGGTGAATGTTGGAATATCATGGGTGTAGATTAATTCTTGTTCTTAACTTTTTTCATGACCAGTTCCTTTACCTTTGTTAAATGTTGCCCGAATCTGCACTGTGCTGAAGCAGGCGGTGGCCAGTGGTTAGAAGAGCTCCCGGATTGATTTGCAGATGCTGTGGCAGCTGTGGGTCAGCCTCTGTGCTAATAGGGTGTTAGATTTTCATCCTCTCAGCTCCAGTTACACGGAAAGGCTGGAAGAGAGCATGTTACCACAGCTGCTCTGGGACCTCCGTGAGAGTCACTGTGCGCTAGAGAGGCCGGGGGCTGGCTCTCTGTCAGATGTTCTCCCTGGCCCCTGGTTTTCGTTTATGTGGAAAATTGCTTGAGGCTGTAGAGTCACTGCTCCCTTGTGGGGCAGTGTGACTCCTAAGTAACAGAGAATACTGGTCAAGTTAATTGAGTTCCTGCTTCATGGTAGGGAGTAGAAGTACTCAATTCTGCATAGTGTATTTGTCTGGAATATGGTGAAGGGTCACTTTTAGAACTTTGCTGTTCTAAGAATACCTGTTTAGAAGTATGGTTTGATTTGGAATTGCCCCGGTAATTAAATAAATTTCAAAGCCTAGGTCTCTAGCCAGATTTGAATCAAGGTTTTCCTGTGGTTTGGGAAATGACCATGCTGTAATATCACAGGAATCTATGAGGGAACTTTCAAGGGCCCCTCACTCAAGCAAGCATGGCAGGCAACCACAGTGTGGAGTAATGAAGTCGTTTCATGGGCAGAATGTACCTGTTTGATGTCTTAAATCATAGTATTCATACCGCTCTGTATGCCTAACTGGTAGGCCTCAAATCTGATGTTACATTTTAAAAAAACTTTTTGTTTTTCATTATGTATATGTCTGTTTTGCTTGCATGTATGTCTGCACTACGTGTGTGGACAGGGCCTGTGGAGGCCAGAAGAAGGTGTCTGAACCTTGGAATTGTACAGTTTCGAACCACCATGTGGGTGCTGGGAATTGAACCTGGGTCAGTGCCAAAAACGACTTACTGTCATACCCATCAGCTCACTTCATATCTGTACATGTTTGAGGATGTTGTGAGCTATCATTGTTTTAGGATGTGTGTGTGTGTGTGTGTGTGTGTGTGTGTGTGTGTGTTTGTTTTTCATAATAGCTTGTTTGGTTGTTTGAAAAAACCAGACATAGTAGAAATCAAGCCCTTGGGACAGAGCAGGGACATCCTAACCTCCTACTCCTTCTGGGAGAACCTTGGTGTCATTGCAGTACAGGGTTAGTGTTACTGGCAAGAAGATGGCAGTGTCTGTGTTCCCATCCACTAATCTCAGAAGCAATAAGCCTTGAGAAAGCCTTCTATCCCTTAGGGGCTGCTCCTAGTTGGGTGTAGTGTTGTAACTAAAGTCCATTCATTTGTAAAAGTTCTTTGTGGGCTTGGTGTGGTGGTGACACTTAAGCACTCTAGGAGACTGAGGCAGATAAGCTCTGAGTTTAAAAGGCTAGCCTGGTCTACATAGTGAGTTCCAGGCCAGCCAAGGCTACATAGTGAAAGCCTGTCTCCAAAAACAAAGATGTTTTTTATTTGGTTGGTTGTTTGGTTGGTTTTTTTTTTTTTGGTGGGGGGGGGAGTCCTAGAATAAAGTCATACCACCTTACCTTGGTTATGATGTAGTGTGTGGTCAATTAATGGTTCTGTGAAGCAAGTGGTGCGGACCATCTACCTTTCCGGGACACTGGACTTGCCTAAGTGGAAAAGTCCCACATATAGGACTGCATGCTTGTAGGGAGGCAGAAACTTCCTGAGAACTCATGAGTAGATCTAAAAATCATCTGCTTGTAGGGGTAGCAGATTTCATCCAGCCAGTATTCAGTAAATGTTTTCATTAATTAAGCACCTCCTGTATGCTAAACACTGTGTTGAACTTGAGTTGCCCTCATGATGTCCAGGATGGAAGAGAGATGTTAGCTCGGGGTTTTCCACCCACACCCAGTTCCCTAAATAACTACTCTAAGACTTAATTATTTATGAATAAATGCCTAGGCCATAAGGTTTGGCTTGTTCCCTGACTAGCTCATAACTTACGTAACTATTCTGTGTATTCTATTCTGTGTGTACCACATGTCTGGTTACCTTTCCTCAGTTTCATATGTCTATCTCCTCAGAGTCCAGGTGGCAGGAAAAAAATCCTCCTTTTACCTGACTCTTTCTCAGCAGGAAGTTCCGCCTTCTAATCCTGCCTCAGCTTATTGACTATTAGGTTTTTATTGACAGGTGATTCTTCTATACAATACCCAGGAGATTATCCCTACAGAGATAGATATAATCCTACATCCATAATTAATCAACATAGAACGGGATTGGGTTTTTAAATAATAGAGAATAAAGTGACTAGCAAGATCAAGTGTTTGTGAAGAGGTAGAGCAGTTAGCATCCTCAAAGAAACCACAGAGGGTGTAGGGAAGAGGGGTGGCTTTGCAGAGCTCTTTGACACATTTGAAAAAGTTAAATATACACTTGCCATCCACTTCTAGGTATTTATTTGCCTGAGAGAAATAAAAACATGTTCACCCAGACTTACACCACAGTTTATAGTACCTTTGTTCAGGAGATTCCCCAAGTTGGAAAGAACCCAGAAGTCCCTCAACAGGTAAAAGAACAAACTATGGTGTATCCACCCCATCGAGTACAACTTGGAACCTAAAGGTTCTAGCTTTGTCACACCCACTAACATGACAGACCGCAGCTGCCATTCTGCCAAGAGTGACAGAGGCTAGTCACAAAACCACAGAAATAACTCTGCAGAACTCTGGGAGTAAGGCCACTCTCTGGTGGCAGGCAGGTCAGTGCAGCTTAGGAGCTGGCCCAGGAATGGTTTTCTACAAGGGAGCCTAAGAAAACTTGTCTTGATTGTGGTAATTTTGCTTATGTACACATTTCATAATTGGTACTTTAAATGGATGCCTCAGTAAATCACGCCTTAGTGAAGCTGATCTTAAGGACTCCAGACTTGCTGCCTGAATGGTTCAGAAAACTTTTTGTTTTACAGTCTTATAGCGTGAGCCGGCTATGAAAGTTCATGCCTCTAGTTCCATTACTTGCGAAGATTAAGCAAGATGTGCTGTTTCAACAATAAATTATTGTATAAGTATATGTGGGTAGGTATGCATAACTGTTCACGGTAGCACATTTCTTTAATCCTAGCACTCTGGAGGAAGAGATAGCTGGATCTATGTTTGAGGCCAGATGGGGCAACACAGAAAGAGAAAAAAAAAAAAAATCACCAAACACATTAGTAATGGAAGTACCTTATGCTGGAGAGGGCCAAGCGTACTATGCTAACAGTGATTGAACATACCCTGCCCACTAGCAGTGAGTGCACCCTAACCTTATGAACTTCCTCGGCAAGTATTTCACCTGAATCTTTATCAGGAGACAATGACTGGATAAATCAGATGTGTTATATTTACAAGACAACTGGCCTAGACTCAGAAGAAGAGTCATCGTGAAGAAGCATTTGGGAACCTAGTATGATGCCTCTATCAGTGAAGCCCTTCCCCTGTGTAGGCCAGTGTTAAGTCCACTGGCTAGGGCCAGATTTGCCTGTGTACCCAGGATGTCATTCAGCAGATTCTGAGAACCCAAATCTTGTCTATATTTTAGGAGAAGGCCTGGCATGGCATGCATAATGTTAGCCATTGTTTCAGTGGCTAACGATTGACATGCTTGGGGTCGATATGAGAATAGAGATCCCAGAGCAGCAGGCTGAAAAACACTGGACTATGCCATCAGTAGATTTCTTAAAGCTTGTCCCTGAAGTTGACTGTACATTAACAGAAGTGCACCATTCATGTCCACAATACAGATTTTTTTTTTTTTTTTTTTTTTTAGATTTATTTATTTATTATATGTAAGTACACTGTAGCTGTCTTCAGACACTCCAGAAGAGGGCTTCAGATCTCATTATGGATGGTTGTGAGCCACCATGTGGTTGCTGGGATTTGAACTCCTGACCTTCGGAAGAGCAGTCGGGTGCTCTTACCCACTGAGCCATCTCACCAGCCCTCCACAATACAGATATGCATGATGGAGCAGAAAGTGAGCAATCTCCTAGCTGTGCCCTAGTGGTTCTTTCCCTCAGGAAGGAAGGATAAGCATGTCCTGGCTTCTGAAGAGGTAGAATAGCTTTAACAGTGAAATGGTAGGAGATACTCCTTTAGTACCTGGCTTCCCTCATTCAGCATTGTATCTCTGGGGTGGTTCTGAACAGTCAGTCCTGCAGTAAGCATATGCCTATAAGGAAGGTGTCTTAGTTAGGGTTTTACTGCTGTGAAAAGACACCATGACCAAGCCAAGTCTTATAAAAAACATTTAATTGGGGCTGGCTTACAGATTCAGAGGTTCAGTCCATTATCATCAAGGCAGGAGCATGGCAGTATCCAGGCAGGCATGGTGCAAGCAGAGCTGAGAGTTCTACATCTTCATCCAAAGGCTGCTAGTGGAAGACTGACTTCCAGGCACCTAGGGTGAGAGTATTAAGCCTACACCCACAGTGACACACCTACTGCAACCAGGTCACACCTATTCCAACAAGACCAAACAACCTCCAAATGGTGCCACTCTCTGGTCCGAGAATATACAAACCATGACATTCCACTCCCTGGCCACCGTAGACTTGTTCAAACACATGAGTCTATGGGGGGGCCATACTTAAACATAGCATAATGCAAAATGCATTTAGTCTAACTTTCAAAGTCCTCATAGTCTATAGTAGTCTCAACAATGTTAAAAGTCCAAAGTTCAAGATCTCTTCTGAGATTCATCCAATCACTTAACTGTAATCCCCAAAGAAAGACAGGAAATGAGCTGGGCAAACTCCAAACTCTGCATCTCCATGGCTGATGTCAAAGCAGTCTTCAGATCTCCACTCCTTTTTCATCTTTGTTGACTGCAACAAACTGCTTTCTCCTAGTTCCACTCCCTGTTAGCAGCTTTCCTCAGCATGTATCCCATGGCTCTGGCATCTTTAACATCTTTGAGTCTCCACAGCAATTTCAGTGTTAACAGCTTCTTGTTTCAGTGTCTGGGATTCCACTTGATCTTTTGGGCTCCTCCTAAGGGCTGGCATCACTTCTCCAGCTCTGCCCTCTGTAGTACTCTAAGCTCAGATTGATCCACTCCACTAAGGCTTTTGTTCTTGGTGATCATCCCATGGTATTGACATCTCTAATACACTGGGGTGTTCCACTCCAACTAGGCTTCACCAATACCCTCTCATAGGCTCTCTTCATGGTGCCAAGCCTCAAATCCTTTGCATGACCCCTTCAGTCCTGGGCCATCAGCTTCAACTGAGGCTGCACCTTTACCAATGGCCTTCCATGGCCTCTCACAGTGCCAAGCCTCAGCTGCTCTTCATAACCCCTTCATGCTTTCAAAACAAGTACCACCTTAGTGACTCTTTCCCATTACCAGGTACAGCTACAGTAGGAGGTACAACCTTGGCTATCTCTGGAACACAGCATCTATGTGCTCACAGAAAACACTTCCCAGAAGATTTTACCTCAGTGACACTGTTCTCTTTTTAATCACCGCTAATTTCTTAGCTCCAGCTAACCAGTATCAATTGTCCAAGCAATCCCTTCTATTATTCACTCTAAAGCCAGAACCACATGGCTGAAACTGCGGAGTTCTGCTGCTTGCAGGAGCTAGAACATGGCCCCCTTGTTCTATTACATTATCACCAGCTTTCTGTTCTCCAACTCCTTCACTGCCTAAGCTTGACTGTTCTGGATCTTGCTCTGTAGATTGACCTTGAATGCAGAGATCAGCCCACCTCCTGAGATTAAAGGTGTGTGCCACCGTGCCTGGATCCAATGGGGGTAGGGTCTTGCCCCAAGGTTCCACTCCCTTAATCTGTTATCTCCTAGAACACAGGATTTTGCTCCATTTCACTTCCTGGTACCCCTTTAATACTCGAACCATATATTTTATATTTTTCCTTTCTAAGCTTGCTATGCTTGTTCAAACTTCTCTTCATAAGACTTAACCAGAGAACAAAGTCTCTGTTGGGCTTTTTTGAAACTGCCTTTGTCAATGCAATTAATCTGAGTCTCTTCACCTTAGCCTCAGGCAGACTTTTCAGACAAGGGCAAAAAGTAGCCACATTCTTTACCAAAATACCACAAAAACAGTCTTTATGCCACATTCTGAAATTCTTCTCCTTTGAAATCTCTTGGGCCAGGTCAACACAGTTCAAATTATACCCAGCAACAAAGTCTTCCATATTCCTACTAGGATGACCCATTAAGCCCCATTTAAAACAGTCCACTGTGTTCCAAATCCAAAGTCCAAAAATCCACATTCTTTCAAATACCCCACTTCTGGTACCAACTTCTGTCTTAGTCAGGGTTTTACTGCTGTGAACAGACACCATGACCAAGCCAAGTCTTATAAAAAACAACATTTAATTGGAGCTGGCTTACAGGTTCAGAGGTCCAGTCCATTATCATCAAGGTAGGAGCATGGCATCATCCAGACAGGCATGGCACAGGCAGAGCTGAGAGTTCTACGTCTACATCCGAAGGCTGCTAGTGGAAGACTGACTTCCAGACAACTAGGATGAGAGTATTAGGCCCATACCCACAATGACACACCTATTCCAACCAGGCCATACCTCCAGATGGTGCCACTCCCTGGTCCAAGAATATACAAACCATGACAGAAGGCTTGAGTAATTAATTCAATTTAGTGTGCTGAACATGATGGCTTTGTGGTTTGGTATCTCTTAGGGTTAAGGATGAGGATGGATGGGGAACAGCACAGTGGCACACATTCCTGTAGTAGCTGAATGATTCTACCTACAGGAGGCACTTGGCTGCCTGTTCCCTGCTCTTCTCTTCACTGTGGCTCTCTGGTTTCCAGTTCAGACTGGTTTACACCATCTTGATGACCCCAGAGTCCGGCTTGCCCAACCATTGCTCACTGCCTAAATGTTGCATATGTGTGGATCAGACAAGTGATGCTCTCCATGACACTTGACAGTGATGCACAGGTCTCACCCAGACTGCAAAACAGAAAGATCAGCTCTCAGTAGTATGGGAAGACAAATTAGATAGGAAGCAAGCTCTAGCTAATCCAATGGCTTACAGCCACACTTCTGTCATTCCCTGTGTACTTGTGTATGTGGTTCAGTGTTATGTTTCTATGCAGAGGCAACCCCCAGCTCCTCAGCACAAGTAAAAAGAACGACTCAGAGCTTCATTTGCCTTGTTAAACGTGTGTATTGCTTTTTTCATGGCAGATTTAGGTTTCACCGCTAATTGATGAGAACATCTTCAGGGAACAGCTCTTGCCATTAGATCAGAGACCTTTGGGAGATGGCCTCTTAGCAAACATTCTCAGGGCCAACTGAGCATCCCTGTGGGGGCAGGTCACAGAATGCCACTATCATTAACAGTGGATCTGCTGCAAAGACCTTTAGCCTAGCCCTGCTATACATTCAGCACGTTTTGGTTGTGTTTTCTTTCTCACTAGTGAATAATCTGTATAGAATGAGCCTCAAGCCAAGCCTTGGCTTTGCTGTTTACTAGCAAATATTTAACCTTCACTCCCTGCACCACCAAATGGGACTAATAAAAGCACTTTGAGTCAGTAGGATGATTCAGTGTGTTATAGACCTTGTAACAGTAGCTAGTGGCCATAACTAATAAGCCTTTTGCCATTGCCTCTGCTGCGGCTGTTGACACTGTCCAGGATACTGCACCCTTATCTGCCCTTACACAGAGGTACCAGCTCTCAGGGTCCAGACTGGCCTCTCCCCACAAAGAATAACTTCCCTGAAGGACATTCCTTTATGAATTACTAGAGGATGTAGCAGGGTGGGTCAGCATGGACTCTGGAACCCGAGTAATTGTTTTAAATTCCCAGTTTTACCATGATGTAGGCCGAACTGCTTCCTGTCTCCACAGCCAGTGACCTATCTACCTTTTTAGGACTGAATCTAAGAAATCCTGGGGGTGGGGGTGGGGGGTTAGGTGCTTACCTAACTCAGACAACCTCAGAATAGGGAGTGGGAAAATGTTGTGGCCATGCTGTGAAATTTCACTTTTAACTTCTTGTTACTCACTATTAAAGTTGAAGTCCCAGTATCCTGTTCATAGCACTTCCTGCTGTCCAGGTCTGCCATGCAACTTAGGATTTGCTTTCCCCCAGAGATCTCAGGTCTCAACTTTATCTCATTCTTGTGTGTTTATTTTTCTGCCTTCTCCAGAGAGTTAAAGTAGTTGGCCCAGCACATTGAAGGCTCTGAAAGTAGAAATTATGTTAAGGATGCTAGATATTCTCTGCTGCACAATACACAAGTCCTTGTCCCTATATAGCATATATAGTACAGTTGGACAAAAGGAGGGCAAAGCGTCATAATAAGGAAACTATGAAGGATATTAGTGATTAGTGCTCCAAAGAAAAGAAATGGAAGTGTCTCCCCTAGAGTATGAACTTTCTGAATTAAGCATATATATTTCGCTGTAGTAATGTTTGGAGAGATAGGCTTTTAGATGGATTGGTTTGTTGGGTTGTTGGTTTGTTGAGACAGGGTCTCACTATGTAGCAAGTGCTGGGATTTCAGACATGTGCTACCACATTAGGCTAAGTTGCTTTTGAGGAGGGTAAAAGTCGTAAGAACTGGAGCCATTCTGTGTCCTGGAGAAGAGCCTTCAGACAGAGCGATCATAAGTGGGATGCCCCGAGACTGGAGTATTGTAGACAGAGCCCTGGGTCCTCTGAGGATGAGCGGTGTTGGTCGAGGGCTTTGAGGAGGGATGGGATTTGGCTTCCTTCTAGAAAAGCAGCTCTGCCACTGTGTGGAGTACCTGAGCTCTCACGGGCTTTTGCTGTAGCTGCCTTCCTCCAAGTCTCACTCTGCTCTTTTCTCTGGAAGGAGAAAACGCACAGAAGCCCTGGTCCCCCTTTTTGCTCACCTACACCCCCCAGATCTGCAGTCCCAGCTGGAGTCCTGCAGTTTTACCTGAATGGGAGCTCTCACTGGGAAAACACAGCACAAATGGATCTTGTCTGACCTCTTTACACAGGCACTCTTCAGTGCCCCGTCTCCACATTACTGCTCATCACTGCCTCCTGTACGATGGACCATGGCCCTTCCCTTTTCACTCTAGCAGGCTACTAGTATAGCACATCTCTCTTTGTAGGTGGGTTGTATATCTGACTGTTGTCATTCACAAGGAGAGACATGAAAGAAATGCTTTCTTCTGAGGCCTTCTGCAGACCAGGAGGGACTCACCACAAACTGAGGTGTCACTTTGATCTTGAATTTTACAGCTTCATACGTGTTGAAACATAAATGTTGTATTGTTTCCCAGTGCTTCAAGTATTGTCTTAGGGCCAGGGTGTCAGTGAATGCAGAAGCAAAGGACTGACTGCTACTCAACACTTCAAGCCTTGCCCCAGCCCCAGACCCTAGCTCCTCCTAACCCTAACCCTAACCCTAACCCTAACTCAGTAAGAGACCTTTGTGCCTATGGGACTACAAAAAGAACTAGGTCAACAGAATGGGAATTGAGATGACAGAGTCAGGACAAGACAAGGGTGAAGATGTGAGGCGTATACTGGAGAACCACAGACAGAAAAGATAATGGTACTCTTTTGTATAGTGCCTGGCTCTCAACTGTCGAACTGGTTTGAAACAGAAGATGACTTGGGAATCGGATAATGGATCCCCACTTTTACAAAAAGAGATGGCGTAAGACCTTGTGATTTCACCCTGGTTTAGGTCCTTTTACTCTTGGCTGGAATCCTTCAGCTGTTTAGGTTCTGTGACCTCCTAATAGCTTAAGACAAAACAAAACAAAAGGCAGTTTATCTTTTCACATCAGCTGCAGTTTTGTTGAAATGAGACCTTTCTAGTGTATGCCTCAGAGCTCCTGATAAGTGAAACTACAATTGGTTTCTGTATTTGGTGATCTATTTTATGAGTTTCAAAAGCCACAACAGAGAACTCTTTCTTCTGGTGTTTATGGAACAGTTTATGGAGAGGTGCTCACTTTGGCTGGCTGCACTAGGAAGAGAGGAGCCTGTGTTCTCTTCTAACTAGAAGGTGCTGCAGGACCCTAATTCCACAAGTCTTCCGAGATGATTTTCAGCATGGGGCTAGCCTATCATGTTAGAATGAAAAGGTGTATGATGATAGAGTAAGAAAAAACAAAGTAGAGATGCCTGCCCTGGACTTGACAGAATAGAATTTCATTCATTGATTCTGACAGATAATGGTCTTGAGACAGACAGATAGATAGATAGATAGATAGATAGATAGATAGATAGATAGATAGATAGATAGATAGATAGATCTCCCAAGCTGGTTAAGAGCTTTTCAATCTTCCTTCCACAATATCTCTTCTAAGTGCTGAGATTACAGACTTGTGTCACTCTGTTCAGCCTAAACATAATTTTTCTATATATGCAGTGTACAGCATGCATATGCACTGCTATACCCATATGAAGGTCAGAGCCAGATTTCAAGTGTCTATGGGAGAAGTAGGGACTCTGATTCTATGGTTATGCTATGTACTCTAGGCTGGAAAGGCTGGGAGGTACCTTGGCTTTCTCCACATTCCATCGGTAACTGTGGACTTAAAGACACATGTTGCTGTACCTGGCTGTTTTACATGGGTTTCAGGGCATTGAGCTCAGGTCATCAGGCTTGCATAACAAGCACTTTTACCTGCTAAGCCATTTCCCCAGCCTGTGAACACAGTTCTGATTCCAAGCTGCCCCTCCATAGAGATGGGGAGTTAGTGGTGGGCTTAGGCATTAACATTTAGTTGGCCCTTTTGGGAAAACTTTAAAATAGGCATAGACCAGATAAGAAGAATGTGGTAATACCTGTTTAAGAATGATTGGAATATTTACTGTTTAAGGGCATATTTCTATCTCACATTTACATTTCCTTGGACTTCTTGATGGCAGTCATGTATCTCCTAATCTGACCAGTTACTGGCTCATACTTCCTGTGGGGGTCAGGGGGGCTGAATCTTTAGAGTGATCTTTGAAGAAAAGGACTAAAAGGTGTTTTGTTTTGTTTTGTTTTGTTTTGTTTTCTTAACAAAATTTAAATTACTGTATAATTGCTGTGAGATTTCTCTTACCTTTGTCCTGGGCACAAAGCACAAAACTATGCTAGGTAAGCTGCGATACCACAAATTTCCATCCCAAGTTCATGGGTTTGTTTGTTTTTTTTCCTGAAATACATGAAGAAAAAGCAAAAGCAAGCCATGCACACAGCTCTTAATTATCATATAACCAGAAAGGTGATAATGTGGAGCAGCCAGCTGGAGGCATCCATTCCACACATGGTCGTAGCTCTACACAAGTACCAAAACATACATGTAGAGGTCAAAGGACCTCTTGAAGAAGTTGGGTCCCAGGGATGGAATTGAGGTCATCGAGCTTGGCAAACCTTTTATCTGCTGAGCATCTCATTGACTCAAATTTATGCAAAGCACATTGTTTGAGGGTGGTTTTTATTTGGTTTGGTTTGGTTTGTTTCTAAGGCAAAATTTCACTAGGGAGCCAAGGCTAAGCTCAAACTTATGGACTTAAGGATCCTCCAACCAGGATCATAGGTGTTGGCACATACCTTTAATCTTAGTACTCAGGAGGCAGAAGCAAGCAGATCTCTGAATTGGAAGCCAGCCCAGTTGACAGAGTGAATTCCAGGACAGCCAGGGTTACACACATACACAGAAAACCTGTCTGGAAAAGCAAACAAAATAAGTCCTCCTACCTCATTTTCATAAGTAACTGGAACTCTAAGCACTTGTTATGCCAGTAGTAATGCTTTTGTGTGTGTGTGTGTGTGTGTGTGTGTGTGTGTGTGTGTGTGTGTGTGTGTGTGAGAGAGAGAGAGAGAGAGAGAGAGAGAGAGAGAGAGAGAGAGAGGGATTTTCGAGTTATTAAAGTAATGGTTTAGGATACATGATGTATTTCATTCTGGTAGGCTTTCTCTGTGACCTTAGAGTCTTGTGACCATTGTGGATGGTGGCAAGGTGATTATGACCAGTGTCAGAATACATCCAGTTTAACTCTGGATCTATCAATGATTCTTTTATTTCTGTGTAAGGATATAGTGAGTCTCTTTCAATGAGGACAGAGACTAGGACAGAGTTTTAGTCCCTAGGCATTTGAAAACAGAAATGGGAGCTAGATTCTAGATGGAGATTGTCTGTGTTTAGATGGCTGTGAAGGGGCTAGAGCCTACTGGTAGAGCATGTACTCAAGGCTCTGGGTTGTATCCCCATTATCATAAAGATAGAACCTTGAGGAGGTGAGGGCACTATTACTGATTCATCTTTCTTGATCTTTGCAACAGCCCTGGGAGGCTGACTTTTGACATGGACACAAACCTTTACAAAGATTGAATGTGAGGCTATGGATACAGCTCCATGACAGCTCCTATCCAGCATGCCTGAGCAGCAAAAATAAGCAAGGTTAGATAGAAGCTATTAGCAGGCTTCCTCTCCAGATGAAGAGATGGCTTCTCCCTTCTAGAAGATTTATTAAGTGGTCGTCACTTAAAGGTAACTTATGTGGTTTTGGCACATACCTTTTATCCCATCACTGGGGAGGCAGAGGCAGATGGATCTCTGAGTTCAAGGCCATACAGAGGTTAACAATGACCTATGCTTTTAAAACGGGGTGTAGGTATGTGTGTTTCTGAGTGAGCATGTGGATGAATGTGCAACATACTTGTGAAGGCCCCATGGCCTTAAATTGTAAGGATAGCAGTACACAGATTTTGTTATCCTTGTTAAACAAGGTTGTTCTTTTTTTGTTTTGTTTTGTTTTGTTTTGTTTTATTTTTGAGATAGAGTTTCTCTGTATAGCCCTGGCTGTTCTGGAACTCACTCTGTAGACTAGGCTGGCCTCGAACTCAGAAATCCGCCTGCCTCTGCCTCCCAAGTGCTGGGATTAAAGGCGTGTGCCACCACCACTCGGCGACATGATGCATTTGTATGACGCATTTTGTTTGCTTTGCAGTGTTTGAGACAATGTCTCATTAATATCTCAAGTTCTCCAGTGTTAGGACTGCAGGTCTCTTCCTCCAATCCTGTCTTGTATATAAGCCACTCCCTCCTTTCCTCTGCATATTCCTTCTTTGTGTGTATCGGGTTATTTAATCAGCTGGCTGCTGAAAGGTGTGTGTTCGTCTCATGTTATTACAGGTCACACTGCAAGCTTGCATCCTTTGTCTTTCAATGAGGTTTCCTTCCCACCTTCCCTTGCCTCCTAGGTAAGCCAAAAGCATCCTATTAAGCTACTTTTGTTGTTGTTGTTGTTGTTGTTGTTGTTGTTGTTGTTACATTTACTTAAGTATATGTGAGTGAACCTTCACATGGGAAAGTCAGAGGACATCTTGTAAGAATCCATTTTCTCCTTCCTTGTGGATTTTGAGTTATCAGGTTCAGTAGCAAGTTTCCTTACCAACTGAGTCATCTCACTTTTGTTTTGATACCTATATGTGTGTGTATATGTATGTATAAAGATTTAAAAAAAAAAAAACTTAGACCAAGGCAGTGGTTCTCAACCTGTAGGTCACAGCCCCTTTTGGAATTGACCAACCCTTTCACAGAGATCACATATTAAATACCCTCATATCAAATATTTACATTACAATCCATAACAGCAAAATTACAGTTAGAAAGTAGCAATGAAATGTTATGTTTGGAGTCACCACAGCATGAGGAACTGTATTAAAGGGTTGCAGTATTAGGAAGGTTGAGAACCATTAAGCTAAGTGAAAGAAGGAAATAATATGCTCTGTATTTTTTACTTACATTAACTTAGTTATATATGTGGATACATATGTATACCATAGTGTGTATGTGGAGGTCAGGAGACACCTTTCGGGGATCCAGTCTCTTCCACCATGTGGGACCCAGGGATCAAACTCAATTTACTAATTCATGTAGCAGGCACTTTTACCCACAGAGCAATCTCATCAGTCCTGATACTCTACTTATTAAGTGCCATTGTGTATCCTACCATATCACCATTAGGTGAGATTATTATATATTTAGTTTTTAGTTTGTTTTGTGAACCTGTGACTATGGCAGAGACTCCTAGATAACCCAGATAAACTGAGTGTGCACCAATGGTGTCAAGCTCCCACTGACCCTCTGTAGTATTCGCTCAATGGAGCAGACTCAGTTCAGCAGAACAAGCACTGGGGCTGTGTTAGAGAAGGAGTCTCTACCTGGTTGTGTTTGGTTCTGTTTCAAGCAGTGTGGCAGTCTCTTCAGAAGACAGAAATGAGCATGTGCCAACATGTACTGAGTACAAACCAGAGCCACAGAGACTTGGAGAAGACAACAACCTTAGCTAGGCATGAGGGCACACATCTGTGATCCCAGTACTCCAAGGGAACATTGTGACAAGTTCTGGGGCAGCTTCTCAAAATGCAAAGCATAAATCAAATATACTTCATCCTCCTTCATATGTACTTTTAGCTGTCATAATATTACCTCTAGATGGCCTTCCAGTACATCTTTTTAACAATTACTATAAAGAATGGTAAATCTCTATTTTTATTTTTTAATCTTTGTGTATGGGTGTTTTGCATACATGTATATATCTGTACACCATTTGTATTCCTGGTGCCCACGGTTGCCAGAGAGGGTATCAGGTCACCTGGAACTGGAATCACAGATCTTTGCAAGGTGCTGGGAATTGAATCTCTAAGTCCTCTAGAAGAACATCCAGCACACTTAACCATTCAGCCATCTCACCAGCCCCTTTGAATAATAAAACTTGGTTCTGTGTTGTTTTTCTTGTAGTATTGTGGGGTGTGTGTGTGTGTGTGTGTGTGTGTGTGTGTATTTTGAGACATGGTCTCCATAAAATCCCTGGCTGGCCTGGAACTCATTATGTTGATCAGGTTAGCCTAGAACTCATAGGGATCCACCTGCCTCCACCTCCTGAGTGCTCAAGTTAAAGGCATGCACAACCTTTGACATGAGTAGTAAATCTTTAATATTGAGTCATTTCTAGCCAGTGAGATCACTCAACCAATAAAGGCACTTGCTGCCAAGGCTGACTCCCATAGTTCCACCTTCAAGACCCACATGGTAGAAGGAGAGAGCCGACTCCTCAAAGTTTTCCTCCAAACACATATGTATTATGCCATGTACACACACATGTGCGTGTACACACAAATACAAACTTAATAAAGATTATGAAGTAACACAAGTATTTTCTAAGATTTGTCTTATCTCACTGCTGTTACTTTCTTTTTATATCAAAATCATAGCTCCTAAATTTTTATTTTAAAATGTGCTATAAAATTATTTTCAACTCAATTTCCATTCCCTTATCCCCCCCACTCCACCCTACCCCCCCCCCCAAACATTTTGTGTCTTCATGGTGTTTCATTCTTACAGTCTTAAAATAGCAACTAATAACCTGTTGTTCATTGGTTTCTGTTTGGTGCTGGGGGTTAAAAACTAAATAGGGTGACACATAACACCCTGAGGGACACCACCTAGGAGAATCTTAGGTCAAAAGTGTGCTTGCCTCTTCCTTTGAGGTGGATTCTCATGTAGCCCAGGCTGGCATTGAGCATGACACGCTCTAGAGAATGATCATCTGCTGCCATTTATATGGAGCCAAGGATTGGCCCTGGGGTCTCATGCATAGGTGAATTCAGTACCAGCTGAGTCATGTCTCCAGCCCTCCTATTACATCTTTCAGCAGTACTTTAATGTGTGATTTCCCTTTTTTCACAAAGCATCTATGCAGTCTGGGAATGGGTTTGTTTATGCAGTCTGGGAATTGGTTTGTTTAGTGTATTTTAAACATTTCATGAAGGTGTGTTCTTGTTTCTGTTTCTCAATAAGGCATTAGCTCTGCAGCCAGGTTGGCCTCAAACTCAGGATCCCCCAACTTGGCCTCCTAAGTGCTGAGATTACAGGCAGACTCTACCATCTCTCAGTGTGTTCTTGCTGTTTTTGTGCTATTTTCCTTGTCTCACATGTTTTTAGTTATCTTACTTTTCTTTGTAAGGGTAATAAGTTTAATAGTCCATCTGAAAATGCATCCTGTTGAGTTCAAACAAGGTGTTGCCAATGCAGAGAATATCATAAGGCCAGCCTTCAATGAAGAGGTGACTGTTGAGAGCATTAGAGAGGAGCTGGTGTTGAATGTTTACCCAGTGTCCAAGCACCTGCAGACCTTCCATGATAGGAATGTCAGGAAGGAAATAGGCATGTCTAGGTGGATGCTTGCCTAGAGGGAAGTTCCATTCTCTGACAGAAGGAGGGAACATCTTTCAAGAAAGAAGGGTAGACTGGTACAAAGCAGGAGATGTACTGCTGTTATCCTTTGAAGGTCAGCCTGCAGCACCTGGGGTTCCTCAGGGCTTTACAGACTCTTCCTTAGGTTCCTTGGAGTCTTAGAAAGGTCATACATCAGGATGCTGCGGCTTGTACTCTTATTAAAGGTCTATTAAAGATTTCCTTGGGAAAGAGATTGGTCTTTTTCCTCTCGCTTTCCCATCATTTCTATTGAGAAGATAGGTTTTGAAAAGGTGTTGTTGCCGGGCAGTTGTGGCGCACGCCTTTAATCCCAGCACTTGGGAGGCAGAGGCAGGCGGATTTCTGAGTTCGAGGCCAGCCTGGTCTACAGAGTGAGTTCCAGGACAGCCAGGGCTACACAGAGAAACCCTGTCTCGAAAAACCAAAAAAAAAGAAAACAAGCAAGCAAGAAAGAAAAGGTGTTGGTGTTGGTGTTTTGAGGGGATATTCTGTGGAAGAAGTTGCTGTCCTGCCTTAGGTTGATTTACCTAGGGAATGATTCCAACAGCTGTCAACTCTTGTCAGTGAGTTCTGCTGTCTTCCTGTTCCTTCCTGAGTCTGGTCCCTGCCTCCAGCTTAGTCTCATTCTCTCCCTGACTTACTAGCATAACATCTTAGTGAGTGCTTTCTCATCTTGCCAGCTGCTTATCCACAGTACTGAGTTGTCTTTGTAAAGCCAGTGGAGCCCATATCAACTTCCCCTGTTAGTGTTCTCCATCATCCTGGACAAAGGTGAATGCTGTTGCATACAGAGTCTGGTGTTGTCTAGCCTTGCCTCTTGATGTTTTCTTCATTCACCCCAAACTTCAGATCATGATCAGAACTGCTACCATTCCTCAAAAATCCTCCCTGGAACCCTTCTCTGGCTTGTCCTCCAAGCCAGAGCCCAACTGAACCGTCTGTCTGTCTGTGTGCCCTGCACCTTTCTCTACAAGCACTCTATGCACTGGACCCTGATTGTTTGCTTCCTCAATAGACCCTTAGTTCCTCAAGGGAAGACACTGGGTCTTCAGCATTGTTTCTTTCAAGCCAAGTGCACAAGACTCTAGTAAATGGTTATAAATGAATGAATAGTGTAAAACCCTCAAAAGACCCCATCCCTCAAAAGCTCCATTTAGCCATGGAAATGTGGAATGTGTACATAGAAAAGGAGAAGTGCATATAATACTAAGGTCCTAAACAAGCTTTCAGTATCTGAGTGGGAACAAATGCCCTATGTCTTTGGTATGGGGATAAGGGAAGAATGCATGTGATTTCTAGGTGCCAGCCAGCTCCTTCATCCTCAGGGTTAGGTTTGTCCTCAGGCAGTGCTCCATTTTTGTTTCATACAAGTTTAGTTCCTTGTTCCATCTTTGAATGCTACAACGTGTTGCTGCTGTGGTGCTATCTTTGGAGTTTAATTAAGCATTTGATATATGGGGTCCCCAGTGTAGTGCAGAGCAAGATTAGGGGATGGCAGATTTTCAGACCCCTGCCACTTTTCATTTGGAAAACTACAATTACATATATTTTACCTTGGGATGTTTTCAGTTAAGTGTATTGGGTGAATTCTGGAGATCTGAACCTGAAATTCACCATGGAGATTTCATGCTGTATACACTTAACAGCATGTTTATATCCTTCATCAGGTGTTTCCCCTCCAGAGGCACTGTCCATATTAGCTCCTTTTCTCATTACTGCAACAAAAGCAATTTAAGGAGGAAAAGGCTTATTTTGGCTCCCAGTTTGAAGGCATAGTGAGGAATATAGCTGCTTTCATTGTGTCCAGGGATAACACTCAGCTTGCCTTTTCCGTTTTCCTCTGTCAGCCACGTTCACAGTGGTTCTTTCCAACCTCAGTTAAGCCTGTCTGGAAGCATCTTCACAGATGCACCCTGAGACCTGTTGTCTAGGTGATGGTAAACCCAGTCAAGCTGGCAATGGAGATGAACCATCATACTGTCTGTCCAAAGTATTTGTGACATACCTACCAAAGATCCTTGCCTTCAAAGGTGAAAGGGCATAGTGTTATATCAGTAAAGCCCCAGCGGAGGGTTCAGGGTGACTGAGCCTGTGAATTGTAGTTTGTTCTTCACAGCTCTCTGATAGCCTAGTGGAGTCCCAATCACCTGATGTGGGCCCCAAGTTACTACAGCCAGCCTCTGTGGTGCTGAGTCCTATCCCTAAGCTCCATCCTTCTAAATACATGGTGACTAAGTATACTGACAACAAGCATGGGTAGTAGGGACCAGTAGCTATTTGAGCAAAGTACCAAATTCACCCTTGGCTTTACATCTCACATCTCACCTCCGTGTAAAAGAATCAAATCGAGTATCTGTACCTCTCATCTGTCAGTGTTGGAGTTTAGGTTAGCTTCAGTTTATCTCCCCCTCAGTAGCACACTCCTGCACTGCGTTTCACATGATCTTGAGAAATAGCTGTCCAGCATTAGGGAGCACTTGAGAATGTGATGCACTATTCAGAAAAGACCAACCCAGTTCTTCCTGGAACTAATTTTTTTTTTTTTTCCAAAAAATTCCACCAAGCTGTTAAAAGGAAAATAGCTGCTAAGAGTTCGGACATGCAAATATTTTCAGCTCTATAACTAACCAAGCAATCTATAGTGTCACCGTGATGGGGGACAGCAGGACAAAAGGCCAACTAATGCCTGAACTGACTCCTCCCAGCTGTTGGTGAACTCCCAGATTGCCTAATCCAGTTGGGAAAGCACTTTATTTGGACCTAGCACACAGCACAGTGTCTTTGGTGAACAAGGTGCCAGTGCAGCATCTGCAGGCAACATGGCCAGAGTAGCTCTGAGCAAGTTCCTCCACTCCTCTAGGTGCCCATTTCCTTGACTGTTGCATGAGACAAAATAGCACCTATGGGTGTTCAAGGGACAGCACAGCCAGGTGCTGATTTGGAGTTCGCCTGCCAGACTCTGGGTTTCCTAATTCTCATTCTGTTCTTCCTCCCATCCCTGGGAGCTGTCACTTCCACTGCCATGGTAGGAAAACCAGGTCCAGAAAGAGACCAGGCCTAGGACTCAAATCCAGAGCCATTGTCTTCCTAGCATCCAATGATTGGTATTTTCAAGAAGCCAGAAGAAACACATCAGGTAGAGCCCTGGAGCCTTACAGGCAAGTGGAATTGGGCCAGATAGCATTGGAGTTTGTTCCCGGCATCCCAGCCCCTCTGTGCTTGAGGGCCTGCCTCCTGCAGATGTCAGCACCACTCTGACAACATGACATCATCCAGCATGCACTTCCAGTTCTGACTCTACCTTTCAGAGTTAGCAGGAAATTTCCAGAGCATTTAGAAGCTGTGTATCAGGCACGTGTTAGAGTGCCCTGCCGAGCTCTACCTTGGAGTTGGGCTTCTTCCAATCCAAGGGGACCCACAAGGAGGCTAGAGGCCATAACCTTGTGCTGAAAAGTGCACGGAGAAGGACCTGATCCTCATCAACATAGTCTTTTTCCTTGAAGACTAGCTTCATCATACATTAGCTAATCTCCTATGAGCTGGGCAGTGTTAACCTCAAAGGCACACTAGTCCCTTTTTACAATAAAAATCAAAAATCCCAGAGTTCTTTGGACACTGGCTGCCCACAGCAACATTGCAGACCTTCCTTCTGTGCCGTGATTGTGTCTTGGACTAGACAGAGCTCGCTCTAACCCAGGAAGGCTACACACCTCACTGGGTGCAACAGAGCTATTTGGGAGAGCCTCAAGATGAGCTGCTTGAAGCCACTGGGCTTGTGCTCTGGAGTTGCTTCTCATGGGACTCCTTGCCTAAGAGATGCCTCCAGGTATACTGCATCCTAGAGTAGGTAAGTCCAAGACTGGACACAACCAGCAGACCCACTGCAAATGATCACCTCCCAAGTACCCTTTCCATTGCTGTTAAGATACTAGAATATAAGGTGTGTAATTTCATAAAATGTAGTTGGAGGGGTCTGTATGACTTAATATCACCTCCAGTTCTAAGGTTTTTTTTTTTAATTAGGTATTTTCCTCGTTTACATTTTCAATGCTATCCCAAAGGTCCCCCATACCCACCCCCCCATAAGGTGCTTTTTTTTGTATACCTTCGCATACACATCCCTTAACACCCTCCTGCTTCCTTGTAAGTGAAGCAAGCACAAGTCACTTGCATTCCAAAAAGTCCTCACTGCCACATAGCCAGGTGGTCATCTTGCCAGCTCTTTCATGATCCAGATAAATGGAATTCATTTAGCTCGTAGCTTTGCCATGCTAAAGGATTTCCTCGGGACCAGGTGCCCTGCATGATCAGAACAGCATGCCCTGGCATGCTGCCTGAAGAGCCCAGCAGCCAAAGAGAAGTCAAGCATGTTTCACCAAGTAACCCTGCCTTCCATCCAAGACAGAAATAGTCTGGGTGTCAGCCCAAGTCCCCAGCATAGTTTCAACAGGCCATTCTGCCTAGCTGTCTTGGCTGCCCCAGCCCCCTGTGTGTTGGGAACACACAGACTGGCTGCCCTGCCCTAAGTGAACAGATAGTGGATCTTTTGACATGCAAGAAAAGCAGGGTCATGACAACAGCCGCCTGACCTAGGAGAGTGTCTTCTTTATATACCTGGCTGCCTGTCCCATCTAGCCTAAGACCTGTTAGTATCTGTCTATCCTTCATTCTCATCCCTCCATCTTACTGTAGTAGATCATCACATTTCCGACTTCAGGTTTCCAGACTCCAAGGGGTCGGTGTCTTGGTGGTAGTAGTGGGATAATGCTGGCAGGTGCTGCCACCCTACGTTCCTGAGTGCACCACTCTTAAAAGCAAGGCTCAATGCTGATACTCTTGTGGGCAATATAGGCAAAACAGCCCCAACATGGAGTTCCTGTAGTTTCCCCACTTTTCAGATACAGATCTGAGGTGAGGCTGTGGGCAATTGGGAGGGCAGGCAGGTCACTCAGCATCACTGATCAAAACCAAGAAACCTTGTCCGCAACAAGCCCTGGACTACCCTTTGGAGTCGGTTATTATGTCTTAAGACCCACATAGGTTAACTAGGAAGGGTGAGTGTATCCAAGAGGCCATGAATTTGGCTAAGCCCTGAAAGCAGTGCCACCTGTTGTGGGATATCTCAGACACAAAGAAGAATGCACACTATGGAAACAGCTAGACCAGGCATAATATCCCAGCAGTGAGCACCTATTAGTGCTGCATTAGGGTAATAGCTATTCTAAACACAGGATCAAACACAAACCACTCTGCTAAGATAGGGCCTGAACCTTCATTACCCAGAGAATGGGATTCAGCACATTGACCCTCAACACCCTGTATCATGTTTGGTGAAGTGATGGCACTGCACAGCTGCACATTTACATTCTGCAAAAGTTGCAGCAGTGGCAGACTGTGAGCATGTGTCCTGAAGGAAAAGCTACTGTGGTGCCCAGATACATCATAGATTATGTGAATGGGTTATGCCATGCCTTCTGAAGCCTCTGGGAAAGTCCACTGGATTGCTTGCTGTCCATCCTGTCTGGGTAGAGTGTTTTAACATTGCTAACAGTACCAGTTACTTTAAAAAAAAAAAAAAAAAAGCTAAAGTGCTGATTTTTTACATCCAAATATAGAAAGTAAAAGCATAAGCAGCTCCAGGTTTGCCTTGGAAGAAGTATTGATTCACTGCTAAAAGGGAAATCAGAGGAACAGGGTGGTGGTTACACAGAAACAGTGGTGCAGCCTGCTGGCCTTAGAGAAGGACTTTTTGGTCAAAAAGTCTGCCAGTGTGAAGAGAAAAGCTCATTTGAATATTAAAATTTGCTCAGATGGGCTGGTGAGATGGCTCAGGGGTTAAGAGCACTGACTGCTCTTCCAAAGGTCCTGAGTTCAAATCCCAGCAACTACATGGTGGCTCACAACCATCTGTAACGAAATCGGATGCCTCTTCTGGAATGTCTGAAGACAGCTACAGTATACTTACATATAATAAATAAATAAATATTTTTTAAAATTTTTGCTCAGAAAGCTGGGCTTGGTGGCACTTGCCCTTAATTTCAGCACTCAGGAAGTAGAGGTATGTGGATCTCTGTGAGTTCTATGCTAGCCAAGGCTATGTAGAAAAAAAAACATGTCTCTGGGATTGGGGAAAATGTCCAAGAGCCAGTTCTCCTCCTCAGTTTTCAGGCTTCTGTGAGACATTGTGCCCCCAGCCTCTCCAGGGATCTGGATGGTTGAAGAGTAAAAATGAGCCATTCATAGTGAGACTAGTTCTGACCAATACTAAAGGCTCTGCAAAGTAACTTGCCTGTCATGTGCACACTTAGTAAGCTCATGTCACACTTGGTCATAGTCAAGAGGACAAAAAACAATAGTAAATTCTCTAAGAAGTTGATCTGGCTTTTGTCTGTTTTGGAGGGTGAGCAGTGGTTGAGACAGGGTCTCACTGTGTAGATTACCATACCCAGTTTGTTTGCCCACTCTTTGTCTCCTCCCTTCCCCGCCCTCCCTCCTTTCCTTCTTTCCTTCCTTCCTTCCTTTTTTTAGTTTTTTATTTTTATCTTTTTATTAATATCATATATGACCATGGTTAAAAATTCAGTAGCAGCTAAGGGCTTGTTTACATAGAAAAAGCAATGGTGGGTGGCCAGAGAGAATGCTTAAATGGTGGTTGGAGTAAGCTTTTTTTTTTTTTTTCCTAGATGACCTAGATTTGTTTCCAGCACCCACATTGGTAGCTCAGACCTATTCATAACTAGAGCTCCAGGGGATCCAACACCTGACCTCAGGTCACCTACACTCAAGTGCATATATACAATTTAATAATTTTTTTAGAGCAGTCACAAAATTCCTCAACAACATATCTGCCTAAAAGCATCTTTTTGTTTTGTGTGTATTGTATGAGTTTTATTGGTACTCAAGAAATTTAGGTAGAAGAGAGACCTAAACTTAGGTAGTAGAGAGGCCACTTTCTAGAGCCACATTTGAAAATGTATTGTTCCTCTCCGAAGCAAACCAGAATGCTGTAGCCTGTTTTATACAAGCTCCCTCCCCTCCCCCCCCCCTTTTTAAGGTTTATTTATTTTATGCATGTGAGTACACTGTGGCTGTTTCAGACACACCAGAAGAGAGTATCAGATCCCATTACAGATGGTTGTGAGCCACCATGTGGTTCCCGGGAATTGAACTCAGGACCTCTGGAAGAGTAGCCAGCGCTCTTAACCACTGAACCATCTCTCCAGCCCCCTCCCCTGCTCTTAATGCTGGCTTCATTTTTAAAAAAACAACAACTGCAGAGTGTTCACAAAATACCCAATCAAAAATGGTAAAAGCTAGTGGGTCAATGAAGACCATGTCTGTGGAAGCTCTCCCTCTACCTTTCATGTGCACTGTGTCCATTAACTTCAGCATTCTTATCGCTACAGTAGAACTGAAGGCAGCCTGCCTTATGGAGCTACTGTGAAGGCTCCACTACAGAAGCATAGCCAGCACTGTGCACCTGGGCCTCATTCTGAGCACACAGCTCATTATCATGATATTGTTGGGTACCACCTCCCTGGGTCAGATACTAATCTTAAACAGCATCCCATACAGATGGTTATCCACTAACAAGGGAAATAAAAAGTTCTGGATCATTCTTTAAATGACATCCATGGCTATTAGTAGTTATTTTATGTATTGAGAGAATATTTGCCATCCTGTAATTTCTATTCTTAGTCATGCTCTGCTCCCTAGAGCCATTGAAACAAGACTATTCTAGATGACAGTTGTTCAGATATTTGAAATAATGACATTGACTACTCTCTTTTCTTTTTTTCTGTGTGTGTGTGTGTGTGTGTGTGTGTGTGTACACTTGCCTATGCAGTGTGTGTGTGTGTGTGTGTGTGTGTGTGTGTGTACACTTGCCTATGCAGAGACCAGAGGTTAATAATCAGGCATCTTTCTCTCATTGGCTGTTCTTACTTTCTAAGACCAGATCTCACTGAATCTGAAACTTGTTGTTATAGCTAGATTGGCTACGCAGATCCACCTCTCTCCAGCCCCCAGAGAAGATATTTGAAACCAGAAGGGCTATTTAAAAGATGGAAGGCTTCTTGTTGAAGTATGCTTTAATAAAGAAGGGTTCTTTGGAGACTTAATGGTAGGCAGGGTGCCTCAATCTCTGGTAAATTGACATAGTGCATATCAGCCACTACTAGTAAGTCTGCTGGCAGGTGTGAACTAGTCACCCTAGAATTTTCTTTCTGTGTTTGTGATGACCCTGGCATGCCCTACTGGATTCTGGTGTATCTATGTGGGACTCTGCTTGAGCCCCCAGCCTATTCTCTGTATGATCTCAGGCCCAAGTCAAATGGTCTTGCTCTACTATACAGTATCCTGGTCTCCACCCATTTGCCAGCCCACTGGTCACTTTTAGCCGTCATGATAGGCACAGTCAGCTCTTGGTGCTGTTTGTTTTTAATTGATTGTAAGTGGTAGTTGTAATAAATTGTGCTTGCTAGGCTAATGATACCTTTCCTAAATTATGCCATGGTGTTGGGTACAACAGCAACAGGATTGCTATTTTAAAATGAGGTTTGGTAAAACAAACAGGCAGGCTGCTTACAGGAACTGCTGAGCTGATGATTAATTGATGTTCTGGAGCTGGCCCTTGCTCTCAGATGTACTGTTCCTGTGATAATCCTGTAGGGAGGCCACAGCCCACACCCTACTTCATTTCCAGATAGAAGACGTGTAGTTTCTTTTCTGCCGCCTTGTGCAGAGGGTAGTGATGCCTGGCTTAAGCTGGCTGTTGGCTCTTTCACAGTATCAAGAGTGCCTTTCCATTCTGGAACACAGTACTTCATCATATTGCCATGTTAAAGAGGCTGATACTTAGGGACATGAAAGAGAGCTTAGATCATGGTTTCAGATTAGATTATGAAAACTGGAAGCTGCTGATACATACCTGTGGCTTGTTAACATATGTCCAGTTCCTGCTAAATAGGTAGAAAGTTTAAATGTGTCTAAGATCATTTTCTTAAGTCATTGAGGAATGAGACCATGGTGAAATTATTAAAGCCAGCGTAATGACGCTTGCCTGTAATCCTGATGAGGGGGAAGCAGAAAAATCACCATGAATTCAGGGCCAGCGTGGGCTACATAACAAGACCGATGTCGTCTTTGAGGAGGCCATTGTTGTCATCATTATTGGCATTATTGTATTAAAAAAGCTGGAGATGTAGCTCTCAATTGGTCGGGATTTACCTAGCACTTAGGAGAAATAGAGTCAAGGCAAGGAGCAATGAGTAGATCGTTGGCAACAGTAGAAAAAACAGTATCTCCAAAGTTACATGGGGAACTAGAGAGATGGCTCAGCAGTTAAGAGCACTGCAGCTTTTGCAAGAAGACTTGCATTTGGTTCCAAGCAGCCATATGGTGCCTCACAACTGTTTATAGTATGGTTATAGGGGCTCCAACACCCTCTTCTGGCCTTACTTACATGCATGCAAACAAAGCACACAAACACATGATGTGAATACATTTTTAAAAAATTTAAAAAGCATGCCAGGTGTGGTGGTGCACACCTTTAATCCCATAATTCAGGAGACAGATGCATGTGGATCACAGCCAGGGCTACAGAGAAACCTTGTCTCCAAAAAAAAAAAAAAAAAAGAACCCAAGTTTGATTCTGAGCGCTCACATCCTATGGCTCACAACCACCTGAAACTCCCACCAACCTCAGGTTCAGAAGACCTCATGCTTCTGGCCTGGGAGGGCAGCTATATTCACATGCACAGCATACACACAGACATAAAAAATTTTTGTTTAGTTTTTTGTTTTGAGACAGGGTCACTATGTAGCCCTAGCTGGGCTCACTATATAGACCAGGCTAGCCTCAAACTCAAAAATCCACCTGCCTCTGCCTTCCAGTAGTAGTTGGGATTAAAGATGTGTGTCCCCGACCTGGTTCCTACACATCATTTAAATTTTAAATTAAGGTGGTTTTTTGGTGGGTGGGTATGGGTATGTGGGTTTATTTTTTCCAAGACAGGGTTTCTTTGTGTAGCCCTGACTATCTCTGGAACTTACTCTGCAGACGGAGCTGGCCTTAAATTGAGAGATCTGTCTGTCTCTGCTTCTCAAGTGAGTGCTGGAATTAAAGGTATGCGCCAGTACCACCTAGAAGATTTAAGTTTGGGGTTTTGTTTTGTTTAAAGAAAAACAAAACAGACCATCCATTTTCCTGAGGAGACTGCACCTGGACCCCAGTTGGTACATGAGCTTGGAGCAGCATTAAGTCCAATTTGGTAGCTGCCAGGGAAGAGCTGTGCCGCCAAATAAACACTCAAGACTACCCTACCCACTGTCCATGTGAAGAATAAACATCATCATGTTTCACTGACTCACAAGTGATGAGGGGGATACACTGGGACCCCAGCAGGCAGAGGATAGCATGGCCAGAGGCATGATGGCTCCTCTATGGCCAGGTGCTGCTGTTGAGTTTGGTGCTACTTAATTCTATAGGGTCAAAGGTCTCTATGGGCATTAAGCTTTTTAGAAGGGGAGCTGGGGACTTCTGATACATATTTGTCATTAGTCCAGGGTTCTAGAACACATAAGCCTGTGGGGCCGTGGGTGTAGGAGAAACGGGAGAGAACCTGTGTCCCGCCAAAGTTCCGGTGCTCTAGATGTGGGAGGACTGCCACACGCTTTCCATGGGCCCCGGGTGGGTGTCTGGCTGAGGGAAGCCTCGGCGGGAGTGGGAGTGGGGGTGGGGGACAGGGGACAGTCCTAGGGCATCCCACGCTGGATACCGCAAAAGAGCTGGGCCCTGGGCGGCTCAGTCAGCACCAGGCCGAAGGGAGGAGAAGGCAGGGGGAGAGGGCACTTGATGGTTCCCACACAGGTGTGAGAGTGTGAGAGTCCTTGGTCCGTGGCTGCAGCATAGGAAGGCCTTCTGATGGGAGGTTAGAGGTGGCTTGTTAGGGGAAAGCCTATCCCATCGTTCAAGCACGGCGGGTCTTGATGAGCAGAGACAGTCTATGGTTTTAGAGCTTTATTGTAGAAAGGCAGGGAGAAGGAGAAAAGGTAGAAGGAAGGACAGAGAGGCTGGCCATAGCCACGTGGAGAGAGGGGAGAAGGGAGAGAGAGAGAAGGAGGGCTAGAGAGTAAGAAAGGTGAGGCCTAAAGAGAGCAAGGAAGGGCCAAGCAGCCCCTCTTATAGTTGGCTGGGCTATCTTGCTGTTGTCAGGTAACTGTGGGGGTGAAGTCTAGCCAGAATGCCAGAAGCTTGGGACTTTGTATGACTAGTCGATAGTCATAGAATTATGGAGTTGGAGGCTCTGTGGTGTCAGGCACCTGGCTCTGGGGACATGGCTCGATTTTCCGTCTCATGTAGAGTTCTGTACTGGGTCACCAGAGCAAGCCCCATTCAACCAAAATAGGCTGCCTTTCACAGTCCCACATAGACCAAGGGGTTTTAGTCACCCAGTGGCCTCTCCAGAGGCAGCAGTGAATGCTGACAAGTGTTGAAGTGCCTGGCTCTCAGAAGTGCCTGTTGTCTGGGACGTGCAGTCTCTCCCCCACAACCTCTATCCCCTCGAATCCTCAGTACCTTTCTGCTAACTAACTAGCACTGCTAACTAAACTAGATCATGGTCTTCAAAAGGGATATTGTTTCTTTGACAGCAGAACCCATCTCAGTTTTCACAGTGTTGTCGCAGTGCTAGATTAGATGTGTACTCATGATGGCAGTGGACTTCTTTCCTTGGCAGCTGGAAAATGGACTCTACAGTTAGCTCCAAGGAAAGCCTTTCTATGTGGAAAAATGGAAATTATCCTGGGGTTTTGTTTTAATATTTACTTTTTATATGTATGAGTGTTTTGGCTTGCATGTGTGTATGTGCCTAGTGCTCAAGGAATATGGTATCAGATTCCCCTGGAACAGAGTTAGTGACAGTCACCATGTGGAAGCTGGGAGCCAAACCCAAGTCCCTTATAAAAGCAGCAAATATTCTTAACTGTTTAGCCATTGCTTCAGCTCTTACATTATGTTTTTGTGATTTGATTTTTTTTTTAATGATTAGTTTTGAAAAAAATGCTTATGGTTAATTTTGTTCTTGTTTGGTTTGGGTTTGGGTTTCTGTCAGGGTCTTACTGTGTAGCCCTAGCTGACCTGGAACTCATTGTATAGACCAGATTGGCCTTGAGCTTACAGAGATCCACCTGTCTTCTGCTCCTTGAGTGTTGGGATTAAAGGTTTATTACATGGTGCCCAGCAAAATTTTTTAAATTTTTAATTAGCATGCTTCAGAAAAAGTAATAAAGAGGGGCTAGAGGGATGGCTTAGCAGTTAACACTAGAGGACTGCCGCAGACCCTCTGGGTCCCTGTGTCTGCGTGGAATGGGGTCTCTCGATGCGGGTGGGCAAAGCATGGATGAGCGACAAACAGACACACACAGGAGAATTCGTGTGAAATCTGAGTGTAATTTTTAAATCAAGCATCAGACTTTTTATGCAGAGGACAATAAGGAAGTTGGGTGACATATTCGCAAGGTACAATTGAGGTAACTGGAATCTTACATAAAACAGAGGAATGCAAACACAAAAGGTCTAACAGGAACCACCTGGGATAGAATTTATTGATAACAGCTGGGATCAACAAGGGCTCTACCCAAGATTCACTAATCTTAGAAGCCAGGGTCAAGGGCTTCGTGCCCTTGCCATAGTTCCTATTTTAGTCTCTTGTATAGTCCACCTTCCCCTTAGGCCATTGTAAATACGTGTGTATGGGTGTAACTCTGCTACAGTTTTAAGTATCTATTCTGGTTTCTCCTTTGGTCTGAAACTTCCTTCTTCCTTGGTGATGGTAAATTCCCGTGTAAGAGAGTGACTTAGCTTTTACAATCTTACTGAATTCCAAGCCCTTGATCTTGGTCAAGGACATTTCTAGGACTGTTGGAACACTGGTGAAAGGCTTTAGCCATGTCAAAATTCAATTTTAAAAAGCACTTATAATAGGATGATATTAAAAGAGAGCATGTGGGTCCATACACTAGACTAACTCGGGAATGGAGAATTAAGGGAACGCCAGGCTCCAGGAGGAGAAGTTCCTTAAAACTCTTTTGCCTCATGAGTGACTTTTAAGCCTTGTCCAGCTGACTTGACCGAAGAGCGTAACGGAGGACAACCTAGGTTCCGTTTCCATTTGCATAAACACATGTAGGGAAAATACCAATGCTTGTAAAATTAAAATCCATTTAAAAAGAAGCAAGTAATAAAGAGCGAGGCATGTGGTGTATGCCTTATTCCTAGCACTCAGGAGTCAAAGGTCAAGCAAGTCTCAATGAGTTGGAAACCAGACAAGACTACATATCAATATGTTGTCTCAAAACAAACAAAGAAATAATTTCAGTAATACAAGAAGTCAGGCTAGTGTAGTACTGAGATAACTGGATTTCTGTTTTGTTATGTTGTGTCTTTTGAGTAATAGTTTCTCTGTGTAGCCCTGGCTGTTTTGGAACTCACTGTGTAGACCAAGCTGGCCTCGAACTCAGAGATCTGCCTGATGGATGATCCTGAATGCTGGGATTAAAGGCATGTGCCACCACCACCTGGCAGTAATTGGATTTCTTGAGCCCAGGGATTCAAGGGCAACCTGGCAATAAGGCAAGACAAAGTATCAAAAAAAAAAAGTTGTTTGTTTGTTTTTTAACACTCTATCCATACAGTGTTGTTCTTAATTCACGGCTTTACTTTAAAAAAAAAAAAAAAAAGCTCATGCCATGTTCAGGATCCTTGATCCTTGATGTCCTGCAAATAGGAGTGGATCCTTACAGCAGGAACCCAAACTGGTGGCACCTGCCTTGGCTTTCAAATGAAACAGTACATCTGCAGAAGAAAAGGTAATGCCATCTGCATCATAAATCTGAAGGGGACCTGGAAGAAGCTCTGATGTGAGCATCATCTCTAAGAGCACTGGCCTCTTTGCTCCTAGGGCCTTGATTTACCAGATCTAAGCAGCCTTCAGAAAGCCTCATCTTCTGGTGGTTACAGATCCCAGGGCTAACTACCAACCCCTAATGTGTCTACCATCTTCCTTCCATTGCTCTGTGTGACACAGATTTTCCTCTGTGCTGTGGTGGACATTGCCATTCTAAGCAACAAGGGAGTTCAATCAGTGAGTCTAATGTGGTTGCTAGCCCAGGAAGTTCTGCACATGTATGGCACTACCTCCCATAAGCACCCATGGGACATCGTGCCTGATCTCTACCTTAAGTGATCCTGAAGAAACTGCAAAAGAAGAACAAGCACAGTGAAAAGGCTATAACCAGGGAGAAATGTCAGAGCGAATGGACCACACTGGCTCCTCAGCTCACTGCTGCTCAGTCAAAGGTGGCATACTGATCTGACACTGTACAGGTGCCTCTGTCTGTGCCTGTCCAGTAATTCCAGCCATTGAAGACTGGTCTGCAGCTCCTACGGCTCAGGCCAGTGAATGGGTTGGAGCCACCACTGAGCTGTTCTGCAAACACTTGAGCAAAAGAAAGGAAGATGGGTGGGAAGTAAATGTTTTCTTTTTAAAAAAGTAATGGGGGGGGGCAACATTTGTTAATATTCAAAGACCTCTTTAAAGTACAAAATGAGAAGCACTACAGAGGGAAATCAGCAGTATTAGTGAGAAATAGACCTAAGCTGGGGCTTGGGGTATTCTGTGGTAAAGCACTTGCTGGGCCAATTCCTCCCTAGCACTGCTATAACACAAAAGCTACTTAAGGCTTTCTACCTGTGAAAGACTGGGAGAGCCTAAACAAGGATGAAACTGTTTCTAGAGTCATTGTGTATGCTGGGATCTTTAGAAACATGGTGTGTGACGTGTGCTTTGGTTTTTATGTTACTGAAGATCAAACCAAGGCAGGTGGCCTACCATTGAACTGTACTGAGAGCTCAGTCAGCTCCTAAGGGCTGTGTTATAAAAACATGAACACACTGAATAATAGAGAAAAATGTCATGGGATGCTCCATATGTGCAAGAAGGGACAGTGTGTCAATTCTTCGTTTATTTGGGGTCAAGAAAAGCTTATTGAGTGTCCAGCAAGGGAATAGCTGAGGTGAGGCACACTGGGCCTTTCTTTCTGCTTTCTGTGCCTCTGGTACTGGAATGGAGATTCTGCTCATAGCCAGCAAGTGCTATATATAGCACTGAACCACATTTCTAGCCCTTTATCTTCCTTTTGATTTTTGTGTGTATTTGATTTTTACTTATTTTGTTGCTGGTAGAGGTAAATGTTACTTCTCCTTCCCTGGGTTCCAGAGATTAAGCTCAGGCTATCAACCTTGTCAGTGCCTTTGTCTGCTGAGCTGTCTCACCAAGCTCGTATTTGGTCTTCTGAGACATGGTCTCTCTCTGTCGCCCTTGTAAACCTGGGACTCATCGTGTTGCCCCAACTGGGCTTATTATGGCACCTGCTTCCTACCTTCTAGAATTACAGGTGTGCACCACCATGCCTGGCTTTTTATTTTTAATAGGAAAACACTCAGGCTGGAGAAACAGGTCAGAGGGCCTGAAATCAGGTAGCTCACAACTCCCTGGAACTCCAGCTTCAGGACGTCCTTTGCCCTTTTTGGTATGCTGTAGCCACTTCACTCATGTAGCATACATACACATATACAAAACCAAAATAAGTCTTTTGTTTTTTTTTTTTTTTTTTTTTTTTTAGAAAAGGGTAAAGGCTGGAGAGATGACTCAGCAGCTAAGAGCTCTTCCAGGCCGGGCGGTGGTGGCACAGGCCTTTAATCCTAGCACTTGGGAGGCAAATGGGGTCAGGCACATGGCAGATTTCTGAGTTCGAGGCCAGCCTGGTCTACAGAGTGAGTTCCAGAACAGCCAGGGCTACACAGAGAAACCCTGTCTCGAAAAACAAGGGAAAAAAAGCTCTTCCAGAGGACCCAGGTCGATTTTCCAGCACCATTGTCTGGCCTTCATTGGCACCAGGCCTTTTTTATTGTAATACTCAAGACTGTACATTAAAATGTGGTTAATATTGACAGGGTATAGTAATGCATGCCTTTAATTCTAGCACTCCAGAAATGGGGAGAAATAGATCTCTGAGTTTGAGGCCACCCTGGTCGTCTACATATCAAGTTCCAACATTGCTAAGCCAAATAAATGTTGTAGAGACTGGAAGATCAGATGTTCAAGGCCAGACTAAACTACATAATACCTTATCTTTGAAGTAAAGGAAGGTGGGACCCAGTAGTGTGGTACTTTTAAGTAAAAAGACAAGGAGCTGAAGCATCAAACAAAGTACTGTTAGCCCTGCTCTTCCCTCATGGTGGGAATCTTGTGGACTCTGCAAACAGCCCCTGTCCCCGTACACAGACCCTCACTCCTGCTCTCCAGCTCTGGGTCATAGGACCTGCTTATTCTTTGTCCACAGGACTAAGCACTGAAGGCATCTACCGGGTCAGTGGAAACAAGTCAGAAATGGAAAGTTTGCAAAGACAGTTTGATCAAGGTAAGTAAGGCACAGTCTGGCCATTAAACCTGAGCCGAGCCTGGGGGTACTAGCTCCACTGCTGTCTGCCACCATTATAGGTTTCCCTAGCCCTGTCTCACTTCTCTGGAAGAACCTGAACCCCTGACCTGAGAGGCATTTGAATTAATGATCAGGCCAGAGGTATCTACATCTCAAAATGGCCCTGTAGGAGAGAAAGTGGGGGAACATTTCCAGATACCTGAGACACTAAGCTGCAGCTCCCACTTCCAAGCTGAACTCTTGGGCTGCCCTGTTCCCATGTTAGTCTATGAGAGTCTCCAAGCTAGTGACTAGCTCTTAATGTGAGAAATGTCCACAATAGATGCCAGGCCATGTCACCAGTGTCAGGGCAGAACAGTGAAGTACTCTTAACTGTCATTAGCCAGAGAGTAGAGAAGCAGAGAGAACGGGGAGCAACTTCTGGAGCAGCCAACACCTGCTGTCATGGGCCAGCTGACAGTGCCACCTTGTAATCATGAGCCACTGTTGAAACGTCAAGAATATGTCCTGGTAAAACACATCTTCCTTATGCACATGTCAGATAATACACTTACTAAGCCAAGATGTCACCAGGTAGAATTATCTTAGAATTATCTGACAGGTACCTATAAAAATCTGAATTGCTGGTAATCCAGAGAGGAGTACTTCATGCCCATCTGTAGACAAGTCTTACAGAATCAATCATGCAGTGAGGCCTAGAGAAAGAAGAAAAATGAGAAGGGTCAGTGGAGCGGTGGGATGAAAGAAAATGAGGGATTCTTCCTCCTTCCATCAGGATTGGATGAAGATATGACTATGGTTGGCAGGAACAGAAGTAAGGAAATAGCTGAAGCTCATCAGATCTGAGTTGAAGGGCAGGTCCCCAGTCATTCTTCTCCTTCCCACAGGCCAGAGGTGACCTGTCAGGCCATGTGTGTGAACCCAGGTTGCCAGCTCTTCTACACTCCATGCTAATCCCAAGCCCCTGCCCTGGGCAACATATATAAGCCTTTTTCTAGGAGCTTTCTTGTGGCTTCTGCTAACTTAGATGGGTCTGGCCTCACTTGGTTGGCTTTCTTTCAGACCACAATCTGGACCTGGCAGAGAAAGACTTCACTGTGAACACTGTGGCAGGGGCCATGAAGAGTTTTTTCTCAGAGCTACCAGACCCCCTGGTACCATACAGCATGCAGATTGACTTGGTGGAAGCTCACAGTAAGTACAGACAGCCTAAGAGAGGCTCCAGGTGGCCTTGCCCTTTTTTTTTTTTTTTTTTAATTAGATTTTTTTTTTAACTTACATTTCAAATGGTATCCCCTCCCCACCACCACCACCAATCCACCCACTCCTGCTTCCTGGCCCTGGCATTCCCCTTCACTGGGGCATAGAGCCTTCACAGGACCAAGGGCCTCTCTCCTCCCATTGATGACCAACAAGGCCATCCTCTGCTACATATGCAGCTGGAGCCATGAGTCTTAACATGTGTACTCTTTGGTTGGTAGTTTAGTCCCTGGGAGCTCTGGGGTTACTGGTTAGTTCATATTGTTGTTCTCCTATGGGGCTGCAAACCCCTTCAGCTCCTTGAGTCCTTTCTCCAGCTCCTCCATTGGGGACCCTGTGCTCAGTCCAATGGATGGCTGAGAGCATTCACCTCTGTATTTGTCAGGCACTGGCAGAACCCCTCAAGAAACAGCTATAACCAGCAAGCACTTGTTGGCATCCACAATAGTGTCTGGGTTTGGTGACTGTGTATGGGATGGATCCCCAGGTGGGGCAGTCTCTGGATGGTCATACCTTTAGTCTCTGCTCCGCACTTTGTCTCTATAATTCCTTCCATGGGTAATTTGTTTCCCCTTTTAGAAGGAAAGAAGTAGCCACACTTTGCTGTTCCTTCTTCTTGAGTTTCATGTGGTTTGTGAATTGTATCTTGGGTATTCCGAGCTTTTGGGCTAATATTGACTTATCAGTGAGTGAATACCATGTGTGTTCTTTGTGATTGGGTTACCTCATTCAGGATGATATTTTCTAGTTCCATCCATTTACCTGAGAATTTCATTAAGTCATTGGGTTCTTTTTGTTTTTGTTTTTGATGTTGTTTTGTTTTTCGAGACAGGGTTTCTCTGTATAGCCCTGGCTGTCCTGGAACTCACTTTGTAGACCATGCTGGCCTCAAACTCAGAAATCCGCCTGCCTCTGCCTTCCAAGTACTGGGATTAAAGGCGTTCGCCACCACCACCCGGCTAAGTCATTGTTTTTAATAGTTGTGTAATACTCCATTGTGTAAATGTACCACACTTTCTGTATCCATTTCTCTGTTGAAGGATATCTGGGTTCTTTCCAGCTTCTGACTATTATAAATAAGGCTGCTATGTACATAGTGCAGCATGTGTCCTTATTACATGTTGGAGCGCCTTCTGGGTATATGCCTAGGAGTGGTATTAGTGGATCCTCAGGTAGAACTCTGTCCAATTTTCTGAGAAACTGCCAAACTGATTTCCAGAGTGGTTGTACAAGCTTGCTGACACCTGAGTTTTTGATCTTAGCCATTCTGACTGGTGTGAGGTGGAATCTCAGGGTTGTTTTGATTTGCATTTCCCTGATGACTAAGGATATTGAACATTTTTTTAGGTGCTTCTCAGCCATTTGGTATTCCTCAGTCGAGAATTCTTTGTTTAGCTCTGTACCCCATTTTGTAATAGTTATTTGTTTCTCTCCAGTCTAACTTCTTGAGTTCTTTGTATATATTGGATATTAGCCCTCTATCGTATATAGGGTTGGTAAAGTTCTTTTCCCAATTGGTAAGTTGCCGTTTTGTCCTATTGACAGTGTCCTTTGCCTACAGAAGCTTTGCAATTTTATGAGGTCCCATTTATCAATTCTTTTTTTTTCTTTTATTTTGTTTTTTGTTTGTTTGTTTTGTTTTGTTTTGTTTTTTTCGAGGCAGGATTTCTCTGTATAGCCCTGGTTGTCCTGGAACTCACTCTATAGACCAGTTTGGCCTTGAAATCAGAAATCCACCTGCCTCTGCCTCCCCAAGTGCTGGGATTAAAGGCATGTGCCTGACCCCATTTGTCAATTCTTGAGGCAAGTGCAAAAGCTATTAGTATTGTGTTCAAGAAATTTTCCCCTGTGCCCATGTACTTGAGGCTCTTCCCCACTTTCTTTTCTCAGTTTTAGTGTCTCTGGTTTTATGTGGAGGTCCTTGATCCACTTGGACTTGAGCTTTGTGCAAGGAGATAAGAATGAATTGATTTACATTCTTCTACATGCTAACCACCAATTGAGCCAGCACCATTTGTTGACAATGCTGTCTTTTTTCCACTGGATGGTTTTAGCTCCTTTGTCAAAGGTCAAGTGACCATCGGTGTGTGGGTTTATTTCTGGGTCTTCAATTCTATTCCATTGATCTACCTGTCTGTCACTGTACCAGTACCATGCAGTTTTTATCACAATTGCTCTGTAGTGCAGCTTGAGGTCAGGGATGGTGATTTCCCCAGACCTTCTTTTGTTGTTAAGAATAGTTTTCCCTATTCTAGGTTTTTTTGTTATTCCAGATGAATTTGCAAATTGTTCTTTCTAACTCTGTGAAGAATTGAGTTGGAATTTTGATGGGGATTGTATTGTATCTGTAGATTGCTTTTGGCAAGATGGCCATTTTTACTATTTTCCTGCCAATTTATCTTACATTTTACTATTTTACATTTTCCTGCCAATCCATGAGCATGGGAGATCTTCTAATCTTCTGAGATCTTCTTCAATTTCTTTCTTCAGAGACTTGAAGTTCTTGTCATGCAGATCTTTCACTTGCCTAAAGTCACACCAGAGTATTTTATATTATTTGTGACTATTGTGAAGGGTGTTGTTTCCCTAATTTCCTTCTCAGCCTTTTTATCCTTTGTGTAGAGGAAGGCCACTGATTTGTTTGAGTTCATTTTATATCCAGTCACATTGCTGAAAATAATATTGTTGGTTGGGAGTCACTACAATATGAGGACCCGTATAAAGGGTCACACACAACATTAGGAAGATTGAGACCCACTCACTGCTCTAGGGTGACCATTGTGTGGGAGTTTTCCCATTGTCTGGCCTTAGGAGAATGTCATGTGCCTTGAAGGACCTGACCTCTTGAGGCTGCCCACCATAGGGCACGTATTCTATTATTTTTGCCAAAGGAAGCCTTGGCTCTTGTAAGGGAAAAAGGGGAAGACCCAGAAACAGCAATTCCTCTACAGCTACTGAAGGGGTTTTCGGACAGCCTGATCTACCTAGTTAGTTCCAGGACAGCCAGAACTACATTGTATAATCCTGTGTCAAAAAGAAAAAAGAAAAGGAAGAGTTCCCTTTCCAAGCATTAAGAAAGAGGTCAGATGGGCTGGAGAGATGGCTCAGCGGTTAAGAGCACTGACTGCTCTTCTGAAAGTCCTGAGTTCAAATCCCAACAACCACATGGTGGCTCACAACTATCCGTAATGAGATCTGACGCCCTCCTCTGGTGTCTCTGAAGACAGCTACAGCGTACTTACATGTAATAAATAAATAAATTATTTAAAAAAAAAAGAAAAGAAAAGAAAAGAAAGAGGTCAGACAAGAAAAGAGGTATGGTCCTGGAGCTCATCACTGCCTGACTCAAGCTTTACTCTCAAGGCTGTGTTGAGGTTATAGGCCAAGTGGCTTCCAGTCCTGAGTCCCTGCTCCTCTAATGAACCCACCCCAGCTGTGGAAGGTGCAGGGCTCAGGTTATTTACACATGGTCTGTTTTAACATTTGTTAGCCTCTCCTTTTTGCCCACCTACCAAGACTTCGAGGCAGCACTTATGTGGGGATCATCTTAGACTCATGCTGTCTCTCTAGGGGAGGTCAGAAGGAAGTTCAGGAGGCCAGCTGCTGGAGACCCAGTTCTCACGTCTTTGCTTTGCCTTGACCTGGCGCCACCTAGAGGCATGTTGAATGCTGCCACCCAACAGAATACCATTGTTTCTTGGGACAGCTGACATAGCACCTTTTTGTTTGGGGAGGGGCAGAAGAGGGTTTTGCTGATAGAAGGCTATCTCAGGGTTTCTATTGCTGCAACAAAAACACCATGATCAAAAAGCAAGTTGGGGAGGAAAGGGTTTATTCTGCTTAAACTTCCACATCGCTGTTCATCACCAAAGGAAGTTAGGTCAGAAACTTAAGAGACGAAATCTGGAGCAGGAGCTGATGCAGAGGACATGGAGAGTGAGTACTGCTTACTGCCTTGGTCCTCATGACTTGCTCGGCCCAATTTCTTACAGAACTCAGGACCAAGTCAGGGATGACTCCACCTGCAGTGGGCTTGACCCTCTCCCATAGATCACTAATTAACAAAATGCTTTACAACTGGATCTTGTGGATGTATTTCCTCAAGTGAGTCTCCTTTATCTGATGACTAGATTGTGTCAGGTTGACACCAAAACCAGCCAGTACAACTGACCCCTTATCAACTTGACACACAAACATCACTATTAAACCATAGGCTTATTCACCTTTTTCTTATGAATAATTTTTCTTATTCATCCTCAAGATCTCACATTAAAAACAACTTTAAAAGTCCCTCAGTCTTTACAAACTCAAACACATTTAAATTTCATTCCCTTTAAAATATCCAATCTCTTTTAAAATTCAGAGTCTGTTAACATTCAAGATCTTGCAATTATGGGTGCCAGTAAAATAAAAAATAAACCAAATATTTTCTTACTTCAAGAGGGAAAAATCAGGGCACAGTCACAATCAAATCAAAGCAAAATCATACTCCATCTGTCCAAGGTCTAGGGTCCTCTCACAATCTTTTGCACGCCCCAGAAGTGGTTGAGTCACTTCTCAAGCTCTGCCCTCTGCAGCACACAGTTTGTCTTCTAGGAACCGCCTAGCTCCACTCCGCTGCTGCTGCTATTCTTGGTGGTCATTTCATAGTACTGGCATCTCCAAAAACTGCTGGGGTCCCTTGCTGCAACTGGTCTGCACTTTCACTGATTGGCTCATAGGCTATCTTCATGGAGCCAAGCCTCAACTTCTCTGCATGACCCCTTCAGTCCTGCCACTGAGGCTGCACCTTCACTAATGGCCTCTCACCAAACCTCAGCTGTTCTCCATGCCTTCATATCTTTAAAACCTGAGTGACTATTACACATTACCAAGTCTGGCTGCCAACATGATGTACAACTCTGATCACCTCTGGAACATAGTTTTTGTGTGCTGACTCTCTCAGGAAACACTTTCCAAAGCATTTCACCTCAACAGTCCTGGTCCCTTCTTAATCACTGCTAATTTCTTAGCTCCAGCTAACCAGCATCGATTGTCCCAATAATGTAAAGGTTTCATTTCAGTAGTTCTGGTTTTTTGTTCATCACAGTTTACCTGAACCACAGAATCTTAATTCAAAATAGCCAATGGCCCTGTTAGAGTCTTAAATCTTCCCTCTGAAACTTCACAAGGCAGGCTGTGCTGCTCTCAATATTCTTACCTTCCAAGTTCCTAAATAACTTCTCACTGAGCTCTCGACACTCAATGGCTTTCTAGCCCAAAGTTCCAAAGTCCTTCCACAATCTTCCCCAAAACATGGTCAGGCCTGTCACAGCAATACCTTACTCCTGGTAATAACTTCTGTCTTAGTTAGGGCTTTACTGCTATGAACAGATACCATGACCAAGGCAACTCTTATAAGGACAGCATTTAATTGGGGCTGGCTTACAGGTTGAGAGGTTCAGTCCATTGTCATCAAGGCAGGAGCATACAGTGTCCAGGCAGGCATGGTGCAGGCAGAGCTGAGACTTCCACATCTTCATCTGAAAGCTGCTAGGAGAAGACTAAGCTAAGATGAGGGTCTTAAAGCCCATGCCCACGGTGACACACCTATTCCAGCAAGGCCACACCTCCTAATAGTGCCACATCCTGGACAAAGCATATTCAAACCATCACAGAAGAACCACGTCACTTCTGACACCTAGTCTATAGGTTTCCACAGCTCAGAAGGTACTGCACAGCAGCCTGGGAAGGTTGGAGTTTCATAACTTCCTCTTCATTGCATACTTTTTGGACCCCCACTAGTCATCTGGGCTGCCTTCTTGCCTGGGCTGTTCTTTCTTTATTGTCTGACAGAAGTGAGAAGGGTCGAGGTGAACTCACTGACATGGTACCTAACAGCAGAAGCAGCAAATGGAGGACAGGGCTCTATGGATCAAGGTGGGCTTAACTGAGTCAGATGCCCAGCAGTGAAAAGGTTGTGTCAAGGGAAGATTGCCGTGTCCTAAAGTAGCACAGGTTTCCATGGCAACAGCACTTTGACCAATTCTTTTCAGTTATTGCCTCAGAGCTGTGTGTGTTCAGGCTTGCATTTGGTTCCATATCCCATCACAACAGATACCAAGGTCACTGTCTGATTGTTCTGTACACATCAAAATTTCACAGTATTGAACACTACTGAGGAGTGCTCACCAAGTGGAATCTCTGTGCTTATTTGCCAGTTGCCTTCCCAGCTTAGTCAAGGTGACATGGAGTTGGGCACCACCAGAGCTTGCAGATTGTTGCTTGCTGTGTGCAGCAGGCTCTGCTGGATCATTGATGCATGTTCTTAGTCACCAGTGAGGTAGAGGATTGTCTCTCCATGGTACAGAGGAACCCAAGGCTCTGGAAGTGACACAACTTGGCTGAAGGCCCAGGTCACACACTGGGGACTTAGCAAGCTGGAACTTGAATTCCTACTTTTCCTGGATGGAAGCTGATGCTCTCGGTAGACAGATTCAGCTAGCTGAGCTACAAGTGCACAAAGCTCCAAAGCAGAGAGTAGTGAGGCAGAGGGGTCCTGAGCTGTGGCTTCAGGAAGAGGCTAGAGTCATAGGCAGCAGGTGGGAGCTTTTTGTTACCCTCTCTTCCCTGACACCTCATCCTAACCAGGACATATTTCCAACCTGCATGGCCTTTTTCCTTCCAGTTCTCCACCACCAGCACAACCAATCCCTTCCTTGTCTAGAGTCCCTCCAGTCTGTCTGGTCCCAACAAGCTGCCTTATGGCTTCTGTGCTGACAGAAGTCCTAGAGCTATGTCCAGTTTGAGTCAGGGACACCAAGCCAAGGAAATTGTTCTCAATGCAGGCTTATCATCTACCCTTCCCATGAGGCAAATGAATACAGCTTAGGCTATTATATACTATACGACTGACAGCCAGATTGTGGGATGGATGGCCCTCACTCCTTTGTGGGCTCCTGTTCCCACACTACCTCAGGCTGTTGCATTCTCTTGTCTATCCAGATAGCAGTTCAGGGATCCTGTGTTCCTCACTACAAGTACATGTGTTATGCCCTGTATAGACAAAGAGACATGGCCGTGACAGACAATATTTGGTTGCAGCTGCAGTCTGGTGGAGAAGAGACACTACCCCGCTTGCTGCATGACCATGCCTCCAGAATAGTCTGAATATTCAGTTTTAAGCCAAACGAAGGGTACTCTCAGCCTGGCCTTAGCCACGTGGAAGACCAGGTTACACCTGGGCCTGCCTACAGTTCTCAAGCCTCTGCCCAGCTCTCCTATTACATTACTATAAATATGCATAGTTCCCAGCCTGGAACTCAGTTGGCAGTAAACAGTCAAGGTGGCATCAGGGTCCTTGCCACAAGGTTTTATGGCCAGTTCTTGTACCTTTTTGTTTGTTTATTTATAGTTTGGGTGGTTTTGATGGCTGAGTTTTTTGGTTTTGTTTTGTTTTTGTTTGTTCGTTTGGTTTGTTTGTTTGTTTGTTTGTTTGGGTTTTGTTTTGTTTTGTTTTGTTTTTTTGAGACAAAATCTCACTCTATAGTACAAGCTGCCCTTAAATTCTGGGTTGATCTTCCCATCCCAGCTTTTCTGGCGCTGGATTTCAGGTGTGTATACTACAGCTGGCTCTTTGTACCTTTTAGAACCCTGGTTTGTGCATACTCTGAGGACGTTCGTAAGGTCCCCGGTAGTCATGACCTTCTCTTCCTTAGGGCTTCCTGAGGATGTTACCAGCTGCAGTGTGTCTATATAGACTGCACCTTGGTTCTTCTGGCCCCTGAGTACCTGCCCACAACCCCACTCCATTCCTTTCATGGGCTCTAAGACATGGTAGGGGTGTGGAGCAGAGAGCAGAGCTGAAGCCCACATTCTACCTGGATGCCTGCTAAGGATTGGTTAGAGAAAGAAAGCACCTGGAAAATGTTCCCCAGGGCACTGTAACAGTGCAGATATAAGAACCTTTTGTCTCCTAGAAGACAGAGGGTTCCAAATGAAATCTCAGTGTCAGGAATGGAATGCTTCTCTCTTCTGTGTTGCTCAGAAAGACACCCAAAACAATATAGGGTATTAACATGATGTTTGGTTGCCCACCATAGCTCAATGAGAAGATCCTGTTGCTGAAGACACCACTCACTTTTGTATGCAGGACACAGATTTCAACCTCAACTGAGCAAAAAGTTCACTATTGTCTAACCTACATATTTCCAGAAGCTGCTATGTGGGCTACTGTGAGAGAAAAGACATTAATAGTCTTACCCAGAGCTCAACCCTGCATATTACAATACCTAGCAAGGTATAGTGGTGGCATAACAGTTATGATTCAAACAAACTTCTTCCTGACTGGATATGGTTAGGTATGAGCCTTCTCCCCAACAGGAATTTCATATCAGGTACTGTAAATGTATTCAGTAGTCCATGACTGAGGCGGTCACAAGCAAAGTAAAAAAGGCAGGGATGGAGAAGAGTCTGGCCTACTGGTACACTTGTGTGCCTAGTGTGTGACGGTCCTAGGTTCCATCCCCAGCACCTTGAGTAGAGGAACCAGCCTTGCCTTAGTGTACCTAAGGCCAGACTTTGCAAGGAAGATCCTATAGCTCTCCTGGTGGCCCTTCCACCAAACACTTGGTGTTCCTCAGTGCTCATGAGCACAGGGATCTGGCAGGGAATCAAATAGATTGGAAGGGAGAGGGAGGGAGTACAGGATAGGAACCATCTAGGTCTTAGATGGTTTCTGACCCAAGAGAACACCAGGAGGAGTGTGAGCTTTCCCACAGAAGGGCTTGAATCAGTATCAGAACAGCTCCAACACTACCTCAGGGAAGAAACACCCATCACAGCTGCTCCTCAGGTGGGAAGTCCAGATCTCCTACTGAGTGAAAATGCTGTCTCTGACATGCTACCACACAGGTGTTAGATAAGAAGAAACACGGTCATGTTCAAGACATAGGGTACCTTTAGGGACCTGTGCATGCTTGCATCTGAAAGGAGTTCCCTTGTTCTAGTAAATGAAAGTGAGCCATGCTCATGATTGTTGTGTGTGCTTGTATAATCAGTCACCCATCCTCCCTCCTGTGACTTCCTTCTGCTAAACAGACTTCTTACTAAAACACAACAGTGAACTGTTTTAAAATTCTGGGCTACTGGTCAGCCATGGAGGCTGAACCATTGAAATGACTCGGGTTAGAAACTGAGGCTGGACTAGTTCACACATCAATTCCTGTGGCTTCAGTCATCTTCAGACAGGCAGACAACTTCCACTGCTCCAGTTCAAGAGGCGGGAGACTGAGTGACCTCTGCTGTCACTTGCCCAGCTGCACAGCTTCAGGGTGCTGCAGACAGGATTGTTCCCCAGATCACCTGACTCAATTTTGGGCTCTAAACTGCAGCCAGTTTACACAGTGCTCCTCTGTGACTCACCCAGTGTGGCCTTCTAGAATGTCCTCTACAGTAAAAGTGTGCTCTTAACCTTTTTCTTTTTTATTTTTATTTATTAAAGACAGATTTGGCCAGGCATGGTGGCGCACACCTTTAATCCCAGCACTTGGGAGGCAGAGGCAGGCGGATTTCTGAGTTCAAGGACAGCCTGGTCTACAGAGTGAGTTCCTGGACAGCCAGGGCTACAGAGAAACCCTGTCTCAAACCCCCCCCCCCCCAAAAAAAAAAAAAAGACAGATTTGTGATAGGGTTTCACTATATATAGCTCAGACTACCCTGGACCTCACCACGTATACCAGGTTGGCCTCAAACTCACAGAGATCTCCCTGCCTCTGCTTCCTAAGTTTTGGCGTCTACCACCACACCCAGCCTAAAACAGATTTTGTTTTAATACAATGTTTTAATTATAGCTTCTTTTCCAGATTCTCCCCACTATACTCTCTTTTTTCTCTTTCATTTAGGAAACAAACAGACATCTAATAAATAATAAGATAAAATAAAAACAAACCAGAATAGTACAAAACAAGCAAACTAACAGAAGAAAAGAGCCAAAGAACAAGTTCAGGAGACAGACACAGAGACAGACATTCATACACACTGAAATCCCAGAAACAGAATGGGAAACCATGATATGTATGCAAAAGAACCTGTTAGGGTTGGGACTGACCAAGCATGGTGAGACAGCCTCCAAAAAGTGTCATTGAGTTCATTTTGTGTTGGCCATCTACTGCTGGGCATTTAGCCTGCTTGAAGAATGCTTTGTACACCATTAGACTCCAGCAGAGAAAACTGATTTTTTATTTGTGAGCACTTATCAGTCGAAGATAGCTTCTGGGTTAGGGATGTAGGCTTCCTTACCCTATTTTTAATCATTTTTTTTGTTGTTGTTGTGTTTTGTTTTCTGAGTCAGAAGCTTATTCTGTAGCCTAGACTGACGTCAAATTTACAATCCTCCTACTTCAGCTTTCCCAGTGCTGGGATTACAGATGGATACCACCATGCTCAGCATGGCCTTGGCCTAGGCATGATGTGAGTGTCTGAAGCTCCGAAGTGTCTGAGGTCCAATGAGGCTGTGCTCAAAACCAACAAAAGCCATTGTAGTTTGGTTTTTGTTTTGTTTTGGGGGGTTGTGCATGTAGGCATGTGCACACAAGTGGAGGTTAGCGGACAACTTACAGGAGTCAGTTTTTTGTACCCTGTGAGTCTCAAGGATCATGTTTAGGTTGTCAGACAGACCTGACAGATAGTGCTTTTGTTCATGGACCATTCCACTAGCACACTGTAAGCCCACAAAGCAGTGGCCACAAGGATGCCTCTCTGTGTGCAGAGGAACCAGTGTCCCTCTATTTGGAGTCTTTTTTTTTTTTTTTTTTTTTTGCCTCCTGCCAGAATGAGCCAAACTCAGCTTAGTTCTGCAGGTGGTTAGTTCAGATCCCTGCTCCATGGCCATTCTGTCTGGTTTCTTCTTTCCCATACTCAAAACTGGACAGAGTGTGGAGATGACTGGCCTGGCATGGCATGGATGACATGCTTCCTGTCACGGCACATTAGAACTCTTAGTGGGCACAGTAGGCGTCAGTAAGAACAGGGCATGTGGTTCCTTTGAGCTGCATAAGAATTGCCCACTGTATGAGCCCCTCCGACAGAACATGTGCAGGGAAGGACAGAGCCCTGGTCTTGTGGCAGACCCCCTCCTTCCATGGTCTGTCAGTGTGGGTGGGTGGCAGCACCCTCCGTCTGGCCAGGAAGCAAGCAGTCTTTCTGCATCAGAGTGCCTGTCTCCAGGGGCAACCAATGAGCAAAGAATGGTGTTCTTTATGGTAGAATCTGTGGATGGTTCGTCTTGGGAGCTGGGGGGAGGCAGGAAGCCCAGGCACACAGTACTGCCCTTCAGCAGGGGCCTGGGACATAGACCCCAGTCCAGGTGTGCGGCCATGGGTGCAGGCTCTGGGCATGACAGTAGGATGGGACTGGCCTCCCGGAGGATTCCCAGAGCACACCTGGGCTGGCCGCCAGCAGCCACCTGTCTGTCCTACCAACTGCTCTGTATCCATTTGGTGTCCTCAAAACTCCCACCAAACTCAGCCCTGAAAGCCTTTCATTTTTCTTTCTTTCTTTTTTTTTTTTTTTAATTTTGTAATTATATTTATGTACAGAAAACTTAGTGTACATTTAACCCAGTGTAGTGCCGAGTTCTTTAGCCTTTGCCTTTTCCAGCTTGGCCATGCGAGCCACAGACTTAGGACCCAGGACGTTGCCTCCCCAGTGGCGACGGATCTCGTCATATCTGTCATTATAATTGGTCCTAATAGCTCCCACCAGCTTAGCCAGAGCACCCTTGTCTTCCGAGTTAACCTGTGTGAAGGCAACAGTGGTGCATGTCTTCCTGTAGACCAGGTGCCCCAGCCTGGCCTTTCCCTTGATGATGCAGTAGGGCACTCCCATCTTTCGACACAGGGCAGGCAGGAAAACCACCAGCTCAATGGGGTCTATGTCATGGGCAATCACCACCAGCTGAGCCTTCTTGTTCTCCATCAAGGTGGTGACTGTATTGACTCCTGCTTGGAGGACAGGTGGTCTCTTAGTTGGGACGTCCCCTTTGCCAGCAGCTTTCTTCTCAGCACAGATCAGTAGCCTCTTTGCTTCTTCTCTTGCTTTGTCTCTGGCCTGTACTTGTGGACAAGCTTAAGCAGCTGAGTAGCTGTCTGCCTGTCCAGGGCCTGGGTGAACGGGTTAATGGCAGGAGGGACTTTGAGCCACTTGTAGAGGATGGCTCTTTGCCGCTGCAGCCTGATGTAGCGGGGCCATTTGACAAAGCACATTAAATCTCTTTTGGGCTGGATGTCCTGTCCAGTGCCGAAGTGCTTGGGCCTCTTCTCGAACAGAGGGTTGATCACCTTCTTGGCCTCCTGCTTCTTGACGACGGCGGGGGCCAGGGCCACCTTCTTCCCCTTGGCCTTCTTCCCTTTGGGCATCTTGCTCGGCTGCTGGAGAGACCTTTCATTTTTCTCTTTCAGAAATCAACGACAGGGAACAGAAGCTGCATGCTCTGAAGGAAGTGCTGAAGAAGTTCCCGAAGGAAAACCATGAAGTCTTCAAATATGTCATCTCCCACCTGAACAAGTAGGTTTAGGAGCTGCTGGTTGTTTTTCCTCCTGTATAAGCAGCATGTTGGGTTAGTTAACTGAGGGAGAAGGCCAGCAGGGCCTGCCCTCATGTAGCATAGCTAGGCTCGTGGCATCCTTACTTTCCATTCTGGCTCTGGCTCCAAGTCTGTGGGGGGTGACAGGGTAATTTCTCTGGCAGGTGCTAGAGCCTTCAGAAACTTCACAGTATTAAAAATGCCAAGAGCTTCTCACAGCTGCTCCTCGTCCATGTCTCGGTGCTCGTGTGAGACAGATCACATATCAGGAGGGGTGCCTTAGGACAGAGCAGCCTGTCCTATGATGTGAGCAAAACCCTTTACTGATAACCAGGTTTAGCCACTCATGGTGGGACTGTTGGCAGAGGGATAGATAGTTTTTGGAGCCATGCACTAACTTCCTGCCCATCCCAAGCATCATCACCAATTTGGTTGATAGCCTGGGCCCTAAAGCTCCTTGAAGCTGGTGACAGGTTCAGGTAGAAGCTGGGCAGGCAGGGAAGACACCCCTGAGGCCCTGTGCAGATCTCACCTGCCTTTGCTGTCACCTACAGAGTCAGCCACAACAACAAGGTGAATCTTATGACCAGTGAGAACCTGTCCATCTGCTTCTGGCCCACGCTGATGCGGCCTGACTTCAGCAGCATGGACGCGCTCACAGCCACGCGCTCCTACCAGACCATCATCGAGCTCTTCATCCAGCAGTGCCCCTTCTTCTTCTACAACCGGCCCATCAGCGAGCCTCCAGGGGCTGCGCCTGGCTCCCCTTCAGCCATGGCTCCCACTGTTCCCTTCCTCACCTCTACACCTGCTACCAGTCAGCCATCACCTCCCCAGTCACCTCCTCCAACCCCTCAGTCCCCAATGCAGCCATTGCTGTCCTCTCAGCTCCAAGCCGAACACACGCTGTGAGCCACCACAGCCCAGGAAGCAGGAAAACCAATCGTCTTCTTGACAGGGTGGCATTTGGCCTTGAACAAAATCAGGTCCCCTGGGGTGGAAGTCACAGCCAAGCGCCTTTTTAAGACTTGAGTGGTGGCACTAGCCAGTGTCCCCCATGGCTGGGCAGTTGAGCACCTGCTCTTCACCTGCCCTGGCTATGGCTGTGGCAAGCTGTGAGCCCTCGCCTTGTCTGGGCCAATCTGAGGACTGAACTGACCAGATAGCGGCCCCATCACCCCTACTGCTCCTTGGACCCCTTGGCCCAACCTGTCTGCCTGCACCAGCGTCAGGCCCCACCATCGGGACATCACCCCAGCCTCTGCCAGGGGCAGAGGTAACCCCAAGCAGGGCTGGCCCCTCTAAAGAGGACATTTCCCAGTTTGTCCTTTCTTGTCCATACCTACACACACCTGCAGCGGGGGTCTGGGGAACATGTGGGCTATGGCTCTGCTACCCCGTAGGACACACTGGGTCACTGGCATGGCCCAACAGCACAGCAAGAGGAGAGCTTTGTGCCTATACCCAGTGTGTGGCTTTCCTCCAACCCCTTCCCAGACTTGTGATCCATTCCCTGCAGCAAAGGAACACTGGAAGAAAGATGGAGCTCCTCCACAGAGACAGAAAGAAACCACAGCAAGAAAACAGACCTCAAGTTTCCACTCTGACCTGCCAGGTGGCCACTGGGTAAACAAGTCCTTTTGTCTATGTATGACAGCAAAGCAAGGACACCTGGGCAGTAACTGCAACCACAGCCCCCTCCCCCCACTCCCTAAGAACACAGCCCTTGGAAGGATTGTTAGCATGGCCCCCACCCCTCCTGCCAACCAGCACACTACATACACTACTATAGAAACACTACAGGTGTGTGCACACAGCACTCAGGTTGGCATGTTTGGTGTTGAAATGGGGTCATTTCATTCCATGTTATGAATGCAACCAGAAAGGGTGTCTGGGATATGAGCAGATGTGGCATCTTCCAGAAATGATCATCTGGTTATGGAATGAAGGGACCTGTTCTCAAGCAAAGGTCATCACAGTGACCCAACCCAGACACTTCCCCAGCAGCCTCCCCATACTCTGCTCCTGATGTGGCAACCCTTGTCGGCTCCTGCCTTTGCCCCCCACTTTAATCTAAGCACTGGGCCATGAAATCTGACACTAAGGTACCCTGAGCATAGGAGGGGCATGGGTCGCACCATTGCACTTTAGAAATAACACGGAGTGTTCCCAAGGGCCTCAGGTGGACTGCCACCCTGCCTTTATCTCTGTAGGATAAGAGGAGGATGACTGGCCTCTGGCCCAGGTCCTGGCTGTCTCCCTATCTCTAATACTTGGCAACATAAGGTGCTTGCAAACACTAAGGCTGCCCCCTGCAAAGTAAACTCCAAGACAAACCAAACCCAAGGTACAAATGTGTTACACATAAATGTTTTCCTTCCTGGGGGTCTGTGTTGGATGTTGTGGGCCTGGAGTCAATAGGAACATACAATGTGTGTAGTGTCCGCTAAGGTTGCAGTTGGTCCCCTGCCCTGACTTCATGCCCCAAGCCTCAGCTATTGGAATGGCTTCCATTCAGTAGCTTCTGTGTTGGTCCTTTGTAGAGATGGAAGTGGAGCCATCCTGCTGTGAACAGTTATGAACCAGGGGAGGCTGCTGCATGTGCCTATTATGTTGGCAGTGGGTGGCAGGCAGAGGCAGGCACGCGATTAGTAGAGCCCTGCTTGGGCCTCACTTTGTGGACACCAGGCTGGTGCACCTCCCTTTTCAGGCACTCTGAGTGTCCTTCCCACCCATGACAAGGCAACCACAGAAGTCAGAACAATCAGGCTTGAGTGGGTGGCCAGGTCAGCTACTGCCCTTCCCAGAAAGCCCTGGAGGTGACCATAGCCTGTCACCACCCAACATCACCACGGGCTGGGTTTTGTGTTTCACATTGGGTAGTATGCATTCTGTCTGCACTGTCCCACCTTCTCATCTCTACCTTTTAAGGGATATGGAAAGGTCTGGAGCTCTGTCTGACCCCACACTCTCCATTTTCCCCAGCCAAGGCAGACAGCAGCACTAGCAGACGGTCTTAGAACCTTCACACTGTCTCTACCACTACATGGAATGACATAAAAGCAACTTGTAGGCCAGAGGGGTGGGGTGAACCCTTCTGTGGTCTGTACCCCTGGTCTAGTGGGAGGAATCCCTGAAGACCTGCATCCCCTAAGTGAGGACCCTACAGGGTACCTTGTGCTCTGCCCCCAGACCCATAGCCTTAGCAGTGGGCCAACTACAATCCTCATCTCCTAAAGTCATCTACAGATGGCAGGTGGAAGAAAGTGGTTCTCCATTCCACATCCACTGCCAGTGTGCATGGGGAGGGCAGGGGATGGACTGGGTCACTCTAGGACTGCAGCAGCCAGGGACACTGTAGAGAGGCTAAGGCTAGAGGCACTATTACCCAACCATGAAGCCACCCAAGTAGTGGAGCCAGGACATAAGTTATTGTTCACATTAAAGAATCATGTTCCCTGTGTACATTTTAAGCAAAGGAAAAGTCTTGGGATTGTATGGGAATAAAACTTGTTTGAAAATTTGGAATAGTGCTGCTGTCAGCTTATTTTTCTGGTACTTGTATTTTCTATGTTAAATGATCTTTATATGTGTTGGATTAACAAATATTTTGAGTTTCCTGAAAACAAACAGAAACATTAATGGTATTGAAGTGTGTTAGTAGTCTGGCCGTGTGCCCAAACTTATGTTTCGCAGCAAAAGTGGAAACCTGTCTGTAAAGCAAGTGTAACGATGATTTCCTGTATCATGGGGGCTCAAACCAGGACCTCTCTAGTTGCTGTTAGGAATGTCTGCTTCATTTCCAAGCTTTTTTTTTTTTTTTTTTTTTTTTTTAAATACGTCATGGGTTTCTGAGGCTCCAGCCTGTTTAGTGCATGGGCAGCCATCCTGGCAGCCAAGACATCTCTGACAGAAGTGTTTTTGTTTGGTTTTGTTTTTTAAGATTATGTATTTGCTACAAAGTATTGTACTTGTCTCAATGGGAATGGTGTTAAAAAAGAAAAAAAGACAGAAAAGGCCTTATGTGATATGTATCATAGTTAATAAATCAATCTTGTAAAAAAAAAAACCATAAATAAAAACAGGCCTGAGAGAAATGAAGGGCCGCAGTCTCCACAGCAGCCTGGGGCCAAGTGGGGACAGTCCTACCCCTCATCCTCTGCAGCCGTGTTGAGAGGACAGAAGTCGGAGAACTGCAGATGGCCAGAAGCTTTGGAAAGTTGTAAGAAGTGAGAAGGCTAGCCACCTAAAGAAGCCACAGCAAAAACATTTCCACCACCCCTGAAAATACTGAAAGAGTAACTGTGGTGCACACATGTAGTCCTAGGACCAGGTGTGCTGAGACAGCTGGTTTTAAACATCTGTGTAAGGAAGTTTGAGTGGTTGTGAGTGTGGGCACATGGCTATCACGAAGGCCCATCAAAGAACACCTTGGTGAAGTAGGATCATCCCATCATCTGGATCCCAGATGGTGGCAAGTGCTCTTTCCTCTGCCTCCATTCCAGTGCTCTAGAATACTGTAACTCAGGCCTGCTGAGATTCTGATGGATCCCCACATGCACGCTTAACCTGACCTCCCTTGACCCTTCCTTCCCTATGGCAGGGGCCTAGAAGTTCCTCATACAGGATGTCTATCACAGCACCACCATGGATGGGGAAAAAACTCCAGGCAGCCTCAAACTTCAAGCCTACCTACCTACCTCCTCCTCCTCCACCTCCTCCTGAGTTTTGTTTTGTTTTGTTTTGCTTCAGGTTTCTCCATGTAACCCTGGCTGGCCTCCTATGTGTGAGTTAGAGGCAGTTGTGAGCCGCCCAATAAACCGAACTTGGGTCCTCTGCAAAAGCAGCAAGCTCTCAATCTCTGAGCCATCTCTCCATCCCCTATTCAGTTTTTTGTGGTTTTTTGTTTGTTTTTTGAAACATAGTTTTATATGAATGTGTTTTTGTGGGTAAATGCAGTGCCTGTGGAGGCCAGCAGAGGGCATAGGATCTCCTGGAACAGGGGTTACTAGTTGTGAGCTGGGAAGAGAATTCTGGTCCTCTATATAAACAGCATGCACCTTTAGCCACTAAGCCAACTCCACCCCAAGATGGTACTAATGTATAGCCCAGAGTGTTCCTATACTTGGTACAATCCTGAATCAGCTTCCTGAGTGCTGAGATTACAGGTGTAAGCTACCACTCACATGAGTCTAGAGTTCTAGTGGGCACATCTGTGACTCTCCTATGCCCAGCCAGAATGTCGTCACCTGATTCTAGGCTGGTGCAGTGGCACGTTGGGTAAAAGTACTTGCCACCAATTCCTGAGGACTTGATCCCTGGGACCTCCACAGTTGTCCTTTTGTTTTTATTGTTTAGTCTGGAGGAGCCCTCAATATGTAGCTGAGGCTAGCCTTGAACTGATTCTCCTGCCTCCAACTTCCCAGGTAATAGGGTTGCAGATAGGCTACTCCCCACCCCATGACTAGGAAGCTCTGAAGTGTACTTAACTTGGCATTAGATTGTCTCCACTCATTTAATTCAGAATCCCAGAGCATGTGCTCTGTGCCGGGCTCCAGGAAGCACAGCCACAGGCACAGCTCTGCCTGCCCAGAGCCCACTTCTCAGTGGAATTATCAGATGCTGTCACAGCTGTGTGACCAGTGGGTCGCTCTTTAAGCTCTCCCTGAGGAAGTGACTCAGTTAACAGCATATACTGCTCTTGCAGGGATCTGAATTCCGTTACCAGCACCTACACAGGCTAACTACTGATTGCAACGCTTCTGTCCTCCATCAATCCCTGTACTTATATGTACATGCACCTAATAGTAAATCCATGAAAGGCAGCCAAACCTGGTGTTACAGGCCAATCATAGTAGCTACTCAGGCTAAGGCAGGAGAATTTCCCTTTTCAGGCCTGCTTGAGCCACCAAGGAATTAAAGGTTTAGCAAGATTATCTCACAAAACGTAAAGGGAGGTGGGTGTGGATCAGTGGTAGAGTTTGCCTAGCATGCACAGGCAGAAGGCTATGTGTTCGGTCCTCAGGGCAAAAAGGGACAAAATATTAAGCCAAGTGTGCCTATAGTCTATAGGCATGCCTATAGTCCCCACAATCAAAACCTGAGGTGGGTGGGGTGCAGGACAGAGAGATGGCTCAGCAGTTAAGAACACTGGTCTTCCAGAGGATCTGGGCCCAATTCCCAGCACCCACACATATGGCAGCTCAAAATCGTAACTCCAAGATCTGACACCCTCACACAGAAGGCAGGCAAAACACCAATGCATGTAAAATGAGCACACGTTTTTAAAAAGCTGAGGCAGGTGGATTATGAGTTTAAGGTACACTTTGAGACCTCATCTCAAAATCACTAAAAAACATCAATAATGAGAGAGACAGTCCAAGCCAGAAAAGATTTGAGTGAATCCTAGCCTGGGCGCTGAGTCAGTTGGATTAGCACACTGCGAGAATGTGAACATGAGAAGGAGAGGTGGGGGTTGGCACATCTTAGAACTCCAGACAACAGAGTCAGTTGAATGTTGAGTGCACCTGTGAGAACCAAAGCTGGACATGCCAGAATTGGCATCAAAACAACACCTGCAGAGAGAATGCACTGCCTTGTTCCATGTGGCCACCAGGGGTCAGCAGAACACCATCCTGCCCTGCTGCATACAAAAGTTGAGATTGGGAAGAAAGCACCCTAGGGCTGGGGAGTGTGGGGGAGCGGCTAGGGAGAGACTTGTTCTGAAAACTGGGCCCTAGAATCAAAGTGTCTCACATGGCATACTACATCATTCTCAGTTGGTTAATTCATCCACCAACCTCATCTACCAAGTCCATTCATTTATTCTGCCACTGTTACAGAGGTGAGGGAACAAGCCCCACTGAGCTTTATAAACTAAGAACTTAATTCAGGCCAGGTGCAGTGCGGGGTGCCAGACATCTGTAATCTTGACACTGGGGAGCCTAAGTTGTTAAGACTGGCTTAAGTTACACAAGACCTTGTCTCAAGAGGGGAAAGGCAACATGGGGCTGGAAGGCTGTTCTTGTGAAGGACCTGGGTTCGATCACCAGCACCCACATAGGGTCTCTCAACCATCTGTAATTCCAGTTCCAGGGGATCTGATGTCCTCTTCTGGCCTCCGTGAGCACCAAGCCCCAAAACTTAAATGCAGAAAAAGTATATAAAAGTAAGATAATTTTGAAAAATTGCAACAAAGACTGATAACCTGAATTCAATCCATAGGACCTACATAGGAGATGAGAATGGACTCTGTCTGATCTCTACACACAATAAGCAAATAACTAATAAGGGCTGGAAAGACGGCTTAGAGGTAAAGAAGTACTTGCTGGTTTTCCAGAGGTCCTGAGAGGTTCCCAGCACCCATGTTGTGACCTCACTTCACCTACAGGGGATCTCATGCTGCCTTCTGGCCTCCAAAGGCATTGCACATACCATAAAGTTTAATACATAAATTAAAAAAAATAAAAATGGGCTGGTGAGATGGCTCAGTGGGTAAGAGCACCCGACTGCTCTTCTGAAGGTCCAGAGTTCAAATCCCAGCAACCACATGGTGGTTCACAACCATCTGTAATGAGATCTGGCACTCCCTCTTCTGGAGTGTCTGAAAACAGCTACAGTGTACTTACATATAATAAATAAATAAATCAAAAAAATAAAATAAAAATAAAAATAATCCTTGAATCTGCAAATGTGATTCAGCAGTATAGAAAACTGGCTGCTCTTCTAGAGGACCCAGGTTGGATTCTTAGCACCCACATGGTGGCTCACAAAATTTGTAACTCTTTTTTTTTTTCATTTTTTATTAGATAGTAGATTTATAAAAATTAATAAATTCGTTGGGCAGTGGTGGCACATACATTTAATTCTAGCACTCCGGAGGCAGAGGCAGACAGATCTCTGAATTCGAGGCCAGCCTAGTTTACATAGTCAGATCTAGGACAGCCAAGGCTACACAAAGAAAACCCTGTCTCAAAAACAAACAAGCAAATAAACCTATCAATAAATTCGACTGTGGTAACCTACAACTGCAATTCCGAGAGGCAGAGGCAGGTAGATCTCTATCAAGGCCGGCCAAGGTTACATGGTGAGATCCTGTCTGAAAACAAGAAATAATTGTAAGTGTAAGGGCTGGTGTGTCACTTGGATGCTAGAGAGCTTGCTGGTGTGCAGGAAGCCCTGGGGTTGAGCCTCAGCACCGAATACAAGTAGAGAACATCTAATCCCGGCAGTGTTTGCCATGCACAGAGCTCATGCACAAAGCCAAATGCAATGGCCACACATCTCTAATCCAGCAATCCTACTTTGAGAATCGAGGCAGAGACGGAATCGCCACGAAGCTCAGGGGCTAGCTTGCCTGGTATACCACGCGTGGCACAAACAAGCCCCTTAGCAGTCCTCTGACCATTGGGTGCCCCCTGGCAATCCCAGACAGAACTTCAGCTCCACTACCCAGCAAGTTTTCAAGTCTTGCAAGTTTTCACCAGCTCCCCCTCCCCACCCCTCCTGTTTCTGCCATACCCAGCGCCAAGTTGCCAGCCAATCCCACCAGTGATAGCTTAGAAATACCACATGAGTCTAACAGACTTGGTGGCATTCGCCCTTTATCTCAGCATGGAAGGATATCTGTGAGTATGAGAGCAGCTTGGAATATACCGAGTTCCTGGCCAGTCAGGGCTACATAGGGAGACCCAAACTCCGAAAGAGAGAAGGCTGGGGAAGGGATGAGGGATTCCGTGGCCTTTCAGGCTATCTCCCACCCTGTTCTTTCCCTAGTGGGCCTCATCCACACAAAAATCTTGCTGCAGAGTTCAGCCCAACAGGAAGCCCAAAACACAGGCATGGCAAAACCAGATTTATATTCCAGCTCCTCCACACCCTGGCCTTAGTTGCGCATGTGGGGATCTGAGCTGGGACAAGATGGGCCGTAACAGGAAAGGATTCACACACACACACACACACACACACACACACACACACACACACGTTCCCTTTCAGCCTTCCACTTTGCCAGCCTTGCCTTTTGTCCCTCCCTCTGGATTCCTCAACGCTTCCTTTGGAGCCAGTTCTGAAACATCAAACTGCCAGCAGTGGGGTGAACCCTCAACTGCTGTGGTAAGACCATCCAGGTCACAGATGGGACCCAGACCCCCGAAATGGAGCATGTGTCTACAGGTTTGCAACTCACACAGGGTAGGGTAGAGTGTGTATAGAGGACACGTGTGGCTTTGGGAACAAATCAATTCCCAGCATGTGAGATAAGCCCGGGCAGCTAAAACCAGCACAGCTTAGCTCTCTTAGCACTTTTTGGCCAGTTTCTGTGTATTTTATGAGACTCCAAAAGTTTTTGATCTGCAAAGTAATGAATTTTGCCATGTTTGAAATTAAAAGCTGAGAAACATATTTTTAAAATAGACAAATGAATCTGGCTGGAAGCCTAGCAAGGTGGCTACAAAGTCCAGGCCAGGCAGAGCTACCAAGATCCTCTGTCAAAAATAACAAAACAAAAAGAGGAACCAGGCAGCATGGCCCACCTTTAACTGAACCACTTGGTAGGCAAAGTCAGGCAGATTTCTGTAAGTTCAGACCAGCCTGGTCTACATAGAGTTCTAGGCCAGACAGGGCTGTGTAGTGAGACCAAGTCTATAAGTAAGTAAATAAATAAATAAACAGTGTGGGTGTGGCTTAGTGTGACTAGAATTCATCAAGTGGAGTTGGTTGTGGCATACCTCAGTGGTAGAGGTTTGCCTAGAATCCCCCAGGGAGGGGCTGGCATATGGTTCAATAGTACCAATGAACGTTCCATCATACAGAAGCCATGAATTCCATTCCCAACAACACCGGAATAGCTTTGTTTTATTTTATCTGTGTGTGTGAAATATCTCATTTACAAGGTAAGATAAGGCAGACGTAAACATGGAGAGAATTAACTTCTCTTTTTTCCAAGGTAGGGAATTGAACCTAGGACCTCATGCATGCTGGTCAAGCTCCCTCCCACTGAGCTACAGCAGTGGGGAAATGTATTTTCAAATACTAAAGCTTTCAGTGAGAGCAGGGATACTGTTTTTCACTTTCAAATCTTGTTAATGTTCTGTTCGTGGGAAGATGGTGAATCCTTGGGGCTGTGCCGTCCCCAGCACCACATAAACCAGGCAGGGCAGTGACTCACTTGTAACCTCCACCCGTGGAAGACAGAAGCAGGAGGACCAGACGGTCAAGGGGCTGACCTCCGCTTTGTAGGTAAGTCTGAGGCCATCCTAGATGCCTAGACGTCCTGGTTAGTTGGTGGTGATGGTGGTGGTGGTGGTGGTGGTGGTGGTGGTGGTGGTGGTGGTAGTGGTTGGTTGTCAACTAGACACAAGCTAGGATGATCCAAGAAGAGGAACCTCAATTGAGAAACTGCCTCCATTAGATTGGCCTGTAGGCAAGTCAGCATGAGCATTCTCTTAATGATTGCTGAGGGAGGGCCCAGTCCACTATGGGCAGTGCCACCATTAGGCGGGTAGTCCTGGGCTGCATAAGAGAGCAGGCAGGGCTAGCCACAGAGACAAGCCAGTAAGCAGTGTTCCGCCATGGCCTCTGCTTCAGTTCCTGCCTTCAGGCTCCTGCCCTGACTTTCCTTCATTGTAAAATAAAACAAACCCGATTTTCCTCTTGCCTGGCCCCTGCTCCTAGAATGATGACATTATTAATAAATGCCTCAGCCATAAGCTTTGGCTCATTCCCTGACTAGCTTATAACTTATTTAATCCATTCAGACTATTCTATGTCTACCACTTAGTAGCCTTCCTCCAGACCCAACCTGCTTCTTCTTTAGAGTCTCCTCCAGCATCACACTCATATCTCCCCCCTCATCTCTCCCTGTGTCTCCTTTTATTCTTTCATTCTTTCCCCCAGAATCCTCTCTTCCTCCCAGTGTCCCACCTCCAATTTCCTGCCTCAGCCCATTGGCCGTCAGCTTTTTTATTGACAGGTGATGGCTGTATAGGAGATTCTCTCTGCACCTCGTGAAGTATTACACACTGAAAAGTTAAACGAACCCTTTTCTCTCTCTTAGATAGGGTTTCTACTGCTGCAATGAAACGCCATAGCCAAAGTAACTCGGGTAGACAAGACTTTATTTGGCTTATAATTCCACAGCACTGTTCATTATTGAAGGAAGTGAGGACAGAAACTCACACAGGACAGGAACCTGGAGGCAGGAGCTGATGCAGAGGCCATGGAAGGTCGCTGCTTACTGACTTGCTGATCATGGCTTCCTCAGCCTGCTTCCTATTTATTTATTTATTTATTATATGTAAGCACACTGTAGCTGTCCTCAGATACTCTAGAAGAGGGCATCCGATTTCGTTACGGATGGTTGTGAGCCACCATGTGGTTGCTGGGATTTGAACTCCGGACCTTTGGAAGAGCAGTCGGCGCTCTTAACCACTGAGCCATCTCGCCAGCCCTCAGCCTGCTTTCTTATAGAACCCAGGACCACCACCCTAGGGATGGTCCTACCTACACTGGGCTGGGTCCTCCACCATCAGTTACTAATTAAGAAAATGCCCTATAGGCTTGCCTACAGCCCGATTTATGGAGGCATTGTCCTAATTTGAGCTTCCCTTCTTTCACAGAACTTTAGCTTGGGTCAAATTGACATCAAACACTTCAGCACAATTGACCCCGAGTTAACTTGACACACAAATGCATCGCTGTTAAGCCACACCCTTTCCTTTCTTGTTCATCTCCATATCTGACAGCAATACAGGCATCACAATACAAGCATGTTACAAACTTAAAAAGTACCACAGCCTTAAAAATTCAAACAATTTAAAAGTTGTCTTTCTAAAAATTAGCCAGTCTTAGCCGGGCAATAATGGCGCACACCTTTAATCCCAGCACTCCAGAGGCAGAGGCAGGCAGATCTCTGAGTTCGAGGCCAGCCTGGTCTACAGAGGGAGTTCCAGGCCAGCCAGGGCGACACAGGGAGACCCTGTCTCAGAGGGGGTTTGGGGAGAAAGGATTTCTGTAAAATCAAAGGTGAAGTAAAGTGCTTTTTGACTTCAATAGGTGTCTGAGGGTCCCATTGCTGTAAAGAGACACCACAAACACGGTAAGCCTTATAGAGGAAAACATTTAATTGGGGCTGACTTACAACTTCAGAAGTTCCGTTCATTACCGTCATAGTGGGAGACACAGCAGCGTGCAGGCAGACAGTGTTGGAGAAGGAACTGAGAGTTCTACATCTCAATCCTCAGACAAGGAGAGTCTGTGTGACTCGGGATAGCTTGAGCATGTATGAGACCTCAAAGCCCATCCCCACAGAGACACACCTCCTCCAACAAGGCCACACCTCCCAATAGTGCCACTCCCTAGGGGCCAACCATTCAAACACGTGAGTCCATGGGGGCCATTCCTATTCAAACCACTACAACAGGGAAGAGCCAGGCCCAGTCACAATCTGAACAATGCAAAACCAGACTCTGAAAGCGTAAATAACGCCGTATCTAATGTGTGGATCCACTCACAGTCTTCTGGGATCCTCCAAAGGGCCTGGGTCACTTCTCCAGCTCTGCCCTCTGCAGCACACACAGCTTGTCTTCTGGGCTGCAGCTGACTCCACCCCACTGCTGCTGTTCTTGGTAATCATCCCATGGTGTTGGGGTCATCTATTTGGCAATTGGACTGTGCTTTCACCAATAGCCTCTCATAGGCTCTCTTCATGGTGCCAAGCCTCAGCTTCTCTGCATGACCCCTTCAGCCCTGGGCCTTTATCTACCACTGATGGTGATGGTGATGGTGATGGTGGTGTTGATGGTGATGGTGATGCTGACGGTGACGGTGACGGTGACGGTGACGGTGACGGTGACGGTGACGGTGAACGTGAGGCTGCACCTTCACCAACGGCCTCTCAGAATGCCAGCCTTCAGCTCTCCATGACCTGCCTTTATGCCTTCAAAAACTGGTACCATCTGGGTGACTCTTAGACTACTAAGTTTAGCTGCCAGCATGAGGTACAACTTTGGTTGTCTCTGGAACCCAGCCTCTATGTGCTCCCAGGAAACACTTCCTAGAAGATTTCACCTGAATGATACTGGTCTTTTGGCAAGGGGCTGGTGTGTGTGTGTGTGTGTGTGTGTGTGTGTGTGTGTGTGTGTGTGTGCAAGGAATGAGACAGGGTTTCTCTGTGTAGCCCTGACTGTCCTGGAACTAGATCTATAGACTAGGCTGGCCTCACTCACAGAGATCCACCTGCCTCTGTCTCTCCAATGCTAGGATTAAAGGTGTGCACCATCACCACCTAGCCTAGAATCTTTTTTCCCCCAATGTCTTTTTTTCATAATTTATGTATTTATTCACTTTACACCCCAATATCAGCCCCCCATATTCTCCCAGCCTCCCTTACATAGTTCTTCTCACCATTCCTTCTTCCCCTTCTCCTCTGAGAAGAGGGGAGGCCACCCTGGGTATCACCCCATCCTGGCACATCAAGTCACTGCAGGACTAGACACATCGTTTCCCTTTGAGAACAGGGTAACCCCCCTAGGTACCACCACCCCCCCCATCCTCACTGCAGGACTGTGTGCATCTTTCCCCCACTGAGGTTTAACAAGGCTGCAGCTAGGGGAACAGAATCCACTGGCACACACAGATCGAGGGACAACCCCTGATGCAGTTATTGGAGGACCCTCATGAAGACCAAGCTGTACATCAGCTACATATGGGGCGGGCCTAGGTCCAGCCCATGCTCGCTCTTTGGTTGGTAGTTCAGTCTCTGGGAGCCCCCCGAGGGTCTAGGTCAGTTGAGTCTGTTGGTCCTTCTGTAAAGTCTCTGTCTTCTTCAGGCCCCTCAAGCCTTCCCCTAACTCTTCCACAAGACTCCCCAAGCTCCATCTAATGTTTGGCTGTGGGTCTCTGCTTCTGTTTCCATAGGCTGCTTGCTGGGTAGAGTCTCTCAGAGGACAGTTATGCTAGCTAGGCTCCTGTCTGCAAGCATAGCAGAGGATCATTCATAGTGTCGGGGATTGGTGCTTGCCCATGGGATGGGTGTCAAGTTGGGCCAGTCACTGGTTGGCCATCCCCTCTGTCTCTGCTCCATCTTTGTCCCTGTGCATTTTGTAGACAGGACACATTTTAAGTTAAAGGTTTTGTGGATGGATTGCTGTCCTTATCCCTCCCACTTCAGGTTCCACATCCCCCTGCTAGGAATCCCAGGTAGAGTCATCCCCATAAACTCCCTGCAGCCTCCTCCCAGTCCCAAGTCTCTGCTGGTCCAGAATCTTAATTCAAAATAACAAACAGCCCCATGGAGTCTTTAAACTTCCCTTTGAAACTTCTCTAGCCAGGTCTCCATCTTCTGCACCGCCCTCAACATTCTCATCTGTTGCAGGATATTGGGTCATACTGTGACCCCCAAGATTGTGTTGTTTACTGGAAAAAAACTTTCTAGTCATGGTGTGGCTCAGCCTTAGCAAAACCTTTATCTCCCTGCATGGAATACAGATCCCTTTAGCACACACCTTTAATCCCAACAACGAAGATAAATTTAGTTTGTAGGGCTGGTGAGATGGCTCAGTGGGTAAGAGCACCCGACTGCTCTTCCAAAGGTCCGGAGTTCAAATCCCAGCAACCACATGGTGGCTCACAACCATCTGTAACAAGATCTGACGCCCTCTTCTGGAGTGTCTGAAGACAGCTACAGTGTACTTACATATAATAAATAAATAAATAAATTAAAAAATAAATAAATAAATATAATAAATACATCTTTAAAAAAAATTTAGTTTGTAGAAGAAAGCACCCATGTTTAAAAGTAATGTCTAGGGCTGGAGAGATGGCTCAGTGGTTAAGAGCAAGCTCAATTCCCAGCACCCACACGGTGGCTCACAACCATCTGTAATGGCATCCGATGCCATCTTCTGGTGTGTCTGAAGACAGCAACAGTGTACTCATACATGAAATCAATAAATAAATCCTTAAAAAAAAAGCCAGCAGTGGTGGCGCACACCTTTAATCCTAGCACTTGGGAGGCAGAGGCAAGCGGATTTCTGAGTTCGAGGCCAGCCTGGTCTACAAAGTGAGTTACAGGACAGCAAGAGCTATACAGAGAAACCGTGTCTTGTCTGGAAAAACCAGAGAGAGTGGGGAGAAAGAGAAAGGGGGAGAGAGAGACCAGGAGAGAAAGAGAGAGAGAAAGAGAAAGAGAGAGAGAGAGAGAGAGAGAGAGAGAGAGAGAGAGAGAGATCTGGAGAGAAAGTCTAAGTGAGTGGCAAACAAAGTGACGAATCAGAGAAAGACTTGACAGAATAGGATCTGCCCACCTCTCATGAGAAGGGGGCAGTGCAGAGAGGAGAGGGAGCAGTTGTACAGAGACAGGTTGCAGAGAGAGAACAACAAGCTAGACACAGAAGAGAACAAGCAGAGAATGAGAATGAGTCAGAAGATTAGAATATATTGCCAAAGCAGAACAATTCAGGAGAAGCTGAGAAAAGCCAGTTTGAACCAGTCAGCTTGGAGAGGAGTCTGAGCCAGACAGCTGAACTGAATCAGCCAGCCAGAGCTCAGAAAGAGTTAGAAAAGGTGAGCTTGTTCAACAGTAAGATTCAGAGGCCGGCAACATTCTAGGCCTTGATAAGACTGAATGGAGGCTAGAAGTTTCCAGGACTAGGCCTAGTTTAGCAGACAGGGCCAGTAAGCTTCAGAAAGGGCAATTACACCAGAGGAATGAAAGTTACTTTCACACTCATCTTTCACCCTCCTACAGAACAGCTCACTGAACACCCAATGGCGTTTCTTACACAAGTTCCAAAGTCCTTCCACAGTCCTCTCCAAACACAGTCAGGTCTGTCCCAACAATATGCTGCTTTATAGTACCAACTTGTCTTAGTTAGAGTCTCTATAGCTGCGAAGAAACACCTGTTGTGTCCGGAAGCAATTATGAACCCCAAAAGACCACTAAGGAGCTGACGCCAATGTAATCACATTAGGGTCTCTTTATTACAAACTCAAGTTTGGACTTACTTGCCATGGACCCATAGGATAGTCTGGTGAAGCTGCCCTGAACCCTCATTGGGACAGGGGTTTATAGGAAAATTGGAGCAAGTGACAGGGTGTCCATTTTGACAAACATCTAATAGACGAACTATGATAAGCTGGCTGGGGGTTGCTCTGAAGCAACAAATGGTCTGAAAGTACATCTGAAACAACCAGACCCACCTTTGATTGATGGTTGCTGGGAAATAACGCCAGGGAATGGGCCAAGGACACGCCATGGGGTTCTTCCTGGTACTTGGGTGCAGCTTGGGTTTAGCTGCAGGTCAAGTTCTCAGGATTTTTTGGCTTATTTATTTGTTTGTTTGTTTGTTTGTTTTCAGATAGAGGCCAGTCCCAAGATGGAATAAGTTTGGCCTCTCACACCATGACCAAACTCACTTGGGGAGGAAAGGGTTTATTTGGCTTATGTTTCCAAACCACTGTTGATCATTGAAGGAAGTCAGGACAGGAATTCAAGCAGGGCAGTCTCAAAGCACCTGATGTTCTGGAAGGTTCACTGCTGAGGGAAAAGTGTAGGATGGCCTGTGGGAGGCAAAAGGCCGGGCTTGCACACCCAGGTTCCTGAGGGGCCGCTAAGGCATGGAGTACAACAGTCCCTCCTTTGCCATTCATCCATTAATTGATTTGTTTTATATGACATAGCTTTTAGGAAGGGAGAAAGAGGAGAAAAGAGCAAGGAGGAGGAGGAAGATCTCAGAGGGAGGGACACAGGAAGTCGTCCTCTCTACAAAAGACATTTATTAACATGGTAGCATGCATGGTAAAAGCCTTAAGTAAAAACAAAACACGGAACCTTTTGTTTTTTTTTTTTTCAGTTTAAGATTATTTTATTGAGGAGTGTGAGACAGGGAGAGGTGCAGGGCATTGCAGCCTCCCCAGACCCCTCCCAACTCCCGACCTCCTAAGTAGCTCTCCCTATAGTATGGGGACTTTGTGCAAACTCTGCCCCATGGGAAAATAAGAGGATATTAAATGGCAGCAGACAGGATGGTGGTGATACTGGGTGTTGGGGGTCTGGTAGAGCTCCAGAAGGAGGGCGGGGAAGGAAGGTGTTGACTTTGCTGGCTCCCCGAACCCCGTGGGGTAACAATGGACTGGTGTTCTCAGTTTTCATACAGGTCTTCATCCGGCCCAGGGCTTTGGGCTGGATCTTGTGGCAAGCCTCACACATCTTGCCGGGTTTTTCAGGATGATCAGGGAAGGCAAGCCGGGTGTTGATGTTGTAGGCGCCCATCTCACACTTAGCCAGCTCCTGGATCAGCCACTCCATCTCATACAAGGACAAGAATTCAGTGCTGCCCACACAGATGAAGCTTCTCTGTTCAGAGTCCTTGAAGTGTCCACCAATGAATCAGCAGACAGGCAATGTCTCCTCAAGCTTGGAAGTCTACAGGTCACATCCCTGTACCCCAAGCTGAGCATGTTGCACATCTCTGAGATGAAGGGGCTGATCTGTTTTGGTTTTTTTGGATTTTCCCTTTTGGTTTTTTCGAGACAGGGTTTCTCTGTGTAGCCCTGGCTGTCCTGGAACTCACTCTGTAGACCAGGCTGGCCTTGAACTCACAGATCTACCTGCCTCTGCCTCCTGAGTGCTGGGACTAAAGGCATGAGCCACCACACCCAGCTCACCTTGGAGAATTTCTCATAAACCTATGAGATGTTCTGAGCTGGGTCTGTGGAAATGGTCCACACAGCCTCATGTCCCTTAGACAGCTGGGCCACGAGGCAGCTGGCGGTACTCTTGCCACCGCCACCATTGCCCCCATGAAGATCCACTTAAGGCTATCCTTGATGGTAGTGCTAAGTGTGGGTTCAAGTGGCTCCACACTGAACATATCCTCAAACTCCTCTGCCTCAACCTCCCTGACCCAGCCTCCACTGCTGCCATCTTGGAGCCACAGAGTCTTCTTTTTATGTAATTATAAACAGTTTCTCTCTTCCACTGTCCCTCCTTTCTTCCTAGGGCAGGCTGATCTTACACGCAGAGATCCGCCTGCCTCTGCCTCCCAAGTACTGGGATTAAAGCCGTGCGCCACCACCGCCCCTCGACAGTTTGGAGTAGTAGTGGAGAGGGGCAGGGGTGCTTGTGTTACTGAGCACCAGTGGAGGACAGGAGACAAAGTCAGGAGTCAGTTCTCTTTATTGCATTGTGGATTCCAGGGATGCAGCTCAGATGTGACAGCAAGCACTCTCAACCACTGAGCCATCTCTGAGGGGTTGGAGAGGTAGATCAGTGGTTAAGAGTGCTGGCTGTTCTTCCAGAGGACCCAGGTTCAATTTCATCGATTTCAACAATGGCTCACTGTAACCTCCCCCCCTCAGCCTGAAATCTGGCTGATCAGGTTTGACTGTTAGCACTAGGAGAGCATCAGGGTTGGAGCCTGCCACCCTATCGTTCTGCCACTCCCACTGCTGCTCCTGCCTTCCTGGCTGTTCCGGAGCCAACACGTGGTCACCTGCAACTGGACTCCAAGGATGATTTGGCGGGAATGGGCCCCTCCCCCTTCTTCATAACCCGGTGCTCCAAACAGTAAAATTGAGCTTTGATCAGAACCTTTGTTGTCTTAGCTCCGTTCTTTCTCTCGTCCGTCTAGTTCCCTTTCTTTCAGCTCGAGTCTGCTGCTTCAGCCATACCCCGTTCCTCGCGAGCCGCTGGACAGCACGCAACAGCTCACAATGATTGGTACCTCAGCTCTAGGGGATCTGATGCCCTCTGGACCCTGCATGCACCGGGCATAATAGCACATGGCACCCAGACATACATGCAGGCAGAACACTGTTACACACAAAATAAAGCCAGGTGGAGTGGTGCACACCTTTAATCCCAGCACTCTGGAGGCAGAGACAGGCAGATCTCTGTGAGTTCGAGGGCAGCCTAGTTTGCATAGTGAACTCTAGGACAGCCAGGGCTACATGGAGTAAGGAAATTGGGGCTTGGTTAATGTGTGACAGTTAAAGCTGCGCATGGGGGCCAGTGTAGTAAAAGCGCTTGCTACTGGGCCTGACAACCCAAGTTCAATTCCCAAGACCTGTACAGTTGCAGGGGGGAGGACTCTTGGGGGGGGGAGACCAACTCCCAGGACTTGTCCTCTGATCTTCTCATGCTGCCATGGCACACATAATAAATAAATAAATAAATAAATAAATAAATAAATAAATAAATAAATAAATAAATGTAATAAACAGATATTTATTAGATGGTGGGGGCTTAGTGTTTCAGAACGAGTTCCCAGAACCCACCCATGTTGGAAGGTTCTGTAACTTTAGCTCTAAGGGATCCAACATTCTGGACTCTTCTAACATCTACACACACACACACACACACACACACACACACACTTGAACTCACCATGTAGACTCAGATCTTCAAGACTATCTCCCCTGTAGAAGCCTCTAAAAAAATACTTTATGGGGCTAGAGAGATGGCTCAGCGGTTAAGAGCACTGACTGCTCTTCCAAAGGTCCTGAGTTCAAATCCCAGCAACCACATGGTGGCTCACAACCATCTGTAATGGGATCCAATGCCCTTTTCTGGTGTGTCTGAAGAGAGCAACAGTGTCGTCACATACATGAAATAAATAAATCTTTTAAAATAACACTTTACATATTTATTTATATTATGTTTATGAATGCTCTGTCTGAATGTACACCGGCGTGCCAGAAGAGGGCATAAGATCCCAGCATAGATGGTTGTGAGTCACCATGTGGTTGCTGGGAATTGAACTCAAGACCTCTGAAAGAGTAGCCAGTGTTCTTAACCACCGAATCATCATCTCTCCAGCCTGTCTCCCCTGTTGGGATTAAAGTGTTTTTTGTTTGTTTGTTTTTTGTAGCATACGATGCCTGTAATCTCAGTGTTTGGGAGAGGGGATGAGGAGGACCAAGAGCTCAAGGCCAGCCTGGGTTAAGTGAAACCGTGTCTCAAAAAAAAAAAAAAAATTAGAAGCTAAATTAAGATGTGACAGTAAGCCAGGCAGTTGTGGCACATGCCTTTAGTTCCAGCACTTGGGAGGCAGAGACAGGCAGATTTCTGAGTTCGAGGCCAGCCTGGGCTATAGAGTGAGTTCCAGGACAGCCAGGGGCTACACAGAGAAACCCTGTCTTGAAAAACAAACAAACAAACAAACAAAAAGATGTGACAGTAAGACTTGGCAGTAGTGAGGATGCTCCTACACTCAGGCAGGAAGCCTGTATCAGGTTCATGTCAGCCCTCTCCTAATTAGGGGCTAGTTATCTGGAAGGCCTGTTATTTCCAGGATGCTCTACCACCTTGCTGAATCCCCAGACTTTCAGTTATTTCTTTGTCTTTTGTTTGTTTGTTTGGGGGATTTTTTTTGTTTGTTTTTGTTTTTGTTTTTTGAGACAGGGTTTCTCTGTGTAGCCCTGGCTGTCCTGGAACTCACTCTGTAGACCAGGCTGGCCTCCAACTCAGAGATCTGCCTGCCTCTGCCTCCCGAGTGCTGGGATTAAAGGTGTGCGCCACCACTGCCTGGCTGTTTGGGAGATTTTGTTGTTTGATTTTTTTATTTGTTTTTGTTTTTCAAAACAGACTTTCTCTGTGTAGCCCTGGTCGTCCTAGAACTCACTCTATAGAGCAGTCTGACCTCGAACTCAGCGGCTTCTTTTTACATTCTGTGAGTGCGTGTTGGGGTGGGGGGTCCTCACGTGTGTCAGGGGACAACTCAGGGAATTGGTTCTTTTCTTCCACTGTGTGTGTTCATGGAATCAAGCAGGCCATCTGGGCTGGTGGCAAGCCATTTACCCATGAGACATCTTGCCAGTGCCTGTGTGTGCTCACACGCATTCCATGGTTGCAGCCCATGTGGAGGTCAGAAGGCAGTCTCGTCTCTTCTCGCCTTGTTTGAGACAGTCTCCTGTCAGGTAACCAGGCTGGCCTGCCAGCTTCCCAGGGCCCTCTTGCTGCGCACTGTCGGACTGCTGGTGTGACAGACACACAGCGGGACTACCTTAGACTTTGTGTGGTTTCTAGGGATTTGTACCCAGGTTGGCCTCACACTCTTCCGCCACAAGCTTTATGCTCTGGGCTGGCCATTCTCCCAGCTCAGCCACACTTTAGTTTTTGAGACAGGATCTCCCTCTGGATCCCAGACTGCATTCATTTTATAGCCCAGGCTTGACTCCAACTTGTGCAATCCTCCTGCCTCAGCATCCCAAGTGCTGGGCTTAACAAGTGAGTGCCACCACATCCCGCTGTTTCCCCATTCTCACTTATAAAGGTGGGTGCCCACAAGTTGGGGCTCTAGTTCCAATGGGAGGCATAGAGACAAGACCTTGGGGCCCTGGGCTATATCGTCCCCTTAACAACCAAGACCTGGGTAAACGAAGGAGTCAGGTGCCCAGGCCACGACCTGACCTTAATGGAGTCTGGCATCCTGGAATTCTCACTTGGGAAGAGAGATTGTGAAAGGCCCCGATTTACATCTCTAGAAGGGGCACTGATGTCCGAGTGTCCTTTCCTACTGAACTATGGTGCAGATTGCCCCAAGAGTTCCAAGGGGTGGCTGGGGCGCCGGGGGGAGGGTTCTATAACTGAAGATGGCGATCGTGGTGGGACTCCAGGGTGGAGAGGCTGGCAGAGCTTCCTGATGTGGTCAAACGGTGAGGATACTCAGACACACCAGGCCAACACTATCCCAGATAGTTCCCGGAATGGGAACTATCCAGCAGGCAGGGGCCGCTGTAGGCGGGGCGAAGACAGGCACCGCCCCTCGCCGCCGCTGTCCGTGGTCTCAAAGTCTGCGAGGCCGCCGTGGGCGCCGAGAGCCGGGCTCCCCAGCCCGCGCGCCCCGGGGTCTATGGAGCGGCCCCTCCACGCCACCCAGTGGACCCCACGCCGCGCCCCGAGCACGCCCAGCGGCCAGGTAACCATGTCGGGAGTCCTGCGGGTGCGGGACGCCTGAAGGTTTGGCGGGAGGAAATGGGGACTTCTGGGTCCTGCTGGGATGCGAGGCTGAGAGTCTTGGTAACCTGGAGGCCACGGCATCCGGACACCTATACCGCCGGGATCCAGAAAGTGGTGCATGGTTGTTGGGGTCCTGGTCACAGAGGCTCAGGGGACTGATTAGACGTCAGCGCGTTTTGGGGAGGCTTGGAGGCCACCTGGATGCTGGGGACATGGTCGGCCTGGACGCCTAATCGTGAAGAGGAAAGAACCAGATGGACACGTCCCTGGCTCTAAAGGATCTGGATTCCAGTACCTGGGCCCCGAGTGTCGCGTCCATCCTGGAGTGACCAGCGGTGTCATAGACCAGGGTCTTACGCCCTGGTCTTTAGGGAGGAAGTTGTACATTAGGGATATTTAGCAACCGGGTCAGGTGGCGCCACCCCGAGGGGCTTGAGTGCTTCCTGGGCAGGACTTGGGGTGGGGTCCCTCTGTCCTCCCTGCCTCCTTAGCCCAGGCTAGGAAGTGGGTGTAGCTGCAGACCTGGGGAGTGGGACTCTGGGGATAGCTTTGGGGAACAGGTCCTTCGGGTGCTGGGAGCTATGGGGGGGATGGAGCCCAGAGCGTCTGGGCCCCAGCGAGGAGCCCGCCCCAGCGCAGCTTGGGCATGCTTGGCACGCAGCGCGCGGGCCGGTCCGATCCGTATGCGCGCCGCGTGCGCCCATTGGTATGCGGGAGCCGGCCCGGCGCGGGCGTGAGGCGGGCGCGCTGGCGGGCCGCGCGGGGGAGGCGGCGGCGGGGCACGTCCTCACCCGAAGCGCCAGGGTGGGAACCGCGGCTTCCCAGGAAGGGGAAACTGAGGAACGCATCTAAGGCAGCTCCTGGCTTGACCCTTGGGCACACGCACGCACCTCAGTTTCCCTGGACGTTCTTCCTCCAGGGAACTGAGCCCCACCTGCGACTCCTTCGCACCTGAATTCCCGAGTCCCCGTCGAGATGGCGACCCCCTATCCCAGAAGCGGTGGCCGAGGTGAAGTCAAGTGCGGGGGCGGCCGTGGAGCCGGCGTCCCCTGGGATTTCCTGCCTGGGCTGATGGTCAAGGCCCCGCCCGGACCCTGGTGAGCAAATCTGCCCCTGAATGGCCTCTCCCCCGAAGGCGTGCGGGGGTGGGGGGCTTCACAGCCTTTCAGATGACATTCATCCTCTGGCCTGTGCCCTGACCCATATCTAGACTTCCGTCACCCTCACTTATTGCTGAGTTCTGTTTTTAGTCCCCCAGCTGCGAATTCACCCCGACATTCTCAGGCTAAAGAGAAGGTTCTGTCCCCAGCCCCGTGGCCTGACATCCCAACTGAAGCAGGAGGCTCGCCAGTTCAAGGCTAGCCTGGACAAATAAGAACTTATCGCAAAAGGCAAAAACATTAGCCGGGCGTGGTTATGTACGCCTTTTATCTCGGTGCTCCGGAGGCAGAGGCAAGCTTCTCTCTACAAGTTTAAGGCCAGCCTGGTGTACATAGTAAGACCCCCGTCTCCAAAAAAACAAAAACAAAAAAACAAAAAACAAACCTGAGGAATGTAGTTCGGTGGTAGACCTTCAGTTCAAACCCTAGTACCCCAAATACCATAGCAATAATTAAATTATTATTATTATTATTATTATTAAATAAAGGTTCTGTCCCTGTCCTCAAAAGCCAGCAGGGATGTAGAATTCGCACTCAGGCCTATCCCACTTCCTAAAGTGCTGGGACCGCGTTTCCAGGACTCTTACTGACACCTCCTCCATGCCGCCCGCCCAGCCTGCAGGCGCAGCGCAAAGAGAAGTCCCGCAACGCTGCGCGCTGGCGACGCGGGAAGGAAAATCTGGAGTTCTTCGAGCTAGCCAAGCTGCTCCCTCTGCCCGGTGCCATCTCCAGCCAGCTGGACAAGGCGTCCATCGTGCGTCTTAGCGTCACCTACCTCCGCCTGCGTCGTTTTGCCGCGCTGGGGGCGCCGCCCTGGGGGTTGCGGGCCGTCGGGCCTCCGGCTGGCCTCGGTGAGTGCGCATGCTCACGCTGCCAAGTTCTGCCCTGCCGCCCCACCCCCAGCCTTGGGGACAGGATTGAGAAAGCCAGGCCTGCCCTCACCCGGCTCCTGGAGAGTCCACCAGACCTTTGGTGGTTTCCTTACTGGTCTCAAGGGGACAAGTTGAGGATTATTTTATAAACTTTTGACTTAAGTCAGAACCTGGCAGCAATCTAGATCACTGGAAAAGGTGGTTATTGTTATTGTCATCGTTTGATGAGACAGGGCCTTACTATGTAACCTCGGCTAGCCTGGGACTTGATATGTGGACTTGGCTGGTCTCCAGCTCACCTGCCTCTGGCTCCTGTGGGTGCTGGGTTTAAAGGTGAGCGCCTTCACCCTGTCCTGGCGCTTGTCTTTTAGATCGTGCCTCCTGTAGCCTGACCTGGCCTGGCCTGGAATTTGATATGTAGTAGAGGCCAGCCCTGAATTTGGGATCCTCCTGCCTCCATCTCCTCAGTGTTGGGAGTACAGGCGTCTGCCTCCACACACAGCAGAGGCTATTAATTTTATGAGGCGAGATGAACCAGGGTTGCTACAGAAGTTTCCAGCTGTACGGTGCCTCATCCCACCCCTGCCAGGGCCTCCACTCAGCCAATAAGGGTGGGCTCCTGAACGGGCCTGTGGCACTCCAGGGAACACAGAAAACTGGGGGCTAAATTCCCCTATTTGAGGTGAGGAGGTCACAGAATGGCCTGGCGGTTGGGGGGGGGGGGATGATAGATCATCAGGAAGGTTCTCCTTGGTGACATTAGCTGTGTGTCCATCCCGACACCCACCCCTAGCCCTGAAGTCCCCCAGCGAGGTGCCTCCTCTCTTCCTGTGCTGCATTGGCGGTGGGCAGTGGTAGCTAGAGCACGCCTTTGATCCCCGGCACTCCAGAAGTGAGGCAGGTGGACTTCTGTGAGCTCCCAGACAGCCAGGGCTACAAAGAGAAACCCTGTCTCAGAGAGACAGAGGGAGAGGGAGAGGGAGAAGAAATAGGAGTGACCATCAGTGTCACCCCCATCAGGCAAGGCCCCTGGAACTCCCTGCAAAGGACCAGGCAAGGCAGCCTTCGGTATGCGGCCTGTGTCACCTTACTGTTTATGGAGAGTCAACTCTGTGTGTGATACCATTGTGAGTGCCCAGAACATAGCAGGAAACATACTAGACCAGAGTCCCTGCCCTGCCTGGCTCTGGTGTTGATGGCTTTTTCACCCAGTGCTCCTGAGGCTTAAGCAGGAGAATCACCATGAGTATGAAGCCAGCCTCTGCTACAAAATGAGATTCTGTCTCAAAACAAAAAGGGCCAGGCACGGTGGCATTTTCATCCCAGCACCTGAGAGACAAAGACAGGCAGATCTCTGTGGGTTTAGGTCCAGCCTCCTCTATGTAGTGAGTTGGAGACTAGCCAGGGCTACAGAAAGAGACCCAGTCTCAGAAACAAACAAATTCTAACAAGCAGGTATGGAAGCACACACCTGTTACTGTAACAAGCCGGAGGCCAAGCTCATTCTCAGCTACACTGTGAGTTCTAGGTCAGCCTGGGCCACAAGAGATCCTGTCTCAAAACAAGATTTATAGAGAATAAAAAATGAAGCAAAAAGTCCCTTGTAGCCGGGCGGTGGTGGCGTATGCCTTTAATCCCAGCACTTGGGAGGCAGAGGCAGGCAGATTTCTGAGTTCGAGGCCAGCCTGGTCTACAAAGTGAGTTCCAGGACAGCCAGGGCTATACAGAGAAACCCTGTCTCGAAAAAAAAAAAAAAAAGTCCCTTGTAGATAGATGCAGATGTGACACAGTAGAAGAAAATTTATAATCTATAATTTGCAACAATGTAAGTATATGTAAAATGTCAACATATAGATGAATATCTCATTTTTCTTCCTACCTTTGATTACTGATGCATAGAATATTATATTTTCATCATTCTAATTTATATATCCCTACTTAATTGTTATTACAGGGCAGCAAAAGTGTTACAGGTGAAGAAACTCCACCCCCCCCCCCAACACACACACACTCAGGAAGAATGGGGTCCTTAGGGTGGGGTTGGAGAGGGTTCCTATTCCCTTCCTGCCCTGGTACCCAGAGAGGAGGTGGGGGGAGAGAAAATAGCATTGATTAAGCCCCGCAATAAATCACCATTTAAATTTAAATAATCCGGCTTCCCAGGCGGTAATTAGGCGAATTGACTGGCGCTGAGAGAATGCCGCATTAGCGAGGCTGATTACTGTCATTACCGCGAACAACATGTGCGCCGGCGGGGGGATAAACATCTTGTCTATTGTCCTGGAGCCCCAGGGAGGGAAAAAGGGGGGCTGAGAGAGCCCTGACGGTGTCCAGCCCCTCAACACTTAGAGGGCCATCCGGAAGCTTCAAGAGATAGAGGCTCACTCTGGTCACAGCACCCCGGGCCGGGTCGTCTCTTGGCCACTTCCACAATGCCCACCTGTGCATCAGAACCAACTGGTCAGGAACGTGTGTGGGGGTGGCTCAACATCCGGTCGACAGACAACCAAATTCAAAAACTTAGGCCCCTGCTATTCTACACCAAAGTAGCTCTCTGAAGATTGGAAGGAAGACCCTGAGAAAATGAGACCCAAAGGGGGAAGATGGTAGCTACTTGGTTCATTGTCTTTTTTTTTTTTAAGCCTACAGCACCCGGTATTTCCAGGCGGTCTCCCATCGAAGTACTAACCAGGCCCGACCCTGCTTAGCTTCCGAGATCAGACAAGATCGGGCACGTTCAGGGTGGTATAGCCGTAGACTTGGTTCATTTTCTAAGAGGCTTTTATTTTATGTATTTGTGTATTTTGCCTGCATGCACATGTACACTGGTGCCCACAGAGGCCAGAAGAGGGCACTAGATCCCCCTGAAATTGGAGTTACACACACTTGTGAGCCACCATGTAGATTCTGGACATCAAACCCCGGTCCTCTGGAAGAGCAGCCAGTGTTCTTAACTGCTGCTCCAGCTCTTCAACTCCCCTAGAAGAACAATCTTCAGGAGTTGATCCATATATATGTATATATATGGATCAAGCATGTGCTCCAGCCCACAGTTGATCTTCTCTTTGAGCACAGAGAGATCAAACTCTGACAGACAGGCTTGGGAAGGGAATGTGCTCCTTGACCTACTGACCCGGTTCTATGACCCTGAGTTCAAGCTTGCTTACTTTCTTTCCTATCTTAGACAAGGTCTCTCTGTGTAGTCCTAGATGGCCTAGAACTCTCTGCCTCCGTCTGCCGTCTGGGATGAAAGTTAAACTCTGCCATGTCTGTCTGCTTTGGGTCAATTTTTAACTACCACGCTTTAACATCCCTTCTAGATCCCAGATGTTAAGTTTCTTTGGTTTTAGATAATTCCCTATTTGTCTCTTTCTCTAACCTTGCATTTAAGCTATTATTATTGATGCTGTTGTTGTTTGTATAAGGGTGTTTTGTCTGCATACATGTCTGTGTACCACTTTTGTGCCTGATGTCCAGGGAGGCTAGTAGATATTTGGGGGCTGCAGTCACAGATGTTTGTGAGCCACCATGTGGGTGCTTGGAATTGAACCTAGGTCCTTTGAAAGAGCAAGCCAGTGCTCTTAACCTCTGAGCCACCTCTCTGGCCCTCATCCCCACCAGAAGGGGAGGTGAGGACCCCAAGGAAGCAGACTTAGTTAATTTGTGATTACTGGACAGTAATAACTCTTCCCAAGTGTGTTGATCCCAGTGGACATGGGACCCACGCTGATGGACAGAGCGAGAGTCCAAATAGTCCTTATAATGAGTGATAAGGAATGGTTCTCTCTCTCTCTCTCTCTCTCTCTCTCTCTCTCTCTCATACAAGACAGTAACTAGGCCTAGGCTCCCTCAGATAGACATTGTAGCAAGGATGGTGTGTTTAGGATTGGTCACCCAGAAGGCCTGTTTCCCTGACTACATAGCATGACAGGTCCTACCTTGGATACCCACCCCACCTTTAAGCCTCAATCTATAAAACATGATGACATCTATCCAGGAGCTTCAGGGTATGTTGGGGAGGTGGGTTTTTGTTTGTTTTATTTTTTGAGACAGGGTTTCTCAGTGTAACCAGCCCTGGACTTGCTCTGTACACCACACTGTCCTCGAACTCACAGAGATCCTCCTGCCTCTGTCTCCCAAATGCTGGGATTAAAGGCATGCACCACCACTGGCTTCTTTTTACTGTTTTTTAAAGTTTTCAAAAACTGTACATGTATGTGTTTGTGCCTACATGTGCTTATGTGCACCATGTGTGTGCCCCTGCTGGAAGAGGCCAGAGGCTGTTGAATCCCCTGCAGCTGAAGTTACAGGTGGTTTAAGCCACCCAAGCTGGGTACTGGGGGCCAAGCTATTCTTCTGCAAGAACGGTGTGTGTTCTTAACTGCTGAAGCATCTATCCAGTCTTTTTATTATTCTTTATAGGTGTGTACATGTGCATGTGCGCATGCATTCACGTGAGTGTGTGTGTGTGGGTGTGTGTGTGGGTGTGTGTGTGTGTTACCAGGTGTCAACCCTTGTCTTCCTCCTTTTCTTGAGATAAGTCTATTTATTGTTCAGTGCAGCACAGGGCAGGCTAGCACGGGGCAGGCTAGCACGGGGCAGGCAAGCTGGCCCGCGGGCTCTTAGGGAGTCTTTCACCTCCATCTCTCATCTCCCAGTAGGAATGATGAAATACAGTCTTCACTAACATATCCAGCTTCACATGGGTTCTGGGGATTTGAATGAGGTCCCCACACTTGCGTAGCAAATGCTCTTCCAGCTGGACTATCTCCCCAGCCCTCTCCCCCAGTCTTTTGTGTACATTGTTTTAACAATGTTGGGGGAATGCAGGAAATGCTCAATAAACTGTCCTTGAGTGAGGTGACATCTTAGTCCCCAGGTAGGACACTACCTCAGGAGGAAGTGACCTTTGACCCAAGACTTAAAGGAGTGAAAATGCCAGGTGTGAGAAGGGCCAGGCGAGGGCTGGCACAAAGGACAGCCTAGAAGCTGAAGGAGACAGTGAGGGTTAGACTGGGGGCTGGGGAGAGGGGCTGGATAAACTGAGAAAGGAGATGGGAAAGCGGGTAGGGAAAAGAGGGAAAGCCGAAGGGGGGGACCCCAGAAACTCTCAGGAGTAGTCTAGACTGATATCATTCTTCCTGATGATATATTAGTCACCCACTGTATACCTGTTTGTGGCCCTGGAGGCCTTTGATGTACAAAACCCAATTGCTCTTAGAACAAGGCTGGGGTTGGCATTTAGTTGGTAAAGCATTTGCCTAGCGTGTAGGAAGCCCTGGGTTTCATCCCCAGCACTAGACAAACCAGGCACGGTGCAGACCTGTAATCCCGGTAGAGAAGGGAAGGGGGACCTGGAGCGCAAGATCATCTTTCGATGAGTAATGAGTTCCAGCCGGGCAGTGGTGACGCACACCTTTAATCCCAGCACTTGGGCCAAGGCAAAGGCAGGTGGATCTCTGTGAGTTCAAGGCCAGCCTGATCTACAGAGTGAGTTCGAGGACAGCCAGGGCTACACAGAAAATCCTGTCTTGAAAAAGAAATATAATTCCTACAACAGGTTGAGGTCCCCTGGGCATCCATCGAGCCCAATGATAACAGATGATTGAGTGACAGGACATCTCCTCTTCCACTCCCGAGAGTCATGAAAACCTAGCCCTTCATCCCCAAGGACCCAAGATGAGAGACTCATAGGATGGGAAGGGAGGGGACCTCCTGAAACTTGGTAGGGATCTTACCTGGCCTCCCTTTTCTGAGCATACCCTCTCTCTGCCCATGTCTCCCTTCTTCCTTTCTCCCCACCCACCTCAGGCTTCCACCACCACCCTGACGTTGCCTGACAAATGTTTATTAGTTGAATAAGCAATTAAGTGAATAAGTGATTTCAGGGTCTTTGGACTTCCGGGCAGGGCAGCTGTGAAGGTGGAGCACACCTGTTGAATTGGGACATGGAGGGGCTGTGGGTGGGAAGAATAGGGAGAGAGTAGGTTTGGGGAGGTGGAAAGTGGGGGTACTAAGACATCAGTAGGCAATCCTAAGCACACCTGGGGATCCTTGTGGCAGGGGATGGGTCATGTGCATGGGGGGGGGGCACAGCAGGTTTCCAAGCTCTCCTCCTGTGCACCCCCATCCCAGTGTGCCCATTAATGCTGTTAATTGCAGCGGCTCAGTCTGACCCGGGCTGATCCCCGGAGAGGGAAAATGAAGGAATTAGCAAAAATGACAGGGGAAAATTGCCACAATTAGCAGGCAGCATTGTTCCTGCCTGTCACGGGGCTGCTTGGAGCTGGGTTTCGGGGGAGGGGTCTCCCTCACCCCCCACACTTATTGTTCCTGGAGGTTCAGATGGGGAGGAAGCAGGAGAAACAGCAGTCAGATGGGAGGGGGGTCTGGGGAGGCCTGGGGTAGACTCTGACAGCCTGGCTGACTTGGGGGAGTCCTGAGGAACAGGGGTGGCAGGGGTCCTGCCCAGGAAAAGCACCATTCCCACCTCACTCCCTGCTTTCCTCCCTCATGCTCCCTAGACACTTGGCAATCTAGGAACTCAGACCCCTGCAGCAAATCCATTTAAAGAGGAAACTGAGGCACAAGAAGAAGAGGTGACTCCAGGCTCTTAGCCTAACAGAGGGAAGGTCACTGACAGAGTGCTTGGGTTCTCTCTTGGGAAGCGGGGGCGGGGGTGGGGGAGGGGCCGGGGAGGGTAATCGTCTTCTACAGCATCCAGGAGTCCTGACTGGGGGAGGGGGACGACTGTGACATTCAGCCTATGTCTTAGTGGCCGTCTGTCCCAGAATTTAAGTCTCTCTGGAATTCTAACTTTTTCCTCCTTGTATGTCTTCATCTCCTCAACACATCTGCAAAAGTTTCACTATTGTATACTCATCTCTGCCATGGTATTCTATACAAAAATATCAGCAGGAGGTGTAACTCAATGGCAGCACCCCTGCCTAGAATCCTCCAATGAGGGGCTGGGGGTGTGCCTCAGTGGTGTAGCCCCTGCCTAGAATCCTCCAATGAGGGGCTGGGGGCGTGGCTCAGTGGTGTAGCCCCTGCCTAGAATCCCCCAGTGAGCGGCTGGGGCGTGGCTCAGTGGGAAAGTAACTGCCTAACATGTGCAAGGCTCTGGGTTTAGTCCACAGCACTGAAAAAATGAAAGCCCACACACTGTACTCAAGCCTGCTGATGCATCCCTGTAAACGTAGTTTTCAGGAAGCTGAGGCAGGAGAATGGCAAATCTTAGTCAAACTTGGGTTATTTATTGAGACTCTATTTCAAAGAAACTAAAAATTTTCATCCAAAATGTATCCATAGTAAAATTAGATAGCATTTTTAAAAACGTATTTGTTAGCTGGGCGTGGTGGCGCAAGCCTTTAATCCCAGCACTTGGGAGGCAGAGGCAGGCGGATTTCTGAGTTCGAGGCCAGCCTGGTCTACAAAGTGAGTTCCAGGACAGCCAGAAACCCTGTCTCGAAAAACCAAAAAAAAAAACAAAAACAAAAACAAAAACAACAACAACAAAACAAAAACAAAAACGTATTTGTTTATGTGTTCATATGTGTATGTGGGCAGGACACAGCACACAGGTGGAAGTCAGAGGACAATCTGTGAGAATCAAGTCTCATTGTATCACATAAGTTCTGGGGATCTTCAAGTCTGATGGTGCATGCATTTATCCACTAAACCATTTCTACAACTTTTAAAAATATTTATTTATATTTAAGTGTGTGGGTGTTTTACATGAATGTATGTACCACAGATGTGTAGTACTGACAGAGGCCAGAAGAGGGCATCAAATCCCTGAGACTAGAGGGGTTCTTCCGCAAGAGGGCGTGCTCTTAACCACTTAGCCAGTTCTCCACACCTCCCCCATCCCGGCTTTTAGACAGGGTCTCGCTCTGTGCCCTGACTGGTCTGGATCTTGCTGTACACACAAGGCTGTTTTAAAGTATCCAAACCAGCACCATTTACTGCATAGTCCCAAAGGAGTCCTGCAGCCATGAAGCAGCCCAATGCTGCCAAGCACAGACCTGCTTTCTGCTCCCATCGACTTGCCAGTTTTAGACATTTCATAGGCGTGGGGTCACTGTGGCCTTTTTGTGCCTGTCTGCTTTTATAATATTTCATCACAAATCAAGGCTTCAATTCCTCTTCATCTTGGATCTACCGCATTTTGTATTGGTTCTCGGAGGCTGGACGTTGGGGAATTTTTCTTGGCTCTGTGTAATGCTGTTCTCTCCGTGTGCATACAGCACTCCTCACAGTACCTATCTTAAGGTTGTTGGGTTATAAAGGGATTGCCAGAGGCTCACGTCATAGCTCTCTTTTCACTTATTGAAGAATCACCGAGCTGTTGTCTTCAGCTGCTATCTTAATGTGCAGTCCACCCTGCAGTGCAAACTTCTCTAGCTACTCTCATAATTTTGTATTTCTTTGGATTTTGTTACTGTCTTTCAGTGCAGAGGATTGAACCCAGAGCCTATGAATACTAGACAAGCACTCTACCACAGAGCCACTCACTGGAGAATTCTAGGCAGGGGCTCTACCACTGAGCCACGCCCCCAGCCCCTCACTGGGAGATTCATCGCAGGTGTTCCTCCACTGAGCCAAGGCCTTAGCATCATACTGGGAGATTCTAGGCAGATGCTTCATCACTGATCTATGTTGCCAGCCCTCATTTTAACTTTTGAGATAGGAACTCATTTGTTATGTACCCCAGGCAAGCCTTTAGTCATTGATTCTCCTACCTTGCCTGCCAAGTAGTTGGAGTTACGGGCCTTCACCACCAGGTCAGCCTCAGCCTTGGGCTATTCATTGGACCGGGCTTCGGTGCCCAGTGAGGACAGTCTGCGCTGTTCCCGTCACTAGCACTGCCTGTACTGTATAGGACCTGTGAACAGAAGTACTCAAGAACTTTTTGGTTTTGGTGTGAAAAAGAATGAGGGAGTGGACAAATTCCTCTTTCCAATGTCTGTCACTCAGTCTTGGTCTCTCTGTCCCCTAGGGAACAACCATCCTGTGAACTGGTTCTCTATGGTGGCTGGCTGGGAGTTTAAGACTGACTGGGCCCCTAAGGGCTGCCCAGAGCAGTGAGTCAGACCAAGGGTCCCTGACTGTCCTCCTCCTCCTTCTGTCCCCAGCCCCAGGCCGCCGAGGCCCTGTGGCTCTGGTCTCTGAAGTCTTCGAGCAACACCTAGGTGGACACATCCTACAGGTGAGCGCCTCCCTTCCTAGCCTGCTGCTTTGTGCTGCCACCTGGTGGTAGCATCTGGGAATAGCACTATTTTTCCTGCATCAGTTCCCTGTGGAGAACTGGACAGGACTAAGGGTACCCAGGTTGTTCCCTTCCTACACCCGCTCCGTTTGTCTCAACTCTAGTCCTTGGATGGCTTCGTGTTCGCTTTGAACCAGGAAGGGAAATTTCTCTACATCTCAGAGACAGTGTCCATCTACCTGGGTCTCTCACAGGTAAGTCTTCCCTGCAGTAGGCAGCTATCTTTACCGCCTGACCTATGCATGCCCTTACTCTCTTCTGGTATCACTAAGCACAACGTGAAAAACAGACAACCTTCCTTGGAACCCCACAAAGCAGCCCGACATATGCTGGAGGACTCAAGCAGGACCACAAGTTCAAAGCCAGCCAAGGAGACTTAGCAAGACCTCATTTCAAAATTAAAAACCTCATCTAGAGATGTAGTTCTACAGCGATGTGTGCTCACCTAGAATCCTCCAGGGAAGGGCTGAGCTCAGTGAGGGTGTGAATCAGCGGTATGCCACTTGTGTACCATTCTGGAGGTCCTGGGACTCCAATCCATTGTGTCTGGGGCAGGATTGTAGCTTGGTTCATAGAATGCTTGCCTGGTGTTCACAAAGCCCTGGGTTCCTTACATAAACTGGGCATGGCGGTGAGGTATAAACCTTACATTAAACTCCATCACTGGAGAGGTGGAGGCAGGAGGACCAGAAGTTTCAGGCCAGCCTAGGCTATCTGAGACTGTCTCAAAAACTAACACTTCCCCAAAGGAGGGGACTTGAATGTGTAGGTGACAAAGTAGGGTGGATAAGGTGGTTGTGTGGGTGGGGTGGGGGATGAGGGTGAGGACCACAGGGGGGATAAAGGTTAGAGGGAGACAGGTCACCCACTTCAAGCAGAGGGACAGTAGAAGAAGGCACGGTGGGTTTCTGAGTAAGAATTGCCATAGTTGGATATGCAGCTTCCAGGAGAGTTTTAAATGGGGCTTGAAGGTCAGAGGCTCCCTGTGAAATCAGAGCATGATCAGAACAGAAAGCTAGAGGCTGTACTGAAGGGGCCTGGCATGGGATCCATGTGAGATCTGAGAGGCCAGTCTCCAAGGCCCTAACTCATTAAAGAGCTGACAACTGCCGGGCTTGATTTCCAGCACTTGGGAGGCCGAGTCAGGAGGATCACCACAAGTCTGAGGCCAGCCTGAGCTACCTAGCAAACCTCTGTCTAAAAAAAGAAAAAAAGAAAAAAACAAAAAAACAAAAACAAAAAGGGCCAGATGTTGCAGCACATGCCTTTAGTCCAGAATTTCAGGAGGTACAGGCAGGCAGATTAATAAGTTTGAAGCCAGAGCTATAAAAGTGAGACCCTGGGCTGGAGCGATGGCTCAGTGGTTAAGAGCAGGTGCTCTTCCGAAGGTCCTGAGTTCAAATCCACATGGTGGCTCACAACCATCCATAATGAAATCTGACGCCCTCTTCTGGGGTGTCTGAAGACAGCTAGAATGTACTTACCTATAATAAATAAATAAATAAATAAATAAATAAATAAATCTTTAAAAAAAATAATAAATACATCTTAAAAGAAAAAGTGAGGCCGGGTGTGGTAGCGCACGCCTTTAATCTCAGCACTTGGGAGGGTTCGAGGACAACCTGGTCTACAAAGTGAGTTCCAGGACAGCCAGGGCTACAGAGAAACCCTGTCTCGAACACCTCCCCCCCCCAAAAAAAAAGTGAGACCCTGCCTCAAACAAAAAAAGCCCCTCCCTCCTTAATTCAAAAAAGCAGGAAACACCTAAGAAAAACACAAGCCAGTTGTGAAGTGCACTTGAAGGTTGGGCGAGCAGACCTAAGCTAAACCCAGCCTCAGCTTTGGCGCTCACGCGGCTCCTGCATTCCTCTCCATCACCGGCAGGTGGAGCTGACGGGCAGCAGCGTCTTCGACTACATCCATCCTGGGGACCACTCGGAGGTCCTAGAGCAACTTGGATTGCGGGCTGCAAGCATCGGTCCCCCTACACCACCTTCCGTGTCCTCCTCTTCCTCATCGTCTTCCTCCTCGCTGGTGGACACCCCTGAGATTGGTAATTTCCAGGAATCCCATCCTTGCCAGTGAATGAAGCCTGAGGGTAGATCCTGGTTTTTGTGTTTAACATGCTACAAAACAAGGTTTTGTAAAACAAACAAACACAACAACAACAACCCAAACCAAAGCAACAACAACACAAAACAAAAAACCCACAATGAGTCAAGCCAACTTAAGGCACTAGGGTGTCTAAACTTGCCTGGTTCCCCAGAGTGGCCAAAATACACCAACATTTGAGCTGCTACAAGGAAGTAGGAATAAGACTGAGAATTTTTTTTTTTTTTTTTTACATTCCACTGTGCCTTTAAATTTTCATTGGGCCCTAACTTCAAACCCACAAGCCATGAGGGATGGCCCCCAACTCCAGGCACAGCACAGAGAGATCAAGTTACTTGCCCCAAGTCACCCAGCTGTTCCATATTTTTAGTTGTGTGTGTGTATGTGGTGTGTGTTTAACTTTCAGGATACAGTTCTTTTGTTGATTGTTTGGGGTTTTTTGTTTTGTTTTGTTTTTTAGTGTTTGTTTGTTTGAGACAGGGTTTCTCTGTATAGCCCTGGCTGTCCTAGAGCTCACTCTGTAGACCAGGTTGGCTTTGAACTCCTCCTGCCTCTGCCTCTGTGTGCTGAGGTAAAGGCATGTGCCACCACGGCCCAGCTTCCTTTCTTTTATACTTCTAGTCTGTGGTAGGGGACCTGACTGTCACAACAGTTCTAGCCTGCCCTCTGTGGTCACAGGTGGCTACTCCAGCCTGGGTCAGACTGATGCCAGCGGATGCCTGGGGGGCAGAACAGAGCTTCTGAGCAGGAAAGAGGGGCTCATCTGACCTTGGACCTGGCTGTCCCACAAGGGGAGATTACTTTATCAGTGTACCTGTGCGACCATTAGATGCATCTGAGTGTCTGGAGCAGCCACAGTGAGGCTGGTTCTGAGTTGACGGGGTTCTGGAAAACTATGACAGCGCCCTCTTGTTCTGCCTCAGAAGCCAGCCCCACCGAGGCATCGCCTGCCTTCCGAGCCCAAGAGCGGTCCTTCTTTGTCCGCATGAAGTCCACCCTCACCAAGAGGGGCCTGAATGTCAAAGCCTCGGGGTACAAGGTGGGTATGAACTGTCTCTTTCCCCCTGTGTGCCAGCTATATCCCGGGATACAAGGTACTGAGAACAGAAACTGGGAGACACTCAAAGCCTTCCCAGGGCCAAGGGATCTGTGGGTATCAGGTGGAACTGGGTGAAGCTTTGACTTGGCTGTGGTCCTCCTGCCTCAGCAGTCCCACCTGGCACCTCCCCAGCCACCCCCACCTTCCACAGGTCATTCATGTGACAGGGCGCCTGAGGGCCCGAGCCCTGGGTCTTGTAGCCCTTGGACACACGCTGCCCCCAGCCCCACTGGCTGAGCTGCCTTTGCACGGACACATGATTGTCTTCCGCCTCAGCCTGGGCCTCACCATCCTTGCTTGTGAGAGCAGGTACCAGGGTAGGGGCGGGAGGGAAGGTGGGTCCAAAAGGACCTGGGGATATGTGGGGACCAGTCAATCCTGGGCCTTTCAGTCAGGGGCCGTGGGGAGTTGGGAGGAGAGAGGACAAGGGAGAAGGCAAAGGTGCCTGGGAGACGTGAGGGTGGCCCTGGCTCCCTTACAAGGCTTGCCCATTTCTTTTTCGGGCCCCCTTTTCTTCACCTATGCCCATTTTACAGAATGAAACTGAGGTACTGCAAGGGTGTGGATCCTGGGGAACCCTGAAGCCAGCTCTGCTGTCTCCTGTCACCCAATGTCTCCCCACTCCTTTTCCCTTTCTTTCCTGTGTCCTCCAGAGTTAGCGACCATATGGACATGGGGCCCTCAGAGCTTGTGGGACGCAGCTGCTACCAGTTTGTTCATGGACAGGATGCAACCAGGATCCGCCAAAGCCATCTGGACCGTGAGGCACACTTCTGTACCCTCTCCCCATCCTCCTACCACCACAAAAACACGAATGACCCTGCTTCCCTGTTCCCTGGAAGTCCTTCTTCAGGGCTAACCAGAGTCTCTGGTTGCACTGCAGCTTCTGGGGGCTGTTCGGAACAGAAAAGCAACAAAGAGGCTGAGCAGTGGCTGGGGGTGGGGGATGAGGGTCAGTAAGCCGGGTAAGAGGGGTCTCTGACCGATGCTGGGGTGCCTCTGGGTCTCTGACTACCTCTGTGCCTTTCTCTCTCTTTCTCGATTCTCCCCACTCTCGCTGCCTCTGCCTGTCTCCTGCTCACCTGCCTTGACCCTCCCCACCCCTCTGGGCTCTCTGCTCCCCTGGGATGGACCAGTGCTGGACAAAGGGCAGGTGGTGACTGGTTACTACCGTTGGCTGCAGCGTGCGGGGGGCTTCGTGTGGCTGCAGTCTGTAGCCACTGTGGCCGGGAACGGGAAGAGCACTGGGGAGCATCACGTGCTGTGGGTCAGTCACGTGCTCAGGTGAGAGGTGGCCCATTGCCATCCCAGCATCTCCAGCAGCTGCTCCCCATCCCAGCCAGGGCCCTTAAGGGAGGGCTGGCTCTGTAGACACAAAGGGGAAAGAACCTAGGAGGCCTAGGTATGGAATGGCCTCACTTGGTGGACACGGAGAGGAATCAGTGTTGGGAGGAGACACATCTGTGACGTAGGCAGGGCAGGAACGCTCGTGTGGTGTGCCTCCGGCTGAAGGTGTGAATTGGACTCGTTCGTGTGGTGTGCCTCCGGCTGAAGGTGTGAATTGGACTCCAGGGCACTGGGGAGCCACAGCAGACTCTATACAGGGAGAGTGGTGCAAAACATACACGCGTTGTGAGCAGAGGGCACAGAACGGATGAGCCTCAGGTCTACAGCCTGAGAAGCCCAGGGAAGAGCAGAGCGATTGGGGCTGGAGCACAGAGTTGGGGGCAGGGGAGGCTGTAAATGGCAGCAGGATATTTTATCTCGTGGTCACTGGAGAACTATTGAAGGCTTTATGTCTGGAGGGGATCACAATTCTGCACTTTTGGAAATATTTTTCTTTCTGCTGAGAGTTGACTGGGAACTAAAAGGGACTGGAGAACAAGGGGAGGCTGCGGCATGGTTTAAGAGATGAACGGGGAGAAGAGAGAAGAGGGGTGCCATTTGCCCTTTGCTGAGCTGATTTGATTTGGACCCTAGAAGGGAGCAGGTGATTTAGATAGGAGAGACACAGATAACCATGGCATGCTTAGAGGATGTCCAGGTAACACGAGGTGGCTGACAGTGGCTCAGGTTTGCCACAGCAGGGAGAACTCAGATGAGAATATATTTGGAACTGGGTCTGGTCCTCTTTGTCCCAACCAGTGGAAAGACTGAGGCAGGAGGCCACCTTGGGAAACCCAGGGAGTGTCTGTCTCAATCAGGAATGCTCAGTGGTAGAGCCCCTGCCTAGAATCCCCCAGTGAGGGGCTGGGGGCGTGGCTCAGTGGTGTAGCCCCTGCCTAGAATCCCCCAGTGAGGGGCTGGGGGCGTGGCTCAGTGGTGTAGCCCCTGCCTAGAATCCCCCAGTGAGGGGCTGGGGGCTTGGCTCAGTGGTGTAGCCCCTGCCTAGAATCCCCCAGTGAGGGGCTGGGGGCGTGGCTCAGTGGTAGAACCCCTGCCTAGAATCCCCCAGTGAGGGGCTGGGGGCGTGGCTCAGTGGTAGAACCCCTGCCTAGAATCCCCCAGTGAGGGGCTGGGGGCGTGGCTCAGTGGTAGAGCCCCTGCCTAGAATCCCCCAGTGAGGGGCTGGGGGCGTGGCTCAGTGGTAGAGCACATAGGAGGCTCTTGGGTTTAATTCAAAGTGTGTGTGTGTGTGTGTGTGTGTGTGTGTGTGTGTGTGTGTGTGTGTATCCAACTAGGAGTTTATAGGTCTGATAGAAAGTTTTTAATGCTGCGGGGTAGTATCCACAAGTTCCATACTGGAAAATGTCTGTACTCACTGCTGTCCCAAGACCCCTGGTTTTCAGTTCCATCATCTTGTCCCCAGCAATGCTGAAGGTAGTCAAACACCCCTGGATGCCTTCCAGCTTCCAGCTATTGTGTCTCAGGAGGAGCCATCCAGGCCAGGCCCAGAGCCCACAGGTAAACTAACCTATTCCAATCTCTACCCCCAGGAAAGACTGAGATGTAGAGCCCTGCAGTGGGACTACCCATTGTGAAAGCCACTCAACACCTGTGGCTGTTTACATTAACAGCTGGAGTTAACTGTCCTTCGGGCTGGGAAGATGACTCAGTGGGTAAACTGCTTGCCAGGAAAGCTTAAGGACTTGGGTGTACCCCTCATAAAGAAAAGCCAGGTGTGACACACACATCTGTAATCCCAGTGTCGGGGAGGTGGAGACAGGAGGAGTCCCGAGGCTGAATTGGCAAGTTCCATGTTGATTTAGAGACTCTGTCTCAAAATGTAAAGTGGAACCAGGCAGTGGTGGCACACACCTTTAGTCCCAGCACTTGGGAGGCAGAGGCAGGAGGATTTCTGTGACTTCGAGGTTAGCCTGGTCTACAGAGTGAGTTCCAGGACAGCCAGGGCTACACAGACCCCATCTCAAGGGGAAAAAGAAGTCCCTGGCTGAGGGCACTTGTTCTTGCAGAGGATTCCGGTTTCATTCCCAGCATCCACAGGGCTCAGAGCCACCATTATTTCCAGTTCTCAGGGACCTGATGCCCTCTTCTGGCTTCTGTAGGCACCAGGCCTTCATGTGACACATAGACATACTTGGAGACAAAACACATATCCACATTAAATAATTCGAAACGGGGCCAGGAAGACTGAGTGATAGAGTACTGACTGCTCTTGCAGAGGACTGGGGTTATGTTCCCAGCACCCACATGGTGATGCACAACCATGTGACTCCAGTTCCAGTGGATCTAATGTGCTCTCTCTCTCTCTCTCTCTCTCTCTCTCTCTCTCTCTCTCTCCTGGCCTCCACACAGTGTACAGACACATGCATGCAGGCAAAGCACTGAAACACATGAGAGGGATCTAAACAATTAAAACCAGCTGGGGTGGGGAGCAGTGCCTCAAGGACAAGCCCTTATCCCCACCAGTCAGAGGCAGGAGGGTCTCTGTAAGTTCGAAGCCAACCTGGTCTGCATAATGAGTTCTAGACTAGGAGAGCTACAGAGCGAGACCTTCCCTCGAAAACAACACAATCAGGCAGGTCATGATGGTGCACACCTTTAATCAAAGCAGTTGGGAGGCAGCGGCAGGCAGATCTCTGAGTTCAAGGCCAGCCTTGTCTACAGAGTGAGCTCCAGGCCAGCCAGAACAACATTGTGAGACCTTGTCTTGGGGGAGGGAGGGGGAACCTTCATCCTACTCCAAAATTAAACATCTTCATCCTCAAATTTATCCACCATATTTCAAATAGTCACTGGCAAAATATGTGGCCAGTAGCTGTCTCAGAACAATACAGGTGAGATATGTCCAGTACCATCAAAGTTCTATTGCTGTAGGAGGGCGTGCTGGAGGGTTCCATCATTTGTAGAGGTCTAGCTGGGCCTTCTCAGCCTGGGCTTTACTGGCAATATCAGGGCTGGATGGCTCTTAGCTGTGCTGTGGGAATGTGCCTACTCTGTGCCTGGGGGGTGGGGGCGGGGTGAGGAGGGAGAATCGCTGGGGCTTGGGAACTGCAGACCTACCCCACTGTGCCTACACTTCAAGAGCAAGGGCTGGGGACACACATTCTTTCAGAAGCCTTCTTTGAGGCTGGTGTGGTAGTGAAGGGCTTTAACCCCAGCTACTGGGGAGGCTGAGACAGGGAGATGCCAATGTTAGCCTGGACAACTTAGCAAGACCATGTCTCAAAGAGTAAAAGGGCCTGGGGAGGTGACCCCGTGAATACAGGGCTTGCTGTGCATGCATAAAATCCTGAGTGTGGGCCGGGTGGTGGTATGCACCCATCTGTCATCCCAGCACTCGGGAGGCAGAGGCAGGCGGACCTCTGTGAGCTCCAGGCCAGCCTGATCCATAGAGTGAGTTCCAAGGCAGCCAGGGCTACACAGAGAAACCCTGTGTCGAAAACAAAAACAAAACCCAAGCAAACAAAAGACCTGTGCTTGGATCTCCAGCACTCACCTGGGTGACCTCAGTGTTGGGACAGACACATGTAGATCCCAGGAGTCGGCTGGCCAGCCAGCCTAGCCAGAAATGTATGAGCTCTAGGTTCAGTAAGTGTCTCTGTCTCGTTAATCCAGTGAGATGGTTCATCAGGTAGAAAGGCCTTGCCCTGTGACCCCCACATGTATATCATGGGGCCTGTGCACCCACACTCACACACACAGAGCAATCACAAATGCGACCGTAGAGATGGCTCAGTGGGTAACAATCCAAACGTGATGACCTGAGTTTGATCCTCAGAATCCCAATAAAGGTAGAAATAGAAACCCGACTCAGCAAAGCTGTCCTCTGACCTGGTGCACACCTTCATGGCGGCATGTACGCCTCCATTGTATACACACAACACGGTAATAATGATGATGATGATAGCGATAGAGGAAGAGCACCAGTGTTGATGTTCACCTCCATACCCTCATCCACACATAGAAAATCAAAAGAAGGCTTAGAATCTGGCTCAACTGTAGGCCTGAGGAGAATCCATCACTAAGGGACTGGGAGTGTGGCGCAGTGGTAGAGCCCCTCCCTAGAATCCCCCAGTGAGGGGCTGGGAGTGTGGCTCAGTGGTAAAGCCCCTGCCTAGAATCCCCCAGTGAGGGGCTGGGGGCGTGGCTCAGTGATAGAGCCCTGCCTAGGATCCCCCAGTGAGGGGCTGGGGGCGTGGCTTGGCAGTGGTAGAGCCCCTGCCTAGGATCCCCCAGTGAGGGGCTGGGGGCATAGCTTGGCAGTGGTAGAGCCTCTATCTTGACCTCTTCCCCCTCTCCCGCGGGTGCAGGCTGTAAGGGGCTGTGGGTGTGGTACAGCAGTAGAGCTCAGCAAAGAATAACTATAAAGTATCTTCTTCAGAGGAAGAGCCTCCAGTTGACGGGAAGCAGGCTGTGCCTGCGGACCAGGACAAGGACAAGGACCCTCAGGCCCGAGGCAAACGCATCAAAGTGGAGGCCAGCCCGAAGGAAGCTAGAGGCTCAGAGGACAGTGGAGAAGAGGAGCTCTCGGATCCACCGGCTCCACCTCGGCCAGAATTCACTTCTGTCATCCGGGCGGGAGCCCTGAAGCATGATCCAGTGCTGCCGTGGGGCTTGACAACTCCCGGAGACCCCTCACCCGCCCTCCTTCATGCAGGCTTCCTGCCACCCGTTGTGCGGGGCCTGTGCACCCCAGGCACCATCCGCTATGGCCCTGCGGAGTTGAGCCTGATGTATCCACATCTGCACAGGCTGGGCGCAGGCCCCTCGCTTCCAGAGGCCTTTTACCCTACGCTGGGCTTGCCCTATCCGGGGCCCACAGGTACTAGGGTGCAGCGGAAGGGAGACTGAAGACAGTGTAACACCAGAGGGCCAAACCTGAGACACAGATCAAGTCCTGGAGTCATTCTTGAGAATTAAACACCATGCCCTAAGGGGCTCCCTCCCCGGGGATGCTGCCTCTCATGATTGCTTGGCCTTGTTCCTTTGAACTGATTTACTTGTATGTGTGTCCATGTGTGGTATGGTGTGGAAATTAGGTCTCTTCTTCTACCACGCAGGTCCTGAGTATCAAACTCAGGTCGCCAGGCTTAGGAGCAAGTGCCTTTACCCACTGAGCCTCGTCCCCAAAGGTTGCCCTCTTCTCCCCTCCCCACCTCCCCAGATAACAGGAGCTATCACTCAGAGTCTTGAACTGCGGAAGGGTCAGGTTTTAATGTCCCAGTCGTCAGGCCCAGCCAGTCCCCACAGCCCTGTTGTTTACTCAGGGGGTGGCCTGCCCGCTTCATCTGGGCCTTCTGTACTGGCTGCCCCATCATCCTCAGGCACCAGTTCCACGTCCAGTTCCAACTGGCCCATGTAGAGACCTACTGCACAAGCCCAGAGCAGACTGGCAGCCAACACTGCCCCCACACCAGCGGCAGCACCAGCAAGCGACAGTTGCATGGGTCCCCGCAGCGCTGCCAGACCCACCGCATAGGAGGCTCCGCCCCACACCACGCACAGGCCACCCAGCAGGAAGAAGCCTGTGGAAGAAGGAGCAGTAGTCAATAGTTACAGGGTCCAGCGTATCCCAAGGGGCTGACAGGGTGACGGGTGGGGAGGATGAGTCAGTACGAGCACAGGGCGGGACAAGGCTTCTAACGTCAGCTAGTGAGAGGCTGGAGCAGTGCTAGCTAACGGAAGGCTTACTCGGGCTACTGCGACTGCCTCAAAATAACACGGGAAGGGGTGGGGTGGGGGGGGCAGTCCTGGAGAGATGGCTTCAAGGTTAAGAGTACTTGTTGCTCTTTCAGATGGCCTGAGTTCAGTTCCCAGAACCCACATGGTGGCTCACAACCATCTGTACCTCCAGTCCGAGGGGTTCTTGTGCTCTCTTCTGGCTTCATGGGTACCAGGCATGCACATGGTCTCCATATACACATATACACATAAAATAAAAATAAATCTCAAAAAAACAAAAAGGCTGGTGATGTAGTTCAGTGGTCGAGCCCCTGCCTAGAATCCCCCAGTGAGGGACTGGGGGCGTGGCTCAAAGGTAGAGCACTTGGCTAAAAAATTCCAGTGGAAGGATGGCGATGTGTAGCTCAGTGACACAGCACTTAACTAGTAGGCTGCTTTCCTTCCCGTTATAGCAATACATAAACAAACAAACAAACAAATAAAGGCAGACAAGGACTCAAATACATGAGACTTTGTAAAAGGAAGTATGTGAGACTTGGAGGAGAAATTCAATATCCAAAGGGGCTGGTCTGGGGTATAAACAAAGGTGTCCACATAAGTCAAGGCTACTTGGAAACTGTCTGGTGGACTCCTCACAATGCCGATGAAGGAGGTGTAAGAGGAGATGTAACTAGTGAGGCAAGAGAAAATGGAGGGAGTGCTCTCCTTTTCCAACTGTTAGGGTAGGAGGACTCAGAACTGGAGGAAAAGGGGGAGGGGCCCATTTCCCATAGGGATGGTCTGTACTCACCATAGGCAGCTTCCCGGCCCATGTCACTCTGCATGAAGGAGATGACCCCAATGCCGGATGACAGAAGTCCATTTCGGAACCAGGAGAGAAAAGCTGCGGGGAGTTGGGGGATGGAGCTCTGCATCAGCAAGCCCTGCTTCCTAGATCCCCTCTCACCCTATTCAGCCACAAGACAAAAGTATTCTAGATGCGGATCCCTTCCGGGAAGCCCCATGCAAGTCCCATTCCTTTACCCTTCTGTCCCAGACGTTCAAAATCTAGAGCACGAATTGAAGTTTGAGGATAGAAAGTCTTCCCAAGTCTTCCCTTGTGCATCCTGCGGTCTTCCCTCTCTCCCTCAGACCTCTGGGACAAACTTCTCCAGCCTGTCCCTTCCCCTGTGTGGTAACCGCTCCTACCTAGCATGGCCTCATCCTTGCGTCCACACCTCCCCACCACTCAAGTACCTGAGTGCTGCCAAAAGGCTGTTCCCACTACTAGCCCCATTCAACACCAGACCAGCTCCAATCTCTCAACTCATTGCCTCGTTTGAGATTCCTCCCTCTGCAGTCTAGATCACCTCTCCCTCCAATCAGCAGCCACCTTCTCTACCATTGGTTACACGCTGGTCCAATCCGGAACTTCCCCATCTTCTGCGGGTAGCCACACTCTTGTTTTATTCCAAGTGGTCCCCTCTGTCTGTAATCCTAACGGATACCCCTGTCTCAAGCAACTTGTTCCCTCCCAGCTGCCTCTGGAACGGTCTCTCACCTAGGCAGTGTGGTGCTGCCAACTACTTCTTCCTAACCGTAGCCTCCTCCCCACCCCCACTAATCCCTGCTGTACCCCTTTAGCCAGGACCCGAAAGATGGTGTCCTATGCGGCCAGGCTGCAAAATCTCCAACCCCCAACACCGGTTCCCTGCGCTCACATGAGGAAGCTGCCCCCGCTGAGCACAGGCCCTGTTCCCAGCAGATGCTTGCCTTACTCTGGCCACCCACTCCCACGTGCACATTGAAACCCCTCTCCTTGTAGCGCGAACGACCCCGGCCCCTGCCACTGACCTGTCTCATGTGCCTTGCGGAGGAGCCAAGCGTCCGCGCGATCCAGCTCGGACACTGGAGGCGGCGACGCTCCCGCGCGTGGCCCGTGGCCCGGGGCGAAGGACCCGCGCGCGCCCCCGCTGCGGGGCCGCTGAGGAGGCTGCAGAGACCCCCGGAAGCGCAGGCGGGCCAGGCGCGCGACCCGAGCCCACCACCAGCCGCCTCCCATGGCTCGCAATGGGGCCGCGACACCAGCTCCGCCCCACGGGCCTACTGTAGGCTGGAGGTCACATCACTCATGAGGAGCGACACAACCATTGGTGATCTGCCCGCAACTCTATCCCGGAACGCAATACCTATTGGTGTATCTGGCTGTGTCTCCACTTCAGTTATATGTGCCGGTAGTGTGTGACCCACCTTATTTTTATCATCAGACTACAAATCCCAGAGATCAATGTACGGCAGGCAGTTCGACCTGCAGAAGGGTGCGGCGGAATATCTGCTGGGACTTGTAGTTTCAAAAAAGTTAATGCTCTCAACAGCCAGGAAACAAAACTTGTACTAGTTGCTTAGACTAGTTGCAAAACTGTGGTGAACTCACGGAAACAACTACCAGTTACCTCACTAAAGAGGACACATAACTATTTTGTTGTATTCCTCTTCAGTTTTTCTTCTATGCAGATTTTAATAAGATGTCATTTCTGGAAATTCATTCCTGTCTTTACTTAGATTCTTTCCAAAACGTTATTACCGGTACTGGGACTCAAACTTAGTGAGAGTGGCCGAGAGAGTATTTAACAGAAGAGAGACTGCAGAGGAGAAGCAGAGGAGGGGACAGAAGCAACAGACTCAAGACCTGGCAAAGATCTTGATAGCAGCCACAGCCAAACCACGGGACACATAAGAAATGCCTAAAACAGATAGTCTCAGGAGAAGGAGATAAGAGGGAGGGGGCTAAAGATCAAAGGTGCCCCTCCCAAGCCCAGGGCAGCCCTAAAGGTGAAAGGGAACCCAACAACTTGTTTGTAGATAATAAAGTTGAACTTTCTGCCTTGCTAAAACCTGAAGGTAAAGTCTCCTCATCAGTTTATAAGTGACTTTCAGTGGCAACAGAAACAAAAGAAACAACCAAGACCTCTTAGGGGCCCTGAAAAGTTCGGACTATTGTGCCTCCTCTAAGAAGGCTTTACTTTGCTAACTACAGGTGACCTCCCTAGAGCCAGGGGACTCAGGGCCTTGGCATCAGACAATGGCCAATCTGTCACCAATTGCCAGAAGCCGACCCCCACCTTGTGTATACACCAGTGCAGCAATGGCCTCCTGGTTAAAGATGACGCCAGGGTGACTCATTACCAGCCTCTCTTCTTGAATGCCCCAGGATGACTTTTCAGCTGCCCTGCTGCCTGACCCTGACCTTGATCGGTGGGCCTCTGCATGACTGCTCAGATCATATGTGCAGAGCCACTCCGGACAGGAGTATCAACCCACAAAGCTGAACTGGTGGCAGCTCTGACCAAGGCGTTACAGCTGAGAAAAGACAAGAGACACAGATAGCCAGTGTGCCTTTGCTACTGCTGATATCTATGGGACTATTTATATAGAGAGAGGCCTTCTGGCGGCAGAAGGACAGACTAAACTCCGTCCCAGAGGGCAGTGAGACAGCCCAGTGAGTGACCCTAAAAATTGGGCTCCTCATGTCCTTGATTGCCCTAGACCCAGGAAACCTCATACTCTCTGATCAGACAGAAGATGTGATCTGAGCCAAAACCCTGTCCATGTCTCAGTGTCCTAAGAGATGATGGAGGACAGCTAGCTGATCACAAACTAATTGTACCAGAGAAAATGGGTATACGCATACTGAAAAAGATTCAATGTTCTTCACACATAGGATGCCAGAGAATGCAGGACTTAGTCTACCAGTCCCTCATCATAATTAAAGATGCCAGTCTGAAAACAGCTGAAATTGTTAAAAACTGTAAGGGCTGTCGATTGGCTAATATGGTTGCCAATGAGAAGAACCCTGGTATTCAGTACTGCAGCACCAAGCCAGGAGTCTATGAGGAAACGGACTTCATAGAGGTAAAACCAGGACAATTTGGATATAAACACACACACACACACACACACACACACACACACACACACACACACTCACACACACACACTCATATATACACACTCACACACACATACACTCACACACACATATACACACTCACACACACACTCACACATACACACACACACTCACACACATTCACACACACATACACACACTCACACACACATACATACACACATACACACACACGCACACACTTATTTGTATTTTGGTTTTTCAAGACAGGGTTTCTCTGTGTAGCCCTGGCTGTCCTGGAACTCACTCTGGAGACTAGGCTGGCCTCAAACTCAGAAATCCACCTGGGATTAAAGGCATGCACTACCACTGCCAGCCCTTTTTTTAAATCATAAACAAGACTATGCCTGTGTTAGGTTGTTCTGACAAGAATGCCTTCCTTACCCATCTGTCTTAGGTTGGTAAGGCTCTGTGCATAATCTTACCCAGCTTTGACTGCCAGCCTGTTAAACTAATGGCTCTGTCTGGGGTCCATTTTCAGTTTCAAGCCTTGTATTTTGGCTGCCAACATGCTGATGTTGTTAAAGGCGAGTTTTATCAAAATGAGAAGGAATAAAAGCATTTCCAGGACAAGAAGGGCTAACATGATCAAGTTACTATATATGCCATTCTTGAAGCTTGAACAAGATGGAAACACTGACCTTAAACCATGAATAACTTTACAGCAATAACCACAGCATCAAAACTTCTTTAAACTGATAATCTCAGTGTGCAAAGTTAAAATATCCAGAGAGGTGTTAGAACTGTGCCAAATGCCCTGTAAATGTCTTTGAATTGTCTCCCAATTATAATGGCTGTCGTTGTAAATGTTAGAACTGACACAAGTCCATTGTTATTTAGCATGGCACTTGAGATGGTTTCATACTCTTTTTTGTTTTTGTTTTTTGTTTGTTTGTTTGTTTGTGTGTTTTGTTTTTGAAGACAGGGTTTCTCTGTGTAGCCCTGGCTGTCCTGGAACTCACTTTGTAGACCAGGCTGACCTTGAACTCAGAAATCTGCCTGCCTCTGCCTCCCCAGTGCTGGGATTAAAGGCGAGCGCCACCACTGCCCGGTGGTTTCTTACTCTTAAACTCTGAACCTCCTCCCCGATAATGTGAATAGTATCATAAACAGTATCAGTTCATTGTTCCCAACACCTATCTAAATGTTCTTGAATACTCAGAGCATTCGTGACTTTTTTGCTAAATGATTAACAAAAGTGCAATTGCAAAAGCAGTGGTGTTAGCTATTATTGTGATCAAAGCTGCTATACTGGCAATAATCAAGTCCACTACCCTCTTGCTTCTGCTTAAACCTGACTGTATTCTTCCAATATTTGTAAGGTTTGGGTTTTTTTTTTCACAATACCAAGGTCTTTATACTCACGGGCAATCAAACAAAAGCTGGTTGATAGACCACCATAATAGACATGCCAGATTTCAACACACTAACACAATTAGAATGTGCACAATCAATACAACTTACAATAAATACCATAGAAGAAACAACAGTAGTTTGTTTGTGTGTGTGTGTGTGTGTGTTTTGTTTTGTTTTTTTTTTTTTTCGAGACAGGGTTTCTCTGTGTAGCCCTGGATGTTCTGAAACTCATTATGTAGACCAGGCTGGCCTCGAACTCAGAAATCCGAAATCCGCCTGCCTCTGCCTCCCAAATGCTGGGATTAAAGGCGTGCGCCACCACACCTGGCAACAATAGTTTTAACATGACCAACTAATGAAAGGTTAGGAGCTTTAACACATGCACTAACACTTCTTTGAAATCCAGATACTGTCCCAATTTTATCTATTGGTTTTTTTTTTTTTGTTGTTTGTTTGTTTTTTCTAAATTATTTTTTTTTCATTTTTATTAATTTTTTATTACGTATTTTCCTCAATTACATTTCCAATGCTATCCCAAAAGTCCCCCACACCCTCCCCCACCACTCCCGTACCCACCCATTCCCATTTTTTGCCCCTGGCGTTCCCCTGTACTGGGACATATAAAGTTTGCAAGTCCAATGGGCCTCTCTTTCCAGAGATGGCCGACTAGGCCATCTTTTGATACATATGCAGCTAGAGTCAAGAGCTCCGGGGTACTGGTTAGTTCATATTGTTGCACCTACAGGGTTGCAGATCCCTTTAGCTCCTTGGATATTTTCTTTAGCTCCTCCATTGGGGGCCCTGTAATCCATCCAATAGTTGACTGTGAGCATCCAATTCTGTGTTTGCTAGGCCCCAGCCTAGTCTCAAAGTAACATCACACAAGGCAGCTGTCAGTTTTCAAATATGTCTCTGAAAATGTCCAGAACCAGCTCTCCAATGCCCACTGTCCTTTCCTTTTTTATCCAATATTGGGTTGATTTCCAGAATCACTGATCACATTAAAGAAAAGAGAAGAGTCAGTATGAAAACTTCACTACTTTGATTATTTTTTTTGAAGGCAGTTTCCACATTTGCTTCACATGTTCTCTGTCCTACAAGATCTAAAAGCTTGAAGCAAGGCAGCTTGTCCAGTCTGGGATATAGGCAAGCAAAGGTGGATCAGAAACATATGGCCTTCAATTAGACAACATTATACTATGAACCCCTAGATGCTGAAGCAGGTTGAATTTTTTTCCAGTCTGCTTTGATATCATTCTAGGTACATGCAAAGAATATGGCCAGTTCTAAGGCATAAACAAAGTAGTCAGGGAACAACCAAGGCGTAAACAAAGTCCCATGGTGTTCAGGGACTTATGAAGATGACCAAGATTACAAGCTTACTTTCTTGTCCTAGCCCAATGTCACATATTCTTGCCAATGTCCTAGAAGTGGCACCAAAAGCTCTCCATACTGGACTTCCCATTCCAGCTAGGGGCTCTGAGGGAGAAGGATAGGGGACAGGGTGGGGGAGTTGGCTATGAGGCAGATGACACTATAGGAGAAGAAGGTCTATGAGGCAGGTGGAAGAAGAAGACAGTCACCATAAGAAGTTGCAAAGGAGCCAGGAGTCATAGCTCACGCCTTTAATCCCAGCACTTGGGAGTCAGAGGCAGGCAGATTTCTGAGTTCGAGGCCAGCCTAGTCTAAAGAGTGAGTTCCAGGACAGCCAAGGCTACACAGAGAAACCCTGTCTCAAAAAAACAACCCCACCCGAGCTTTTGTCCCGGCCGGCAAGAACACACTCAGGACAACCGGAATCTTCTGCGGCAAAGCTTTTATTGCTTACTTATCAGGAGGGAAGACCCCGAACTGGGAAAATGGCGCTGCTTATATAGCCCGCAGCGTGACGTTTCAGCACCTGATGTGGCGTGACAGCTCCTGATTCGTTGCTCGCCCATCACCCCATTACTACGCTGCGAGATGGGCAGTGACTAGGCGTGAGTTCACTCTTGCACTTGCGCATAAGGCTTGTTTACTAGTTAGGCGCAGTGGAAGCCAGCCCCATCTTATAATGGCGATTGCTCATGGCACGCACGCGATTGCTCGTGGCACGGCTCTCCACACCACTCCCCAAAAAAGAATTCTCCGTGAGGACAGACAGCTACAGCAGAGTGAGCCAAAGACTAAATTCAAGAAACTCAAGTGTGTGTGTGTGGTGGGGGTGCTGTGATTTGACTGGAAAGTAGCTAAATAGCCTAGAGGGTTAGGAATATCTGCTCAGTTTTTGTGTTTAGCGCTTGTTGGATCAATCAATAGGTCTCATCTCAATTATTTGGGAACAACCCAGCTTAGAACGATCCACCACCATTAAATTTCATCCTATAAATGACAGAAGTTGATATTGTTCTGTGTGGGAGGTTGGCCACCATGCTGTGGGACACATAACCAGACCTGTGGGGAAGAGAATTGAGGCCCCAGCTCTCAGGCAACTCCCACCCTTCACACATTGGAGAGGATAAGACCACCCCAGGCGGGGCTGTAAAGATGGCTCAGCAGTTAAGAGCACTGACTGCTCTTCCAAAGGTCTTGAGTTCAAATCCTAGCAACCATACGGTGGCTCACAACCATCTGTAATGAGATCTGACGCCCTCTTCTGGTGTGTCTGAAGTCAGCTACAATGTACTTACATAAAACAATAAATTAATCTTTAAGGAAAAAAAAAAGACCACCCCAGGCCCTACCAACCGCAGCCCACCTGTGAACTTACGGACAAATGCTTACCTATGTCGGGTAATATGGACTAAGAGTCCTTTTCAGTCAAGGACAGCTATCTGAGAATGCCATGGTAGGAGGAGAAAAAGAAAGTGAATGGAAAAAAGAAATTAAAAAAAAAAAAAAAGGAAAAGACATTGTTCTGGGTTGTCTTGATGTTGTTTGTATGTTGCTGTTAATTTTGTTTCTTCTCAAGAGGGCTTGCCAATCATGTCCTCAGTCGCATACTCAGGTGAGCTCATGTGAGCCTTCGCCCCATTTTAACTGGCCAATAAAGGCCAGAGCTTGTGGTTGGGCAGTGGAGGGGAAAGGTGGAACTGGAATTTCTGAAGAGTGGGGGCAGGTAGAGCGGCAGAAGAGGACAAGGGGTGGGGGGAGAAAGGATAGAGG